>NC_041388.1:153238233-153303086 GCF_002162155.2 Triticum dicoccoides
ATGAAAAAAAAGTTCAAACTTACTAGTGGCGCACCATTTGCTAGGTGCGCCACTAGTAACAGAAAAAAATTGGTTTCAACAAAAATATTTTGGATTTTTTTTCAAAATATGATACCTAATATGACCGGGAAGTTTGAAATATTTTTTCAAAATTTCATCACACTCATGAACATGAACAAAGTCCTAGACATCAACAAGGTTTAATAGGATTGATATATATATATATATATATATATATATATATATATATATATATATATATATATATATATATATATATATATATATATATATATATATACACAAGTGCCTGTGAAGTGAGCTGGTGCTGGGGTTGGATAGAACTGCGAAGTTAAGCATGCTCGGGCTGGAGTAGTGTGATGATGGGTGACCTTTTGGGAAGTTTGACCACAGAGTGCGATTTGACTTGAGATTAAGCTTATTGACCCGAGATTAAGCCTTAGTTACTCGAGATTAAGAAAAAAACGAAAAAGATTGAATTTTTTTCTGAAAAAAGATTTGAAATTTTTTTTGTTAGTAATGGCGCACTTCTACTTCTCTGTGGTGCGCCATTACTAAGCCAGATAGTAATGGCGCACCGTAGGATATACTAATGGCGCACTGCGTATGGCGCACCTGTGGTGCGCCATTAGTAAAAAATTCTAATGGCGTGATGCTAGTGGAGCACCTGTAGTGCGCCATTAGTAGCCAAAATAGGTGCGCCACTAGCAGGCCTTTTCCTAGTAGTGTTTCTATCTCGGACATGCATGCATGATATGTTCACCTAAGAAACGAAAAAACACACACTCTCTAATTTATCGTTCGTTGCCACTTTCTCTTTCACACACATACTCTTTTTGCACACTTACTCATTCTCCTTCACATGCACTTGATACCTCTCGACTTTGGCACTCTCCTCGGTCCATAGCGTATTGATTTATTGAAAAGTCAAACATCACAAAGTTTGATCATGTACATGGAGAAAAACAATTACATCTGGAATGGCAAACATATACCATTAGATTCACCATGAAATGTAGTTTTGTATGATGTATCTTTGGTATTGAAGATATAAATAACATTTGTGTAAACATGATCAAAGTTTCCAAAGTTTGACTTCTAAAAAAATTACATGCACTGCATTATCAAGCGGATGGAATATCTCTTTCCCCCTCTCAGCTATCTGACGCACCACTCAGCCTTATCGGGGCTCCTCAATCTCTCTCAAACTTTATATCTCCCTGGTTCACACATACACATGTCTCGCTCGCGCTATAAATATAGACCCATCCAACACTCTCGGCCCTTGTTCTCTATCTATGTGACATGCACCCCCTTGTCACTCGATCTCCCACCCATGTAGTCCCATCACGATCTCCAGGGGATCTCTCTATGATAAACATACACTCTCTCCTCCCCATTTCTGCATTTTCTCCAACGTCTCTCTTGACCTCTCTCCCTTGTTTGTCAGACCCCTCTTGGCCACGTGCTAGGGGTCTTGCTCTCTCGGTTGCAAACAACCACACACTATCTCCTCACCTTGCTTCCGTTGTTGAAGATGCATGTGTGATATGTTTGCATAAGACACACATGTTTTTTCTCGACTTATATCGAGTGTTGTCCATGTCTCTTTCACACACGCACACACACTTTTTTCACACACTCTTTCTATTTCACTCTCTCTATCTCTAGTTAGGGACTCTCTCACGTCCATAAGCATATGGATATTTTGAAAAGTCAAACTTCAGAAAAGTTTGACCAGGTATATGTGGAGAAAATCATTTACATCTGGAAAGATCATTAGATTCATCACAACATGTACTTACTTCATACTATCATTTATCTTTGGTATTGTAGATATTAGTAATTTCTTTATAAACTTGGTCAAAGTTTCAGAAGTTTGACTTAAAAAAATGTTGGAACTACATTATCGAACGGAGGGAGTAGCTCTTTCTCTCTCTCTCTGCTATCTCTCACGGGCCTCCCCTCTCACGCGAACACTCTATACCGACGGATTATACGCTCACTGTTTCAGCGTATAGCTCCATATATTGTTTAGTTGACCGGTTAACCAGTCCACATACTACTTTGTCAGCTCGTGTTATGTTTCTCCGTGTCCTGGCCCATGTGACAATGGGTGAAAATAAGTAAACTAGAGGCCCATCTGACACGCAATGAAGTAGACAAAGTTGAAACCACTCGGGGTAGCACCCCGCACGCTATAAATTGAGGGCGCATTGAGGACAGACTTCTTCCGCGTGGAGGACGCACTCGCACACAACTCACCACTGCGCGGTGGTATGCACAGAAGGACGCACTCGCGCACACCCAACACACAACACACACTAGCACACCTGTACACCGGCGTCGCCGCCGGTTGAGATGGACGGCGAGGCAGCCAACAAGCGGAGGCGGCTTGAGCCAAAACCGCATCCGGCGAGCCTGGACTTCATCAGCAGCCTCCCCGATGACATGCTGCTCGTCATCATTGGCCTCCTCCCCACCAAATCTGCCGTGCGGACCGCCCTGCTCTCCTGGCGGTGGCGCCCCCTCTAACGACGCGTCCCCCTCAACCTCACCATCGACAGCTGCCTCTCCGACGGGGATTGCAAACGCATGGCCGCAGTCTCCAAGATCCTTTCATCGCACCCTGGGCAAGCCAGACGCCTTGACATCTGCATGTTCAGTACCAATTGCAAGGTCCAACCCAAGTTCAACGAGTGGTTCTTATCCCCCGCTCTAGATCAGCTCGAGGAGCTCAGCTTTGAAGCTGGACGATGTCGCTCTCTGTCGCCATCCGCACTCCGCCTTGCGCCAACGCTGCGCTGCACCAGCTTCAACTCCTGCTATCTTCCCCAGATTAATGCTGCCCCGCCCTTCTTCTCCCTCAACTAAAGCAGCTCGACCTCTTCGACGTTGTCATCTCGAAGAAGGGTATGGAGCACCTACTCCGCAGCTGTATTGCGCTCGGGTACCTTCGTCTTGAGTAGATCCATGGGTTCATTAGCCTCCCAATAATAAACGGATACCATCTCACACGAGTCCTCATGGACGGCGGTAGCGGTCTAAATTTGATATATCAGGATACAGTCCGCAAAATGGGGATAGACCTGACACAAATAAGCCACAGTAATACTACCTTCAAGGGAGTAATACCAGGCCAAGAGGCCCGCTGTACGGGCTCTCTATTGCTAGAGGTTGTATTCGGTTCTCCCGATAACTTCTGAAGCGAAAGGTTAACTTTCTGCAACGCTGCATTTCGAAGTGGCTATCAAGCACTACTCGGAAGAACGGCTTTCGCTCGTTTTAATGGAATGCCGCATTACGCATATCTCAAGCTTAAGATGCCCAGTCCACGTGGCACCATCACAGTTAGCAGAAATACTGAGTGTTTTCTACGCACGGAAGAGTGTGCGGCGGCTTTAACAGCCGAGCACTAGACGGCCTCACCAACCAGAAAAAATGATAGGTCATCAAGACCACGGGCACGGTTAGACGAGTCCGGTGCACCATTACATATACATGAGATTGGTTTGATGATAAAACCCTCCCAAACAGTACCAAGGGCTTCCCGCGTGTAATCAGGGCTAGTCCAGCTCAACTTGACTAACTTGAATTTTAATAGTTTATTGATAATAACCAATTTTTTGGCACGACAACTTTCACCTAAGTTCTTCTCTTTTACAGATGAAATTCGTGCTACACTCATCCAGGACACGGCGCAACGGAGACACAGGCGTAGACGTGCAGCAGGGACCCGCTCAAAGCTTTCTTTTCAGATTAAGACCCTGCGTAAACCTTTTTTACTGTCTCTTGTTGTTCACATCCTCCAGATACTCAATACAACCGAGAAGGATGCTGACGTTATTGGCATGTGGCCACGTCAGGATATTGCACGTACCTGGACACTCGTGGTTTATTATTAAGGGCATCGTTCAGCCCGGCATATGTTATAAACACCAAATACCTTAGGGAGTGTTCGGCGTCGCGAGTTTGGCCTGATATGCATCAACTCCGAATCATGTCTTTGGTATGTTGGGTTTGCCCGGCTCCCACGTTTTGGTACCTTACGTTCCGCTACATCGGCTAAGGTAGCACTGGGAGAACTACTGCGATTGTGCCCTAGTTCATCCGGATGAGCACCTCAGTAGAGAAAGGTGAAAACTGACTGTCATGATAAAGCGCGAGACTGGTCAACCACTCGATGACTCAACGGAATATTCAGGATTCCTCCGCATTAACTAAGGGCCATTTACCAGTCATGTACGTACGTGCCCCGTATTCAGACGAGCGCAGAAGTACCAGGGGCTATATAGTAGCCCCACCGTCAAACTCCTATGGCTAAGTGAAAGTGTTAAAGCAATATAGTATGATTGCCTCGTTCGCTGCGCTACCACCTCCTTAATGGACCAAGACGTTGAATCAAGTGTGAATACACATTTTTTGCGAACACCCCCGCATTATATGCGTGGGGGCGGAAGCCGACGATTGCAAACTTTCAGGTTATATACATATATACATAAACGGCCGCACAGGAGGCATCATAATACTTTTAGGCAAAAGTATAGACATAGCCTTGATAACTCAATAAAACATTGTTTTTACAATGGGAGTACATGTCACTAGAACATAATATTCTTCGAGCACTGAGCCTCTATCGAACGAGCGCCTTCAAGAACTTCTTCAAAGTAGTGCTCGGCAGCCACTCGGCCCATGACCGAACCCTGTGTTGCAACAGTGGTGGCCTCCATCTCCGCCCAGTATGTCTTGATACGGGCAAAGGCCATCCGCGCACCCTCTATGCACGCCGACCTCTTCATAGCATCGATGTGCGGCACAACACCAAGGAATTGTTGTACTAAACTAAAGTAACTATTCGGCTTTGGCCCTCCCGGCCACAGATGATCCACAACAGACCTCATGGCAAGTCCGGACAACCTATGGAGCTCGGCCCACTCGGCCATTCGCTCATTCAACAGCAGTGGACACACTTGAGCATGGAACTGTGACCAGAACAGCTTTTCCACTTCGCGATATTTTTGATCCTTGAAGTACTCGGCCGCATCAGCAGCACTTGCCGCCAAATCCACGGAGGCGTCCGCAGAACTCCATAGTTGATCAAGAGGAGCATACTTCGGATCTCCGAACTTAGCCCACAACAAGAAGGGCTTCCCAGCCACGATATCCGCAGCTTGACGCAGCTCCTCCTTCGCCGCTCTGATTTTGGAGCGGGCTTCCTTGGCTTCTACCATGGCCTTCTCTAGGTCCGTCTCCCTCGCTCGGCTTTCTTTTTCAAGAAGCTTGTAATGGTCATCGGCATCTTTTAACTCAACGGACATCTTGGCTATTCTTTCCTTGCTCTGGTCGTGCGCGGCCTGTTCGGCCCTCAGTTCTTCGACCGCCTTTAGAGCGGCCGCATCGCTATTCCTTGCTTGTTCCTTGGCTCGGGCAAGATTCACCCGAAGGGTCTCCACGGTGGCAGCTCCATCTGCAGTCACAACATATTAAAGATACTGGCATCATGCTCCTCTCATGATATGTTGATCACCGGAGAAATCACTTCCCCTATGCCTCGTCAAGGCGCTTGTTGGCAAGCACAATGTCGGCATCGGCCGCATCAAGTTGCCGCTTTAGCTCGGCAAACCCATCAGTCCGGCTAGCCACCGGAGCTTCAGCCACCTGCACATAAAGGCGGTCTAGTAATTACCTGGGACTATGATCCTCTGTTTTCCGCCGTTTTCGACGACAACCAGAGTCTCAGGGGCTACTATATGTATAGGGCACACCTAACATGTGTGGTACTGTCAAAAACATACACTATTTCACGTACCTCAAAGCCTTTCAGCAGACTCATAAAAGCTTCATGCAATCCACTTTTAGCGGATGAAATCCTTTCAATTAACGTACCCATTAGCGTACGATGCGCTTCTGAGATGGGCGCTTGCTCCAGAAGATCCTTCAATGTGTCGGACCACACATTGTACGGTTCCGGACTCATTCTGTTGCTCTCTTTAGGAGCCGAATACTAAGGGCTCCGGGTAGCCAAAGGAATACCCTCTGGTCTTGGCGGATCAGGAGAGACCCTTCGCGATGACACTTCAGGGTTGCCCGCCTCATGAGGCGGGGTGGCAGGGGGAGGTGTTTCACTCTCCATCATCTCCGAAAGAAGATCCCCCAAAGACGAACTCTATTGAGAAGGGCTACGATCCGAACTACAAGATATAAGCTTCGGTTATTGTCTTCGGGAGTAAGGTAGGACACTTTCACTATTAAAGTACTTTTTGATTACTTACAGCTCGGTAGCGGGCTGATCCCCTTGCGGACATTGTGCGGCAAGAATACCCTCCGAAGCAGGACCCTCTGGCGAGGATTTATTCCGCCGTTTTGAAGCCTTTGTTTTCGGATCTTCAGAGGTGGTCCTCTTCCTTCCTCGGGGAGAGGGAATGTTAGATTCCTCTCCCTGGTTATCCTCCTTTGCGGAGATGCTAATTCCCCCGCTTGCGGCCTCTTTATTCCCCCCTTCATCTTCCTTTGAGGGCACCTAATAAGGCACCGGCTCGAGCATTCTGTCGAGTACTGGATTGGCCAAGCCTTCGGGAAGGGGGGCCGAACACCTGATCATCTTTGCCTTTGTTATCCAGTCCTAGTCAAAGAGCGACTTCTCAGAATGATGTCATGATAAATAAAAGGACAGCTTGTTCGGCCATGGGATTACTTACTTGGGTATCAGGGCGGTTGCAACTCAGACCCACATCCTTGGTGGTATCCGGACACTGTATTTGGGGTCCGAAGAACAATTTGTACATCTCCTCGAGCGTCATGCCGAGGAAGTGCTGGATAGTTCGCGGTCCTTCTGGGTTGAATTCCCACATACGGAGGGGTCAACGTTTGCAAGGCTGGACTAGACGAACTAGCATAACCTGCATTACCATAACCAGGCTAAAATCTCCCTCAAAGAGATCTTGGATGCGGCTCTTCAATATCGGCAAATCATTTGCTGGACCCCAACTCAGCCCCCTGATGATCCATGACGTCAGTTGTGGTGGGGGGCCCGAGCGAAAGGTAGGGGCGGCTACCCACTTGGTACTTCAGGGAGCTGTGATGTAAAACCACCCCCGTTGCCACAAGCTGGACACCTTTGGGAAGGAACCCTCTGGCCATGGAGCATAAGCACTTTTGCTTACCACGGCACCTCCGTACTCTGTGTGTCGCCCCTTGATCATCTTCGGCTTCACATTGAAGGTCTTGAGCCACAGGCCGAAGTGAGGGGTAATGCAGAGGAAGGCCTCACATATGACGATAAACGAGGAGATGTGAAGGAGGGAATCCGGGGCCAGATCATGGAAATCCAGCCCATTATAGAACATGAGCCCCCCTAACAAAGGGATCTAGAGCGAGGCCTAGTCCTCAGAGGAAGTGAGAGATGAACACAACACTCTCGTTGGGTTCGGGACTCACTACAAGAAATATGTCAACTTGTGACCACCACTATTGGTCACTGAATGGTCACAAATTTTCATTTGTGACCTTTTTGTGACCAAAAACATAAGGTCAAAAGCTGGCCGTCATAAACTGACTATAGCGACCTTTCTTCTGGAATGGTCGTAGACGTTTATGACCAAAATATGTCTACTGTGGCGTTTTGGTCACTAGCAACCTCCCCAGGCCACGTAGGCATCCGACGTGGCAATCTATTGTGGCACAAGAATCAGCCCGGTCCAATTGGGTGTTTATATGGGCCGAGCCCACTAATTCAGCCTTTTAATGTATTTTTTCCCTGTTCATTTTGGTCAGCTACATGGGCCAGGCCCAACAATTCAGCCTTTTATTTTCTAGGCCTTTGGCCTTTTTGCTTCGATTTCTTATTTGGGACTTAGCCTTTTTACAATCCATTTTGGACCAGGTCCCACTAGTCAGGTCATCTAATTAGGTCCCACTTGTCAGTTTTTTTTTCATTTTAATGGACCCACGTCTTCTCTATTTGGGCAGCAACCAATAACTTGATTCAAACAGAGCCAATAACACATAAAATTTCAAACAACAGCCAAACAAAGTACTTTACAATCAGGTATTCAACAGCCAAACACGTCTTCTCTATTTGGGCAGTACAAACATGTATTCAACTATAAAATACAGCTGAATATTAACATGACTGGTGGCAGTGTTTGTCGCCCTGGTGAAGATCTGCTAGCTGGACTGGATTGACACCATCCTGATGAGTCCCCTCTCCATCAGGTCCTTGATGGCCCTGCGAGCCAGCGACCCGTTGATCTGCAGCACCATAAAAATCAAACAAACATATGACACACTAATATACATTGTGCATGCTTGAAAATGCACGGTGCTCACATCAATCAGTAGTTCTAATGAACAAGGCATGTCAGGCACATATTGTTGACAGTAAGATGCAGGGACATGTTAATTAAGTGTAAAGCAGCAGCATCAAACCACATTTAACTATATGAAACACTGCAAATCAATGGCTATGTTGAATATCTGTGACACATGACATAAATGATGACCAGATGGCCATATCAAATCCACTGCACCCTATCTATAACATGGCAAGCAAAATCTGCACAAAAAACTGATGCAACAGCCGAATCCAGCATCCAATCAATTCATAACACTAGCGCATGGGTGTGTTCTTACAATTGTACAGACTGACCCCAAAACAGAGCATCATAGTGAAGTACTTGACCAGGAGCCATGATGCATCACACACATATCCTACCATCCCCAGATGTCACTTCACATAGGAAGGAAGGAAGCAAGTAAGAATAACAAATCCAGAGGGAGTGCGTTACCCTGAGTCGCTCGGAGAGGACGGAGGGCGTGATCTGCTTGTACTTGGGCACCTCGGTGAGCAGCTTGTCGTAGGTGGCCTGGTCGAAGATCAACGTGTTGTTCACCTTCTCCTTTTGCTTGCCCTTGCTCCACTTCTTCTTCTGCTTGCCTCCACCCGACTTGGCCGGCTTCGACGACGCAGTGGGTGCTAAAACACATTGTTGGGTGTGGTGGGTGCGGGTTTTCTTTGGGATTCTTCTCCTGGAGTTCCTTGTACACCAACTTTTGACGAATGAAGCCCAAAATCTGCGGGTTATAAATCATAAAAGTTAGGAATATAATCAAGTGAAGCCGGGCATATATTTCTGGACATCAAATTAAATAGACGGCTGCTCTCAAACCGTACATCCAAACAAAGCAAATAAGTACTCTACGGAAACCTTAGAACATGCTTTACAACTCATATGTAGAGGCCAACTTGAAATTATGAGCATAAAAAACTCGTTTTTCAGTTAGAAGCTCGCTGCCCTAAACAGTCAGGTAGTGCAGTTTTTAACTGAACTAAATTCAGTTTAGAGAACAGCCGCAGAAATCCAAAAACAGGGTCACTGGACCGAGGAAACTGAAACTGCATAGCCGTGTAGTTTAGAGAACTAAAACTTAGCTAGATGAGGTACAAACTGAAACAGCATTCATTCAGTAGCAAAACAACCACCTTAGCTAGCTAGTCCGTGAGCATTAACCAAGCATGCATCATACAGGAAGGAACAAATATGATATGAACTAAGACCAAGGCCACATACAGGACCTCATCAATCAGGCCACCCTAGTTTGGTTTCACAGCCACAACAGAAACTAGACTACAACATAGCAGCGATAGGAAAAACATCACAGTAAGGATCAAGCCTTGTTTGGGGAGTCGATTTCCTCCTCATCGATGTCGTCCATGGAGGGCTCCTGCTCCATCTAAATGGAAGAAATAAGTAAATATGGGCTGACAGACAGAGCTAGCAACAATTTTTACAAACAGAGAAGCTGTCAAATTTTCTGTGATTATAAAATCTTCTTCCATTTAGCAGTTCTCTTTTGATTATAATCATTTACTCCCTCCATTCCTAAATATATGACGTTTTGGTAATTCAAATTGAATAACCAAAAGGTCATATATTTAGGAACGGAGGGAGCAGTTCATTGTCCACAAAATAACAGGTCGCAACTAACACTGCTGAATCAAGCAGAGGAATGCAGAGTTTATGTGAGTTAATTCATACAAGCATGATAAACAATTCTTCATGGCACTCAAACCATTCGAGGGGCAACAATTTATTTACACTGCAGCTCCAAAGTGCTAGATTACTAGAACCTATACCATTCCTTCCTGCTGCAAAGTCTACACTAAATGCGACCGAGAACCAAGAATACAGTAAAGCATGCCGAGAAGTACCTAGCGATGTCGTCTTTCCACCTCCGTTCACTCCCACGATCATGATAACCGCTGGCTTCCTGCCAAAATGACCAAGCACACTCAGACTTCCCAAAATTCAGACACCACTCAACAATGGTAAACTAGTGGCCACTGGCTTCATTCAGTCCAGTAGAGGGCAGGCAGAACCTGAAGCCGAGCTGCAGCTCGGTCTTGCTGCCCTTGGTCGTGAGCAGCTCGAGGATGCATCTTTTCAGCGACGACTATGCCCGTCATCTGCCACAATGAACAACAGATTAGACCACGAAACCAATCCCGTTGTGCTCCACTGTAACTAACTAAGACTGAATCAATCACCTTTATCTCGGTCCCGGACTTGAGCTTGGCGTCGCGGAGGGTGTGGACGATCCGGAACGAGATCTTGGGCCCGAAGTCTGACACAGCAGCGCCTGTGCACCAAAGTATACAATAAACAGTGAAAAACATGAGATTAAATCAAACCCATTTTAGAGTATTGTTGGAAACAATGCATTGATACAAGACTCGAATAAAGGAAACATTGCTCTGTTCTTGCTGAGTACCACTACAAATGCTACGTGCAGGAGCAGTTATGTCATTTACTTTGTTCTTATACAAGTAACATGGACAGTATTGGCTGGAAGTTTGTCTAGCAAGCGAGAAAGATCAGCGATCATGCTTTGTGTACAAAGTTCCATAGGTTTGCAACCCATTCTATAGTTCAATACAATATAACATAAACAAGCAGAAGTGAAGGGGGGCATTATCCTTCTATCAGGCTTCATTGTCTGAACTCCCCTACCTAAAAGACAGGTAACACCACAAATGACAGTCACCAGTAAGCAACTGCACCCTTAGGCCTGAGCTTGAGATTAGAAGTCCATGCCTTACTGGCTTACTTTTCTAGTGGACAAGATCCAATAATTTAGAAAGAAATTTGTAGAAGTGGGTAGTTACATTACTAAGCAACTCTCACAGAAAACAGAATAGCTAATACAAATCTGATCAACTTAGGATAAGATAATTCAGCCGGATCATCAGTACAACAAATATAAGTTCAGACTTGAGACACAGAGGTAAGAGCATGCCATGGTCAGGCTCGGGTACACTCTAGCTGGAATGGACATACGCTGGCCTGCAATTCAGATTTACTAAATTGTGAGCGGGCATCGGCATACAGTACTGAATGGGCCGACTGGCCGCAATC
Organism: Triticum dicoccoides; assembly: GCF_002162155.2. Taxonomy (NCBI): domain Eukaryota; kingdom Viridiplantae; phylum Streptophyta; class Magnoliopsida; order Poales; family Poaceae; genus Triticum; species Triticum dicoccoides. Next base: position 153,249,669 of record NC_041388.1, read on the forward strand.
ACCTAGACCTCCATGGAAGCAAAGAGAAGGCGGCTCGAGGGCGCACCCTGACCCGCGTTTTGGGCTCTTGGCGGGACCAGATCCCCCACCGGAGGGGAGGGCAAGGAAGGAGGGGGAGAGTTACCTGAGGGAAGGCCTTCGTCGTCGCTGGACTTGTCGCACCCTGTCCGTCCTCTCGTGCGCCGTCACCCCATCGAAACGTCCAAGACCAACACGATCCGCATCAAGCTGATCTCCTCAGGCTCGCCTCACCGTGGGCGCAAGGAGCGGCATGGCGACCTTGCGGAGCACCCAGAGGAGAGGAGGGAGAGGGCGAAGAGGCCACAGTAGAAGATCCGTGCGGAGCGGCGGCCGATGCTGCCGACGGCGGTGCGGCACGCCTCGCACGCGCACGCCAGGCACAACGCGGCCCACATGGCAGCGGCTCTTCTCTTCTCCGGCGGCGATCAGTCGGGCCAGACTTCCTGGAGCTGTGGGGGGTCGATTTGGGGATTCGGTGGAGAGATGGAGAGGAGCTCGGCCGGATCTAGAAGGGGAGAGGAGGAGAGGGAAATAAAGGAGGCGGGGGGTGGGTGGAAAATGACCACGAGGACTAGGGTTTCGGGGTTGGTGTGGAAGGGTCGAGGACTGCCGTTGGATCCATGAGCATCCGACGGTATGTGATGCATGATCCGCGTGAGACGTCCACGGACCAATCAGAATGCAATACTGCGTTATGACCATCTAAATTGGTCGTAGGTAACTAAAAATAACGTGTTAAAATCATTTTGCATTTTCCGAGTGGCCAAAATGAGTTTTTTTGTGAAGGACCTACCAAATATTTGTTGCAAAATTAGACCAAATTATTTTTATTAAATATTAGTCCATATTCAATGCACAATTGACCAAATGGTTGGGTGCCAAAAGCTTTCGATCCACCTCTAGTGAAAAAGACAAAACTCTACTGATTTAGCTGGAAGCGGGTCAAATTTGAACTAGCGGTCCATCATAGTTTGCTCATGATTTTTTTCAAAAATCATTTCTAGGTAAAGAAGTATCTATTTAATCAGAGATTCAACAAAATTTTGGCAAGATTCAACCCCTAGCTATGAACGGTCATGCCCGTCGTTTTGACCGCATTTTGAAACGGGCATAACAAATTCAAAAAAAATCAAAAAAATGCAAAACCTTCGCGTTGTGTCATCATATGTGACCAAGTTACCAGGAAAAATAAGAAACTTCTAATACGGTAATTATTTTAAAAAAGTGTTCTCAGAAATGAGCTATCATGTGTGAAGATTCATGGCTTTCAAGCCAAATGATCAATCTCATGGCCACATTCATGTCATAGTTTGTTCAAATGATCTCATATTTTGCACAACGGTGCATGATGGAATGACAAACAATGTTGCCAAAGGGAGTTTTCATTTTCTTTGCACAAAAAGTTCATTTTCCTTTTTCCGAGTGGCCAAAACAAGTTTTTTTGTGAAGGACCTACCAAATATATGTTGCAAAATAAGACCAAATCATTTTTATAAAATATTAGTCCATATTCAATCCACAATTGACAAAATGGTTGGCTGCCAAAAGCTTTCGACCCACCTCTAGTGAAAAAGACAAAACCATGCCGATTCAGTTGGAACCGAGACAAATTTGAACTAGAGGTGCCTCATAGTTTGCTCATGATTTTTCCCAAAAATCATTTCTAGCTAAAGAAGTATTTATTTAATCAGAGATCCAACAAAATTTTGGCAAGATTCAACCCCTAGCTATGAACGGTCATGGCCGTCCTTTTGAACGCATTTTGAAACGGGCATAACAAATTCAAAAAAAATCAAAAAATGCAAAACCTTCGCGTTGTGTCATCATATGTGACCAAGTTACCAGGAAAATTAATAAACTTGTAATACGGTAATTATTTTAAAAAAGTGTTCTCAGAAATGAGCTATCATGTGTGAAGATTCATGGCTTTCAAGCCAAATGGTTAATCTCATGGCCACATTCATGCCATAGTTTGTTCAAATGATCTCATATTTTGCACAACAGTACATGATGGAATGACAAACAATGTTGCCAAAGGGAGTTTTCATTTTCTTTGCACAAAAAGTTCATTTTCCTTTTCCCGAGTGGACAAAACAAGTTTTTTTGGGAAGGACCTACCAAATATTTGTTGCAAAATAAGACCAAATCATTTTTATAAACAATTAGGCCATATTCAATGCACAATTGATAAAATGGTTGGCTGCCAAAAGCTTTCGACCCACCTCTAGTGAAAAAGACAAAACCATGTCGATTCAGCTGGAATCGAGACAAATTTGAACTAGAGGTGCCTCATAGTTTGCTCACGATTTTTCCCAAAACTCATTTCTAGGTACATAAGTACCTATTTAATCATAGAAACACAAAAAAATTAAGATTCAACCACTAGCTAGGAACGGTCATTCCCGCCGTTTTGACCGCATTTTGAAATGGGCATAAAAAATCAAAAAAATCAAAAAATTGGGAAACCTTCGCATTGTGTCATTATATGTGGCCAAGTTCCTAGGAAAAATAACAAACTTGTAATACGGCAATTATTTTAAAAAAGTGTTCTCAAAAATGAGCTATCACGTATGGAGATCAATGGCTTTCAAGCCAAATGATCAATCTTATGGGCACATTCGTGGCATAGTTTGTTCAAATGATCTCATATTGTGCACAAGGGTGCATATTGGAATGGCAAACAATGTTGCCTAAGGAAGTTTTCATTTTCTTTGGACGAAAAAACCATTTCCCATTTTTCGAGTGCCTGAAAGGAGGTTTTTTTGTGAAGGACCTCCCAAATAATTGTTGCAAAATTGTACCAAATCATTTTTATAAAACACTAGGCCATATTTAATGCACAATTGACCAAATGGTTGGGTGCAAAAAGTTTTGATCCACCTCTCGTGAAAAAGACAAATTTCCGCCGATTCAGTTGGAAGCGGGTCAAATTTGAACTGCAGCTGCCTCATAGTTTGCTATTTATTTTTTCCAAAAATCGTTTCTAGGTACATAAGTATCTATTTAATCAGATAAACACCAAAAAAATCCAAGATTCAACCACTAGCTAGGAACGGCCATTCCTGCCGTTTTGTCCGCATTTTGAAACGGTCATAAAAAAATCAAAAAATTGGGAAACCTTCGCATTGTGTCATTATATGTGGCCAAGTTCCCATTAAAAATAACAAACTTGTAATACGACAATTATTTTAAAAAAGTGTTCTCAGAAACGAGCTATCACGTATGGAGATCAATAACTTTCAAGCCAAATGATCAATCTTATGGCCACATTCGTGGCATAGTTTGTTCAAATGATCTCATATTGTGCACAAGGGTGTGTCTTGGAATTCCAAACTATGTTGCCTAAGGAAGTTTTCATTTTCTTTGCACGAAAAATTCATTTTCCATTTTTCCGAGTGCCCAAAATGAGTTTTTTTGTGAAGGACCAACCATATATTTGTTGCAAAATTGCACCTAATCAATTTTATAAAATACTAGGCCATATTTAATGCACAATTGACAAAATGGTTGGGTGTCAAATGTTTTGATCCACCTCTGGTGAAAAAGACAAATTCCCGCCGATTCAGTAGGAAGCGGGTCAAATTTGAACTGCAGCTGCCTCATAGTTTGCTATTTATTTTTTCCAAAAATCATTTCTAGTTACATAAGTACCTATTTAATCATAAATACATGGTTTGGTGGCGATACGTCGAGGTTTGGGCGGTGGCCGAGGCCCCCAACTCTAGAGCGCGTAAACTCGCATGCCCGCCGCGTGGTCACCACGTGGCCGTGGCGTTGCCACGTGTTCTGGGCGGCCTAGGCATGTCTAGTGGGTTTGGCACTCCCCAGGTAGGTTCTAGGAAGAAAATCACAACATAAGATTCTCACGAGGAGACCGATCGATGCTCAAACATGAATAAGCAACCATGTGTTTGATTAGCGGTACGGGAAATGCACATGGCCAATGGGCGTGAGTTTTGGCCGAGGATGATCATCTACTAAGGAGAATGTATTCACAAATTTTCAGCTCAAAAGGAGGATCCTAGGTGGTACTTGCTTTGCAAAGTACCACACTGGACAAAAATATGAATGTTGAAGCTGGACTCAAAATAATGAATGGATTGAGCTGAAATTTGGTGGAGGATGGTTGTTTGGGCATAGGAAAGCATTGTAGAAAATTGATATCATTTCGACATGCCAAAGTACTACTTCCTTCACAATGCTCTTCTATGGACAAAAACTTGGGAAAACTAGTGAGAGAGATTGGATGGATGAAATGAGCTAAAAATTGGTGTAGGTAAGTTACATAGGTATGGTCATGCGCTGGAAAATTTTCAGATCATTTGGGTAAGCCTAGCTAGTACTTACTTTACAAAGCTTCTTTCGAGGTAGAAACTTTGGAAATTTCCTGAGAAAGATTTACTAGGAAAATTGAGCTGAATATTATCATGTGGCAATGATTTGGGTATGGAAGAGTGCCCGAAAAGTTTGAGGGTAATAGGAGGGGTCTATATAACACTTGCTTTGCAACGTGCCAATTTGTCCATAAAATATAAATTGAACCTGGGCTCACATAGATGATTTGACTGAGCTGCAATTTGGAGGAGGGTGATAATTTGGGCATATGAAGGAACTGTATAAATTTCATGTCATTTAGAGATATAAAAAAGGTACTTCCTTCACAATGCTTCTAGGTGGACAAAAACTTTGGAAATTTGCCGAGGAAGATTTGCTAGGAAAATGGAGCTGAATTTTGTCATGCGGTAATGATTTGGATAGGAAAGAGTGCCCAAAAATTCCTAGGGCAATCAAGAATATATAAATAGCACTTCCTTCATAAAGTGTTGTTGTGAACATAATAGGAAAATGAATATTGTTGAATTAGTTTTGAACTAGGAAAGGAAGGATTTTTACATATTTGATGAAGATATGACCCAAAGAATTTATGAGATTTTTTTGGGAATTTTGGGAATGATAGAAATATAGGTTGCTTCACAACCTAGGGCAAAAACTGCCACACGGACATGACACATAGGCAAAACTGACGAGATGGCGCCTAGTCATCACAACCCACCACAATCTACAAGGCTATGACCATCTATATTGGTCATGATCCGCTAGAAATAAGGCAGCGGACTAGCACTGTTTGCTTTGTGACCATTTCGTGTAAGGAAATTACGACCTTTCTGACCAAAATGGTCATAATGGTTTAGGGTTTGGAGCCCCCTGAACAGCTTTTGACCAATTGGTCTAAAATGGTCATAGATTTATGACCAATTCTTCGAGGGTCACTGACAGAAGGTCATAAGTTGACATATTTCTTGTAGTGACTGGGGATGACCTGCCCTCGGGCTGGCAGCCTGTGCGAAATTTCGGCAGTCAGATATCTGGCCTCTCTCAGCTTCTTGATGTCCTCCTCTATGACAGAGGAAGGCATCCATTGACCTTGGAGGTTGGATCCGGACATGGCTGATGGTCCGAAGCGCCTGACCTGAGCCTGGGGTGTTGGAACTCGAGGCGGGGGAGGGTTTCGATTGAGCACGAGAGGAAAAAAGGACAGGTCTTGGCCTCTTTATAAAGAGGGTGAATATCAAGCGTCCTCCTCGCGGCCGTTTTGGACTCGCCTAAAATCGAGGAATCATGCCAACGGGAACGAGTGGGTTACCCACGTCCTTATTGATGAGAATCCCGTAATAAGGGGGACACGATCTCTGCTTCGACAAGACGTGTCAAGAAAACCGCCTCGCAATATGTGCAGTGTTAGCTGGGAAAAACGGTTCAGATGTGGACCGGGTCATGACATGACGTCCTGCCGTCAAAACACGTCAGCATATTAGATTTGTGGAAATATTATTCTCTCTAGGGTGGTATGTGAAAATTGTTTTGCAGAGCCGAACACTATCCTTGTGTTCAAAATCTTCCATGAAGTATTCGGAGGAGGAACCCGCCTTGCAATGCCGAAGACAAAACTGCGTGCCGGACTCATCATCATTGAAGCCTGGTTCAGGGGCTACTGAGGGAGTCCTGGATTAGGGGGTCTCCGGACAGCCGGACTATATCCTTTGGCCGGACTATTGGACTATGAAGATACAAGATTGAAGACATCGTCCCGTGTTCGGATGGGACTCTCCTTGGCGTGGAAGGCAAGCTAGGCAATACAGATATGTAGATCTCCTCCGTTATAACCGACTATGTGTAACCCTAGCCCCCTTCGGTCTCTATATAAACCGGAGACTTTAGTCCGTAGGACAACATACAATCATACCATAGGCTAGCTTCTAGGGTTTAGCCTCTACGATCTAGTGGTAGATCAACTCTTGTCATACTCATATCATCAAGAACAATCAAGCAGGACGTAGGGTATTACCTCCATCAAGAGGGCCCGAACCTGGGTAACATCGTGTCCCCTGCCTCCTGTTACCATCCGTCTTAGACGCACAGTTTGGGACCCCCTACCCGATATCCGCCGGTTTTGACACCGACACTCCCCACATATATATGTGTTGGAGGGGAGGAGAGGCAGCCTAGGGGGCACCCCAAGTAGGCGGAATCCTACCTGGGCACCTCCCAATTCGGCCTCCCCCTTACCATATCCACCGGAGAGGGGAGGAAGGAGGAGGGTGGAGAGAAGGAAGGGGGAGGCTGAATCCCTCCACTTCCTTTCTCTCTTCTCCTCTTTCCTTCCCCTCCTATTTCGGCCTACATGTGGTGCACCAGCCCCCTAGGGGCTGGTCTGTCCCCTTCTTGGGCCATTAGGCCCATGTAGTTGCCGGGGATGCCCGGAACCCCTTCCGGTGAACCGATATGTACCAGGTACCCCCGGAACACTTCCGGTGTTCGAATATCATTGTCCTATAATATGAATCTTTACCTATCGACCATTTCAAGACTCCTCGTCATGTCTGTGATCTCATCCAGGACACCGAACAACATTCGATCACCAAATCACATAACTCATATAATACAAAACCATCATCGAATGTTAAGCATGCGGACCCTACGGGTTTGAGTATTATGTAGACATGACCGAGACACCTCTCCGGTAAATAACCAATAGCAGAACCTGGATGCTCATATTGGTTCCCACATATTCTACGAAGATCTTTATCGGTCGTACCATAATGACAACATACGTTATTCCCTTTGTCATCGGTATGTTACTTGCCCGAGATTCGATCGTTGGTATCTTCGTACCTAGTTCAATCTCATTACCGGCAAGTCTCTTTACTCATTCCGTAATACATTATCCCGCAACTAACTCATTAGTCACATTTCTTGCAAGGCTTATTATGATGTGCATTACCGAGAGGGCCCAGAGATACCTCTCCGATACTTGGAGTGACAAATCCTAATCTCGATCTATGCCAACCCAACAAAACACCACTGGAGATACCTATAAAGCATCTTTATAATCACCTAGTTATGTTGTGATGTTTGATAGCACACAAGGTATTCCTCCGGTATCCAGGAGTTGCATAATCTCATAGTCGAAGGAATATGTATTTGACATGAAGAAAGCAATAGCAATGAATCTGAACGATGAACATCCTAAGCTAATAGATGGGTCTTTTCCATCACATCATTCTCCTAATGATGTAATCCCGTTCATCAAATGACAACACATGTCTATGGTTAGGAAACTTAACCATCTTTGATTAACGAGCTAGTCTAGTAGAGGCTTACTAGGGACACTGTGTTTTGTCTATGTATCCACACATGTATCAAGTTTCCAGTTAATACAATTCTAGCATGAATAATAAATATTTATCATGATATAAGGAAATGTAAATAACAACTTTATTATTGCCGCTGGAACATCTGGAATGTCAGGAATGACAGGGTTTTTAGGAATATCCCACCATCTTTTCGTAGATGGAGGTCTTCTTTTATTTTAGACATTTCCCTCCTGGTTCATAGAATTAGGCCTAAGTTCAAGGAGGATTTGCTTAGATGGATTTCCTTTTTGCCTCCTTGAGGTGAGTTTCATGTTTTCTTTCTTTTTCTTTTTGGGTCTGTTAGACCTTGTAAATTGTGTACATTTGTAACCTTTTCTTGTAGAGCAATAAAATTACTGTGGGGTCTATACCCTACAGTTTCAGGTCAAAAAAAACTTTATTATTGCCTCTAGGGCATATTTCCTTCAGTTAGGCGGGATATTTCGAAAGGACATAAAAGGTTAATTTGAAGAGTGTAATATTGTTTCTTTTGCTTTATCTATTGCAAAGGAAATTGAAGGTGATGCTGAGCCTTCTTCATATTCTGAGGCTATATTTTCTAGTGATAGTAATAAGTGGATGACCGCTATGCATGATGAGATGAAATCACTTGAAAAGAATGGCACTTGGGATTTAGTAAGATTATCTAGAGAGTAGAAACCTATTCATTGCAAGTGGGTTCTCAAAAGAAAAGAAGGTGTTTCTCCTAATGATGAGACAAGATATAAAGCACGGTTAGTTGCTAAAGGTTATAGCCAGATTCTAGGTATTGACTATGACCAAGTCTTTTCTCCTGTTGTGAAGAATAGCTTTATTCACAGTTTACTCAGTATTGTTGCCATGCATGATTTTGAGCTTGAACAGTTGGATGTTAAAACTGCATTCTTACATGGAGAATTAGAAGATAATATTTATATGTAACAACCTAAAGGTTTTGTTATTCCTGGAAAAGAAAATCTTGTCCGTAAGTTAAAGAAATCTCTTTATGGATTGAAGCAATCTCCTAGACAGTGGTACATGAGATTTGACACCTTTATGCTCTCTCAAGGTTTCAAAAGGTCTAATTCTGATAAATGTGTTTATTTGAAAACTGTCAGTGGTTTAGCTCTTTATTTGCTCCTTTATGTTGATGACATGCTAATTGCTGCAAAGAGTATGTCATAGATTAATGAATTAAAGAAGAAATTGAGTATTGAATTTGAGATGAAGGATTTGGGTGCGGTATAGAAAATACTTAGCATGGCAATATCCAAAGACAGACCATCTGGAGAAGTATATCTAAGTCAAAAGGGATATATTGATAAAGTTCTTTGTCATTTTAATATGCACAATGCCAAGCCGGTGAGTACCATGTTAGCTGTACACTTCAAATTATCCTCAGCCTTATGTCCTGAGTCAGATGTCGATATTGAGTACATGTCTAGCGTTCCCTATTCAAGTGCAGTTGATTCAATTATGTATGCCATGGTTGTTCTCATCCTGATTTATCATATGGATTGAGTGTTGTCAGTAGATACATTTCTAATCTTGGAAAAGAGCATTGGAAACAAGTTCAGTGGATTTGCAGATACTTGTGAGGTACTTCTGATGCTATTTACAACTCAGGAAAACTAGAGATTGACTTGTTGGTTTTGTTGATTCTGATTTTGCTGGTGATTTGGATAAGATAAGATCACTCACGTGTTATGTTTTCACCATTGGTGGTTGTGCTATGAGTTGGAGATCAAGTTTGCAGTCTATTATGGCTTGTTCCACTACTAATGCTGAGTATATGGCTATTTCTGAGGCATGCAAAGAATCTATCTGGTTGAGATATTTATACGCTGAGATTTGTGGAGATTCATCTTGCCCTACCATATTTTCTAATAGTCAAAGTGCCATATGTCTTACAAAGAATTCAATGTATCATGAGAGAACAAAGCACGTTGAAAGTGCAACTAATCGTCGGGTGATTTTGGTAATTAATAACAACATATATCTCATTGAACTAATATCAATTCAAGTTAGAGGTTTGAGGAAGTTTATTGGCATGGCAAAGACTAGTGAATATGGTCCCCTCAAAATGCTTAGGACATGGATTGGCAAAAGCTCAAGACTCTACATTTTTGGTTAAGTGATCCAAGATCACATCGAGTTCATAGGAAAGCCAAAGCTATTAAAAATGGATGAGGTTTTGATGATGATTTGGTTGCTCAGGTGCTTAATGATATTGCTCCAAAACCCTTAGCCGCTTTATCTATCCAAATATGTCCAAAACCCTACAAGCTAACTCGGTCCTACTGAATCCTACCTATCCGGACCAACCAAGTTCATCTGGACACTGCCACAGCCAAACCCTAACAAAGAGGATCCACCGATATGGAACTTGGTCTCATCGAAATGGCCTTGCCAACTCTCTGTCATGTGTTGCAATTATTTCGGTCTTACTCAGTTTTGCAATCGGTGCCACCGAGATGGCTTGTCAACCTTTTGTTGCCTTATTGTTTCACATTGGTCCTATCAAGATGATGCAATCGGTTCCATCGAAGCGAGGTTTGCCCTACCATTGCACATCGGTTGCTCCGAGATGTTTCTATTCAGTCCCACCAAGACCTCCAAGGTTCATATCTTTTAGACAGGTTGGTGCCACCGAGAATTCTGATCAGTGCCACCAAGTTGGGTGAAATGTGTGTGACGGTTGGATTTTGTGTGGAGGCTGTAAATACCCCTCCACCACCTCTTACTTAGTAATAGAGCCATCATAACTTGACTACAATTTGATACATGTCCATCATATCTACTTTTCCTAACACTTTTGCTCTTGTTTTGGACTCTAATTTGCATGATTTGAATGAAACTAACCCGGACTAACGCCATTTTCGGCAGAACTACCATGGTGTTGTTTTTGTGAAGAAATAAAAGGTCTCGGATTTGCATGAAACTTTTTGGAGAATTGTTTTGGAATAAATAAAAAATACTGGAACCAAGACCCACTAGAGGGGGGCCCAGCTGCGCACAAGATACGAGGGCGCGCCACACCCCTCTGGCGCGCCCTGGTGGGTAGTGGGACGCACGAGGCTCCACTGACCCTAATTATGATGCTATAAAATCCTATTTTTCCAGAATAAATATGAGAGGAGGTTTCATCGCATTTTATGATATGGAGCCGCCGCCACCTCCTATTTTTCATCGGGAGGCCAGATCTAGAGCCCGTTCGGGGCTTCGAAGAGAGGGATCTTCGGTCTTCGTCATCACTAACCATCCTCCATCACCAATTTCGTGATGCTCACCGCTGGGAGTGAGTAATTCCTTTGGCTGGACGGTGGTGGGCTGGATGAGATTCATCATGTAATCGAGCTAATTTTGTTAGGGGTTGATCCCTAGTATCCACTATGTCCTGATATTGATGTTGCTATGACTTTGCTATGCTTAATGCTTGTCACTAGGGCCCGTGTGCCACGATTTCAGATTTAAACCGTTTATGTTTTCACCATAATATCTATGTTCGTGATCCGATCTTGCAAGTTATATGCACGTATTATGTGTTATGATCCGTAAACCCCAAGGTGACAACAATTGGGATACTTTCGGTGATGACCGTAGTTTGAGGAGTTCATGTATTTACTATGTGTTAATGCTTTGTTCTGGTTCTCTATTAAAAGGAGGCCTTAATATCCCTTAGTTTCCTTATGGACCCCGCTGCGACAGGAGGGTAGGACAAAATATGTCATGCAAGTTCTTTTCCATAAGCACGTATGACTATTTACGGAAATGCCTACATTATATTTATGAACTAGAGCTAGTTTTGTATCGCCCTAGTTTATGACTGTTATATGATGTATATCATCCAACGAAATCACCGATCCAATGCCTACGAGCTTTCCACATATTGTTCTTGCTAAGTTACTATTGTTTCTCCTACTATCACAACTGCTAGAAAATTACTGCTACTGTTGTTACCGTTACTATTGTTGCTACTACTATTGTTGTCACTATGAAACTATCATACTACCTTGCTACTGATCACTTTGCTTAAGATACTAAATCTCCATGTGTGGTTGAATCGACAACTCAACTGCTAATACTTGAAAATATTCTTTGGCTCCGCTTCTGTCGAATCCATAAATTTGGGTTGAAAACTATTGCAATCCCCTATACTTGTGGGTTATCAAGACCTTTTTCTGGCGCCGTTGCCGGGGAGCATAGCTATATTTGTTGAGTCACTTGGAATTTATATTTATTGATCACTAAGAAGAATCAGAAAGATACCAAAACCAAGATAGTTCCCTCAAGACGAAGGGAGGTAAGGAACTGTCATCATACTCTGTACTTGATTCACCTTCTGTTTTAAGTAAGGTTGCAACACCACCACATGGTATTAATCCAGATATGTTGCAAGTTATTTTTGATGCTACTTCTGCTATGTATGATGCTATAGATGATGCTAGTACTTTGCTTGATAAGACTGTGCCACTAGGTGAATTTCTTGATGAACAAATTGCTAGAGCTAAAGATATTGAGAATGCCGAAACTGATGAAATTACTGAAACTGATGAAGTCTTTGAAATTGAAAACTATGAAACACCTATTAGACCTAGCCCTCCTAGATTCGAATTGCCTAAGATACCTGAGGGTTATGTTATGGAGAGGTAGCTAGAGAATTTGTTGCTTGTAAGGATAGAGATGATCTCAAGAAATTATTATGCAAGTTGAAAGAAAAATCTTTGAATGCTAGAATGAAATATGATCCTAGGTTTGCTACTTCACCTATCTTTATTACTGATAACAATTATGAGTTCTTTGTCAACCCAGAGTTAATTACTTTCGTTGAATCAGATCCTTTCTATGGCTATGAAACTGAAACTGTTGTGGCATCTTACTAAATTAAATGATATAGCCACCATGTTTACTCATGATGAGAAAATTCGCTATTACTATATTCTCAAGTTATTTCCTTTCTCATTATGGGTGATGCTAAGATATGGTACGATACTCTTACTCCTAGTTGTGTGCATAGTCCCTAGGATATGATTTACTACTTCTTTGAAAAACATTTTCCTGCTCATAAGAAACAAGCTACCTTACAGTAAATATTTAACTTTGTGAAAATTGAAGAAGAGAGTCTCCCACAAGCTTGGGGGAGGTTTCTCCAATTACTTAATGCTTTGCATGATCATCCTCTCAAGAAAAATGAAATACTTGATGTCGTGGATTTGTCACGGCAGATGTCCTAGTGTGAGGACTTAGTCGCGAGGCCAACGCATCTATGTGGTAGCTTGAGAGGGGTTGAGCGGGACGAGAGACGCGATGTTTTACCCAGGTTCGGCCCCTCACGGTGGAGGTAAAAGCCTACATCCTACTTCATTGATATTGATGATGATGATCACGGTTACAAGTGTGCTCTATCTCGAGAGCTATTGTCTAAACCTAACTTGTCCAACTTGTGGAACTTGTCCCTCTTCTCCCTTTTGGGGAGCCCTGCCCCTCCTTATATATGTTGAAGGGGCGGGTTACATGTGGAGTCCTATTAGGATTAGGACTAGTCTATCTTCTAATACAAATCGGATACAAGTCCGGGTCTTGACTCCTTGTAAGGGAAATACACCTTTTCTCTTAAACCGGCCCACCATTAGCATAAACCGGCCTTCTGGGCCTTGGGCCTTGCCATCTGTCTGTCCCGCCCGCCGGGTTACCAGTGAGTCATAATGTTCAGGCGGGTTGCTTGTAAACCGCCAAGTTAGGGTGGGTCGCCAGTGAATTGCCAAGTGACAGCCGGGTCTCAAGTAAACCGCCAAGTCTGGCCGGGTTATACTTCCGACCGGTTTATGCTACGGGGTATATCCCCGACATTAGCCCCAGTTTAGCTTGGATTTATCCATGGTAAACTAATCCTGTAAACAAACACAAGAACAACTTTGACAAGTTCTACTCCAGGTTAAAAATTCTTGTAAACCGGCACCTACTCATCCTTAAATCCTTGTTATTTCCTCCTTCTAGAAAATCCGAGTCAATAGACCAACTTCATAATCAATTTGCTTGCAGAAGATATTTTGTAAATAAAGAATCCATTCGAATCGGCCTTCAATGCTTTGATTTGATAAAAATATTGGCTTCAAATATTCAACTGATATTCAGCCGGCTTGAAGATGTAGAACTTGCCGGTTTATGATTACCACCATTGTTGGGTTATAAAAACTGATAATTTTGGGTCATGATTGTTGCCAACGCCGGTACACAACGCTGGTTCATGATTATTGATGACGCCGGGTTGCAGCCACAGGGTCATAATGATTGGTGACGCCGGGTCAATCTGGTTTGCTCAAACAGAGAATTTGAAAATATTTCTTCGATAATAATATAATACCTGTAGCCCCCAAGTCTTGAGTAGAACAAAGTGATGGCTTAAGACTTGCTTCAATATAAATACTACCAATTTTGAAGAAATCCATGTTGTTCATCCCAGTCACTAGTAAAAACGGAATACTCCATATTATGTAGCCCCCAAGTACCGGGTTGTCATGCTTGCCGCAACCTGGGACTTGTAATTGCTTATAAAAACTTCGATCACTGTATCCCCCAAGGGCCGGGTCATTATGCAATAATGAGCAGGGACTTTGTAAATATAATCATGTAGACTTGAGCAGTGATGTGTAGCCCCCAAGGGCTGGCTTAGTAAGATAATACTTAACCAGGACTTGATATATACTTCAATCAAAATAACATCCTATAATGTAGCTTCCATCGTAGGGCTTGAACCCACGTCCACAAGGTTAAGAGCTTTATGCTTTACCAACTGAGCAATGGATCCGTCAATACTATGGACGAAAACTCGTGTACCTTGAATTCTTGACAGGAGCAATTGGTAGCCTCCAAGGGCCGGCTCATTATAATATGATGAGTCGGGTCTTCAATAAGACTAGTAAAAATGACTTTGCATTAGCCCCCAAGTGTCATGGTGCATGCTTGCAGCGACATGAGACTTGCATGTAATCTCAATTTGAATAATGTAGCCCCCAAGTGCCGGGTTGTAAGCCTGCAGCGACTCGGGACTATTCCTTCCATTGTAGAATAAATCATATCCTTTGATAAAATAATAGCCATTGCGCTAAAGCGACTTTGAAAACTCAATAATACCGGTTATTAATAACCATAAAAATCCAGCCAAGTTGGCTATTCAAGATAATATAATCCGGTATGAAAACCTTATTCATTCAATATCATAATGAAAATTCAGCCAAGTTTGGCTATTTGAATAATATAACCCAATGATTTATAAGCGCATGATTCCAATGGCGTAATCCAAATTTATATACTGTCGACTTATAGTCCAAAGCCAGGCCGGTTTAACAAACCTGTTTCTGCATACAACAAGTTTAAAGTGTCCTCGCGGTTTACCACCAGACGGGTCATAATGCCCAAGATATAACCCGGGTTTATAACCAAGGCTGCACTTAAGAATATTCAAATATGAAATATATCGTACCTGTGACATTGAATCACATTGTTTGTTTTACCAACTTTTTGTAGTAAAGGTGATAACCCCAATCTTGAGTACTGATAACTCCTTCCATATTGTGCCGGTTTATGATAAAACCGTACCGGGCTGTGATAAACACCGGATTATCCATATTCGATGCTGGCGACTTGTAGTCGAAACCAGGCCAGTTAATAATCTCTGGATTGTAACTTGTACTGACAACTTATAGTTGATAGCCTAACCGGGTTGATAAACACCGGGTCAAAAACATCACAAATCTTATGAAAAGAAAAACTTAACAAAAGGCAAATAAAAACCATTGTAGTCGAGGCTTTTCACGGGCTGCCAGGCCCCAAATTTGAGGCTTTTCATGGGCTACCAGGCCACTGAGTTAAACCATTTTTGCAAAGCCTTTTAAGATGGTCCTTAATCCTTAACCAATCATCGTTTTAACTTGACAAGTTCAGGGTCTGTATTTTAGAGTAACTTGTCAAAGTTCGAAGGATCATACCAGGTTTACCTAGGCGGAGTAACTTAGTTAAAGAGGCAGGTTAACCTGGGGTTTTAGGTGTATACACCAGGCTTCCAAGCCATGGCTTGATAGCCCATTACAAGTGTAGATTCTAAGTTCATTGCGATAGCAAAGAATCCCCAAGTAACGTTTTGAGCTATGCTCAGTGGGTGCCTATGTTTGAATTGTTGTTTTACAACACTCTCTTTGGCCCCGAATTGATTTGGCTTTGAGCCGATCATGAGGTGTGACTATGGTTCGGATACGACCAAGCCCCCAAGTGATGTTGTGGCATTGCGCCGATCAAGAGGTGTAGCTATGGTTCAGATACGACCAAGCCCCCAAGTGATGTTATATAAAGCTTTGATAAGCTGAATCAAGGGGCAAACTAGACACTACTTTATGAAATAGAAGCCCCCATGTGATTAATAATATGATAAGCCAATAAGGCGGGATACCCATGTTTGAACCGCACATCATGGCAGCAGGTTCTCTTTGGCCACTTTTAACTTTTTGCAAGAGACAAATTCTTCTTGAACCGGATATTGAGAGCTTCAAAGCTTTGTGGGAGACATATTTCCCTTGAACCGGATTTTAAACCGGAATCTTCATTTTCAGCCGGAAATTTTCTGACGGCCTTTAAACTCGAACTTGCGAGAAGTTAATTCCTTTTTGAACCGGATATTTTTAAATCGGATTTGAGAGCTTCAGAGCTTTGTGGGAGAACAGATTTCCCTTGAACCGGATTGTAAACCGGAATCCTTTCTGATGACCCGGAACTTCTTCATTGAGCCGGGATTTTGTAACTAGAAATTTTCTGACGACCTTTAAATTTTCATCAATATAGCAGTAGCCTCCGGGACCGGGTTATCATTCCCTCCATCGTCCTGGGGTTCTTAAATTTGCTGAAACTGGCAAGATTTGCTAAGTCATGTCATCGTAGCCCCCGAGTCTCAAAGGTGACTCGAGGAGTTGGCTTGAAACTCTCCATATTGGACTGTGATATAAACCGGCATAACTTTTATATCATTGGTGTTGATAGCATGATGTGAATCCACAGAAGGTTGAGGTGACTACGGCGGGTTATAAATGGTCCCATATGAGCCGTGTCAGCAACTCGGCCAATGGTTCCTTCCAACCGGCGATTTGAAGTTTAACCAAACTGTAGTGGCGGAGACTTATGCGCCTGCCCATTGAGCCACCCAGTATAGACGGCGGTTGATAGTATATGATAATTTGCCTCCATTTTGTTGAAAGAAAATCGGGCTACCCAAGCTGCGACTTGCTTATACTCAATAAACAGCTCATGCAGACAGATGCAGTCTGGTATGTTGATGTAGACCAGGCCACGAGAGACGGACAGCAAAGACGACCGCAGCATCAGAGGTAGCTCGGACAGATGAGTCGGCTGCATGTCACGGCATTGCAAGCCAGTGCGGACGGGGAAAATTGGCACCGGTGTTGTAAACCGGCACGGACGGGCGAGTTAATGTAGACCGGGTCCGCAGAGGCGGTGTATTTGTGCACGTCCATTGAACAGCAATCAAACGCGATCCTGGCAAGTCGATGTAGACCGGGCCGCAAGGGCGGCGACTTGTGCGCGTCCATTCAACGGGTAATATGTCACGGATTATTGCCGGGTGGAACATTATCAGCCCGTGCTCCATACCCGTGGTATAAACCACATTTGTAGTGAATAATTATCCTGTATATAAAAATATACAGATCAAAGTAATTGTTCTTTTTTAAAGGAAGCAATATATAATATAAAAATATAATGGATGGATTTCACCTGATACGTCAGGCCAGTAGTTATCCTCCTCATTGTAAAACAGGTGTAGACGCGTGAACCGGACGCGAAAGCGAACGGGCGAGTCATCCGTGGCGTTGTAAACCGGTGCGGTCACGAGAGACGGCCACGGAGTTGGAAGCTGGCGTGGGAGTCCGTTGAATAACAGCGACCACCTTTGCCGAATGATGTTGGCACGCCTCCATCTCCGCGGTATAATGTCATTTTGTAATGAATAATTCTCCTTATCCTCACGCGGAATAGTAGTAGCCGGCTTACAATAATGTCATGGTAACAACAGTAACACGTCCCCTTTTGTTTTTTTTCAGCCGGTATCCTCTGTCTTTTCTTCAGCCAACAGGGGGGTGTATAGGAGCAGAAAACCAGGGCTTGGAGCGGACCGCAGCGGCGTCCTGGCGCAAGAAGGCGGAGCTACTTTGACCGAAGCGAAGTGCGCACGGGGGCGGCTCAAATTAGGGTAGCAATGGCTCAGCGCAATCCATAGAGGCGAGCACGGTAGACACACTCGACCACGGCGGCTGAAGCCAGGCGAAGACAGACGGAGCGATCATGAGTCGAAGGCGGAATCCACTTCCGAGTCGTTGGCTGTTTCCTTTTTCTTATCTTTTTTGATCCAAACACCAAGCACGACCATTGCCTGTACGTGGGAAGTAGTACTTCATGCTAGTGCCCTTATTGATGTAGCATTGATTCCCGTGCACATCAAGTAGTAGTAGTACTACTAGATCAGTTTTGTCTCTTTAGTCCACGCATTGTCCAATTGCCTTTCTAAATGCTTCAATAAGAAAGTCCTTGCACGATGACTGTGAGATAACACCAATGGTACTTCATCCCCTAATCCATTTTCTCCATTAACTGAAGAAGCAGTCGACTTCCATTGCTTTATTTAGTTTTGCAGATACTGTATCAAGGAAAAGGAGTGGCCTGGCTCGGGCGACTCAACAGGCAGCCGTGGGGGTGCTCGCGGGCAGGGCCACAGTGGAGGCGGTAGGAGCAGCAGGGCGGATCAACACAGGCGCAACGGCGGTTTGGGTGGCGCAGCCGGCAACTTGTCAAGGCACGGCCACGCACGAGGAAGTCAGAGGTATCCGCCGGGCAGCTCGACGCAAAGCATGAAGGCCTGGAGATGGAGCGGAGACGGCCGTGGCCAGCTTGAGGCATCCCTATCCAGCAGAGGTGGGCGACCCGTACAGAGCGGCGGCTCTCCGCGGTGGTGATGTCGATGCAATACACTCAGCGACGACAACTTGTGGCCGAACGATGAAGATACGCTGGCGAGGCGGCGAGTTGAGGCAGGCACCTTGGAAACATCAAGCGGCTCAGGTGGAAGCGCATAGAGATGGCGTGTGGGAGCCTAGTACGGCAGCTCTCGGCAGAGCAATAGCATGAGACCGAGTAGAGGCAGCCATGGAGGAGCGACGGCGCGACGGTCGCGGTGGCAGAAGAGTCCGGGGCGGCACGACGGCGGCGGTTGACACCGACTGCAGAGACAGTGGCGGAGCGCCGACGGAGGGAGGTCGACCTGAGTTAGGCAGCTCGGAGGTGACTTGATGCGGAGGCAAAAATTGGCGAGGCGCGTGCGGGCCGTGGTGGAGACGAACCGGGGGTTGACTCTAGTCCACGCCTGTTTCTTTTCAGGCCAGTTTGTTCAATACTGTTTATGCTGGAATATCCACTTGATATTTCCTGTGTCTTCATGTGATGACGCCAGTCGCAATGATTCAATCCTCTCGGAAGCAGCCGAACAAAGAGTCCGATCAGGTCACAAGTAGATGTCGTCTCGTTTTGCACGGCAGCCGTCGCATCAGATATTAGCCAGTCTTCGGATTCGACGGATCGTCAGGTTACATCCGTCTGCCGCATAACATGCAATGACGCAAACCTAATTTTCTCTTGTACTGGCAGCTCCAGAGTTAATCACAAAACGATGAATTTTGCCGGCTCTACTCAAGGTTTTCCCATGCCGGGTTATCCTGCGAGATTGCTCCGTGCCGGATCCTCTTCATCTAACCAACCGTGATCTTCCCGAACCCTAAGAAAAGTCCCTTCAAGAACTTAACACCATCGTGCGCAGTCCCCACGGTGGGCGCCAACTGTCGTGGATTTGTCACGGCAGATGTCCTAGTGTGAGACTTAGTCGCGAGGCCAACGCATCTATGTGGTAGCTTGAGAGGGGTTGAGCGGGACGAGAGACACAGTGTTTTACCCAGGTTCGGCCCCTCACGGTGGAGGTAAAAGCCTACATCCTGCTTCATTGATATTGATGATGATGATCACGGTTACAAGTGTGCTCTATCTCGAGAGCTATTGTCTAAACCTAACTTGTCCAACTTGTGGAACTTGTCACTCTTCTCCCTTTTGGGGAGCCCTGCCCCTCCTTATATTTGTTGTAGGGGCGGGTTACATGTGGAGTCCTATTAGGATTAGGACTAGTCTATCTTCTAATACAAACCGGATACAAGTCCGTGTCTTGACTCCTTGTAAGGGAAATACACCTTTTCTCTTTAACCGGCCCACCATTAGCATAAACCGGCCTTCTGGGCCTTGGGCCTTGTCATCCGTATGTCCCACCCGCCGGGTTACCAGTGAGTCATAATGTTTAGGCGGGTTGCTTGTAAGCCGCCAAGTTAGGGCGGGTCGCCAGTGAATTGCCAAGTGTCAGCCGGGTCTGAAGTAAACCGCCAAGTCCGGCCGGGTTATACTTCCGGCCGGTTTACGCTACGGGGTATATCCCCGACACTTGATATCTTCTATAATGGACTAACCAATGCTTCTAGGGATTTACTAGATAGTTGTGCTGGTTGTGTTTTCAGGGAATGAACTGTTGAGCAAGCGGAGGAATTATTGAATAATATATTGAAGAATTATGATGATTGGACTCTTCCCGGATGTCGTGGTTTTGTCACGGTGGATGTCCTTCTGAAAGGACTTAGTCGTGGAGACATCACTACGGGTTAGCTTAAAGGGGTTAAAGCGGACGAGGGACGCAGGAGTTTTATACTGGTCCGG
This sequence comes from Triticum dicoccoides, assembly GCF_002162155.2. NCBI lineage: Eukaryota > Viridiplantae > Streptophyta > Magnoliopsida > Poales > Poaceae > Triticum > Triticum dicoccoides. The sequence goes on from NC_041388.1 coordinate 153,270,170, forward strand.
CCCCTTACGATGATGGTAAAAGCCTACTCCAGTTGTGATGGAATCGCTAGGGTTTCGATGACCAGGGAGCAAATCCGCTTTGCCTGGCTCTCGAGTTGTTGTCTGTCGTCCCTAAACCGCCGCTGGGTCGTCTCTTTATATACATAGGTCGACGCCCGTCAGTTTACAGAGTCCCGAGGCCGGATCATCAACGTGTCCAACTCGGTCTCTATTCCTCCTATCTTACAATAGAAGTTTACATGATAATGTTTGTTTATGTCTATAGACCTTAACCCGCCTTGGGCCCTTGGGTCTTCATAAAGCGCCAACATCCTTTGTCTTCCTGGGCTTCTAATCTTCACAGAGTTAATCTGGCCACTCCTGGACAGTTTACGTCCAGTAGTAATATCCCCAACATTAGGCCCCAGATTGATTTGAACTTGTTCATGTCAATCCTCAATACTTAGAAAAATTCCTGACCTTGCACCTTCGCATAAATATTGTAAACCGCCCTGACGTCATCCTTCGGATTTGTAGTAAACCACCGTGACATCACCTGCTTATTTAAAGCTAAAGATAACCCTTTTATTAATAAGCATCCTACAATCGAGGCAACAATCTCGTTACCTATCCATTTTTTGGGCTCCTCGATTCCCGCACCTGTCCCTTATCTCTTTGTCCTTATAAATAGGGCGGAGGACCCCTTCCTTTTCCTTCTGTTGCCCTTTCCTCTGTTCTTCCTCCTCGCGACGCCTCTGCACCTGAGCGCCACCGCCGTCATCGAGCTTCGTCTCTGCCTCATCATTGGCCGCAACATCAACCTGAGTGGATCAAAAAGAGGCGGCGCACCTCTTCTGCTTCAACAGCTTCCGTAAGTCTTCCCACTTTTCTTTGTAGACCCACTTAGGGTTTTAGTGTTCATGGGAGTTCATCGAAGCTCCGGCGCTATTATTCTCTTTCCTTCCTAGTAGCATCAAAGACTAGTTAGATTTGTTAGCTCTTTGTGCGACCATAGCCATACTCTCCCTTTTCCTTATCATACCATCCTCTTCATATAGGAAAAACTCATCTGAACCTGATAAACTGGTATCTGAAATTTAGGTCTGAATATATTCTAGTTTTCTGTCATACCACAGATCTAAAATCATCGTATAACTCTTGTGAAATTTGTTTTCCTTCACTTAGGCATTTGTAGATCTGTACTCTTCATACCAATATAGGTGGTTTAACTTTTGGAAGTATGATAATTCGGCATATACCATTAGTCCCCTCCTAAACCGCCGATTCATTTATTCTTTCACTTCTTCCATCACTAAACTCCGTTTTAAGAACATGCATATACTTATGCTTCTGCTTACCGCTTTATCATTCATAACTGCTTAAATTCCTTTCTCTTTACCCTGTTATGCTTTATGCCTTGTAAATTACGAATCCTAAACCGGAAGTAATATTTTCTAGCTCTTCATTTGCAATGGCCAAACAATTCTATTCCTATAACTGGATCCCTTCCGGGGTTATTGAGGAGCAACTGAATGGAATGGTCAAAATTGGTACCTTACCGAAGAAAAATGAAATCCGGTGGTGAGTTCCTGGGCCGGAAAATCCTCCTACCCCTAGAGAGGGTGAAGTAGTGGTGTTTGATGATCATATAGGCCGTGATTTCAAACCGCCTGGATCTAAGTTTTTCTGAGATGTACTTGCCAGCTTTCAGATCCAACCTCAAGATATTGGACCCAACTCTGTATCAAATATCTGCAACTTTGAGGTTTTTTGTGAAGCGTATCTACAAGAAAAACCAACTGTTGATATGTTCTGGGATTTCTTCCACTTAAACCGTCGCACTGAATTTGTAGACGGGCCCAATACTGAACTTGGTGGCGTCTCCATTCAGAAAAAGAGTGGAATCAAACTTGGTTCTACTGCAAGGAAACCTCTCTTGAAGATGAAAACCGTCTGCCGGGTTACCGTGCTCACCAGCTCGCCAATACTCATCCGCTTCCGCAACGACTAAGTGCCCAGGAACGGGCCTCATACGCACCACAACTCGCCAAGCTTAGAGCTTTTATGGCCCACAGTTTAACAGGTGTGGACTTTGTCCGTTGCTGGATATCCTGGAGTATCTTGCCGTTAAGCCGTTGCTCCGGTTTAATGTGCGAGTACACCAGTGACGTAAAAGACTCCCAACGTCATATTGACATTCAGCTAATAGATGAGGAAGTTACCGAGTCTGTCAAGAAAATGCTAAATGAACCGGAGGCTGTCTGTAGCAAGACCGGGTTAAGACCCTTTTACACACAAAACAAACCGCCCGCTATAAGTATTTGTTTTTGCTTCCGTTTTACACCTGATAATTTTGAATTGTGCAACTTTGAATACCCTCTACCCATTTTTAAACAGGGTGATGATCCGTTCTGGAAAAAGAAACCTCGGGAGAAAGCAGTGAAGCCTTCTCGACCTAAAACAAAAGCTGTCAAGAAAACCACGAAGATAAAGGCACCTGAACCCATCGGTTTAGAGCTTGATGATGACCCTGATGAACCGAAAGCAGAGGTAGAACTTGATTCGCTTGGTTCACTTTTCATGCACCTCATTGACAATGATATTTATCAGGAGGACGCTGAGGGCAGCCAAGCTGACGATGCACAGGTAATTATCCTTTCCTCTGGTTCAGACCCTCTGCCAACACAAAAAATCTGTCAAGCAGTCCGGAAAGTAAGATTTTCTCGCCCTCTTGCTCACTTGGATCCAAAATTTCATTTGAAGAAGCAGCAGCACGAGGCTCGCCGCACAACCCGGCAAATCGGCCAAACGGTCACTTTGACCAGTTTACCGAACACCTCGGTTCAAAAATGCCGGCCTGAGGTCTCACCCACTTCTGACACTTCTTATCCCAAGGCCGACTATTTCCGACAACCTCTTAATCCGTCCGATTCGAATTATCAGGTGACACCTCCTTCATCATCCGGCGAATCAACGGCCACACAACTCCCTCCTCTTAAGACCGTTGCTGGGTAAATATTTCAACTCAATCTTTTTGATGTTTCACACTTTATATGATATGCTAACCTTTGCCTCTGTTCTTTTTAGAACCAAAGCCAGCCCCAGTAAGAAGGCTCGGGTGAATAACCCGTCTAAAGACCATTTGGTGATTGAACTAGAGCTGACTACTGAACCGGAAGGTCCAAATATTGAGGCCACATTAGATGAACCGCCCCCTCTAGATCACAACGTTGATGAACAAATAGAAGTTGATACCACTGTGCAAGATGATAAAACGGCAAGTCCAGTCCGGATTGATGACGGATCTTCTAGTCCAGTGAAGGCTGCTGATATTCCATCAACTCCAAAAAAAGTTGCTAGTGACAAGGAAGATGAGGTTATCATTACTGGTGTTGGCCACACCTCTCCTGGCCATCCTGTTGTTTTGGCAAACATAGTGCCAAGGAAGAGCGTGCTGCCATGGAAAAAGGGAAATGGAGCACCGATTTATCAAGCTATGCCCACCTCAGTGCTCAAGAACTCCACTCTGGCTTTCTAAACCGTCTGCACTCAAATCGTGACTATGAAGTCGGTTTAGTGAATCTGATGAAGGAGTGCTATGAGGTATTTTCATCACTTTTGCTTTCTTAAATCCTATTTGTAAGTACCAACTCTAGTAGCCCCCAAGGGCCGGTTTATGATGGCAATCATAAATCGGGACTTTGTAATACCTTAACCCTTGCATGCTTATCTTTTACATGTCAAGTAGTCTTTAAAATAAACCGGTATTTTATCATTGTGTTCCTGTACTTTTCGCTTGTGCAGTCCCCAAGGGCCGGTTTATCTTTCCAAGGTAAACTGTGTCTTTAACCAATGCTTCAATTTGAACAGATGTACATTGGCCCCCAAGTGTCAAGCATAATGCTTGCATTGTACTTGGGACTTGCAAAAATTTCTGATAACAGAGCAAATAGGCATTAGCCCCCAAGTACAAAGTGCATAACTTGTTATGTGCTTGGTACTTTAAATATACATAACCCATTGATGATATATCTTGTATTTGTAGACCGAGCTGAGTAAGAAGGATGCTCAAACCGCCAACCTTCGGGAGAACATTAAATCTTAGCAAGTGGAGGCGTCCAAAGCCAAGGAAGAACTGACTAATGCTTTAGCAGCCATGGAGAAGCTGAAGGAAAGCTTTAAGAAGGAGTGTGCAGATTGGGACACAGAGAAGGCCGCTTTAGCAAAGAAGGCCGAAGACGTAGAAGCAGCCCTGAAACTGGTGGTTGAGGAACTCACCGGTTTAAAGCAGCAAATAAACGCTATGACTTTTGCTGTGTTTGGTAAGCGTCCTTATCTGACGTTTTTTCAGGTCACCTTATCCTTATCAGCTGCCGGTTTACTGATGCTTGCAATGTCATAGGGACCCGCATTACCCATCTGGGCTCTGATATGTGGATGAAGCTGAAGGCTGCCTATACGTTGATAGAGCAGCTATATTTCGGATCCCAACGGCCTACCTGCGCTGCTGCTTACAACAGGAATCCTCCAACTTTGATAAAAGAAACCATCGAGAAGTTGTCAATGCTGCCCGCCCGGTTGGATGAACTGAAGAAATTAGCTGCAAGGTCAGGCGCTGTTACCGCGCTAATCCGGGCAAAGGCATGGATTCCAAATCTTGAACCGGCAGAAATTGGCCAAGGCTACCCCAGCGTAAAGGAAGACGGTTCAGAATTCAACAATGATGATCTCCGAAGACTCACAAGGGAAATGCGACCCATAGCGAGCAAATTGGCGGATGAAACGGATCTATCTCATTATCAGCCGGTTTATGATGTTGATCAAAAAAGATATCCCGTGCCGATACATGATGTAGAGGATCTTGTTCCACCAATTCGTAAGCACACTTATGCCCCTGACATTGATCCTTCCCCCCTTATAAGTGAAGAAGCCGTATTCCAAGCTTTAACCGGAATTGATTGGACAACAATTGATTTCCAGCCACTGGGTAGAGAGGAGGAGGATGCACCTACTCAAGATGATCCACAATCGTCAAGTCGTCCTGATGATGAATCCTGAACCGGAGAGCCGCTTTAGCCCGTCATAGCCTACCATTTCTTGCTGAAGCATTTATCCTATGTGGGCTGAAAAACGCCTTGTAATGGTCTAGTTCAAACACTTTGTCTGTTATGCCATCGAGCATACTTATGTTGCTGGATATTGATAACTCGCCATGCTTCTGGGATTGTTATTTATATTCATAATCCATGGTGGTTGTATGTTAACTTGCTCCTGCATACAAGAGATTGAAGAAAGGGTCCTGGAGGTTTATCGCTGGATGCGTCATGATGCCCAAAAAATAGAACCTGGATGTGGGACCAAGGCTGTTTACAAGATAGAAAAATACTTGTTACCTTGTTCTTTTCGCCCATGGCTGTGTAAAAAAGAGGTGATAACACCAAGCTGGAGTGTAGATGACTCCTTGCAAGTTTGACGGTTTACGATAAAACCATACCGAGTTATGATAAACACTGGTTTAACCATATAATAACGGCGACTAGTAGTCAAAACCAGACCGGAACAGAAAAAGCCGGATTATAGCTGATCATGTACTAACAATTTAGCATTGTAAGCCAGGCCGGGTTTTAATAAATGCCGGTTTATCAGAAAATACTTATAAATATCAAAAAATAACAACTTTGCAAAAAAAAACAAGAAGAATATGCAAGGCTTTTCATGGGCTGCCAGGCCACTGAGTTAAACCATTTTTCAAAGCCTTTTAAGATGGACCTCAATCTTTAACCAATCATCGTTTTAACTTTGACAAGTTCAGGGTCTATGAGATTGAATTGTCAAACGTTCGATGGGTCATACTAGGTTTACCTAGACGGAGTGGCTTACTTAAAAAGGCAGGATAACCCGGGGTTTTAGGTGAATACACCTGGCTTCCAAGCCTGGCTTGATAGCCTATTGCAAAGGTGCAGACTCTTTGTTCTTTGAGAAGCAAAGAGCTCGTAAGCAACATTTGAACTATGCTCGGTGGGTGCCTATGTTTGAGTTGTGCTGGTGCAACACTCTCGTTGGCCCCCACATAATTTCCTTTTTGGCTTTAAGCCCATCAAGAGGTGTAGCTATGGTGCAAATACAACCAAGCCCCCTAGTGATTTCCCTTTGGCTTTAAGCCGATCAAGAGGTGTAGCTAAGGTGCAGATATGACCAAGCCCCCTAGTGATTTCCTTTTATATGCGTGGCTTGATAAGCCGGATCAATAGAACTCCGCTTTGTAAACAGAAGCCCCCATGAAAACACATGTAAAACAAACAGAGACCCCGCTTTAGCTGAGGCTCCAGTTTATTATATTGACTATATTATATACATTTTCATAAGTATGTACATAAAAAGAGCTTATGGCTCACGTATAGTAAGGCCGAAGATGAGCTATATTCCATGGCTGCTGGGTCTCCTCCTCTGATTTACGTGAGTCTTTGTGCTCTCGAACATCGATAAGGTAGTATGATCCATTGTGCAAATTTTTGCTGACCACAAAAGGCCCTTCCCAAGGCGGGGATAACTTGTGCATATCAGTCTGATCCTGGATGAGCCGGAGTACCAGATCGCCTTCTTGAGAAGTCCTAGTTTTAACCCGGCGGCTGTGATAACGTCGCAGATCTTGTTGGTAAATCGCTGAACGTGCTGCCGCAAGATCACGCTCCTATCTAACAGGTCCAGTGAGTCCTGACATTCTTTCTCATTATCAGCTTCAACGTAAGCCGCCATGCGGGGCGAGTCATGACGTATGTCACTAGGGAGAACTGCTTCTGCTCCATAAACCATGAAGAAAGGCGTGTAACCCGTAGATCTGTTTGTTGTGGTGTTGATGCTCCATAGCACGGAAGGTAACTCCTCCACCCAACAACCCGGCGTCTGCTTTAAAGGAACCATAAGCCGGGGCTTGATATCTCTCAAAATTTCTTGATTGGCTCTTTCTGCCTGACCATTAGATTGGGGGTGAGCTACTGATGATACGTCAAGCCGGATGTGCTCTCGTTGACAAAATTGCTCCATAGCACCCTTGGATAGATTAGTACCATTATGAGTGATAATGTTGTGTGGAAAACCAAACTGGAATATCACCTTTTTGATGAATTGAACCGCCGTGGCGGCATCACACTTACTGACTGGCTCTACCTCTACCCACTTGATAAACTTATCAACTGCTACCGACAAGTTAGTCTTCTTATCCTTGGACCTCTTAAAAGGTCCAACCATATCGAGCCCCCAAGTTGCAAATGGCCAAGTTATTGGAATCATTCTTAACTCTTGGGCCGGAACATGTGCACGGCGTGCAAACTTTTGACAACCATCACACCTCTTTACCAAATCCTCAGCATCAGCATGAGCCGTCAACCAATGGAAGCCGTGACGAAAAGCCTTAGCCACCAAGGATTTTGAACCGGCATGGTGACCACATTCTCCCTCGTGGATCTCACACAATATCTCACAACCTTCTTGAGGGGAGACACAACGCTGAAATGCTCCTATGATGTCACAATGATGTAGCTCCCCATTGAGAATGGTCATTGACTTGGATCGTCGGATTATCTGCCGGGCCAAGATTTCATCGTCTGGCAACTTGCCCGGTTTCATGTATGCTAGATATGGGACCGTCCAATCCGGAATAACATGAAGAGCCGCCACCAATTGAGCCTCTGGGTCAGGCACATCCAAATCCTCCTCCGTAGGTATCTTCACTGACGAATTATGCAGTACATCGAGGAAGGTATTGGGTGGCATCGGTTTACGTTGAGAGCCTAAGCGACTTAAAGCGTCTGTTGTTTCATTCTTCCGCCGGTCTATGTGGTCCACTTGATAACCCTTGAAGTGACCAGCCACTGCATCCACCTCTCGTCTTTATGCTGCCATTATTGGATCCTTGGAATCCCAAGTGCCAGATACCTGCTGAGCCACCAGGTTCGAGTCACCAAAGCACTTAACCCGGCTTAAGTTCATTTCCTTAGCCATCCGAAAACCATGGAGCAAAGCCTCATACTCAGCTGCATTGTTAGTACGAGGGAACATTAAATGGAGAACATAACAAAACTTATCACCTCGTGGGGAAGTTAATATGACTCCAGCCCCCGAGCCCTCCAATTGCCTAGACCCATCAAAGTGAATAGTCCAATAAGTGTTGTCTGGCTTTTCCTCCGGTGACTGTGACTCTGTCCGATCATTGATGAAGTCTACAAGTGCTTGGGATTTGATTGCTGTGCGAGGTGTATATTTGAGGCCGTGAGGTCCAAGCTCAATAGCCCACTTAGCAATCCGGCCAGTTGCTTCTCTGTTTTGGATGATATCTCCCAGTGGAGCTGAACTGACCACTGTGATAGGATGACCTTGAAAATAATGCTTGAGCTTCCGGCTTGCCGTAAAAACTCCATACACCAATTTCTGCCAATGTGGGTATCTCTGTTTGGACTCTATAAGCACCTCACTGATATAATAAACCGGCCGTTGAACCGGATACTCTTTCCCAACTTCCTTGCGCTCCACAACAATAGCCACACTAATAGCTCGGGCATTAGCAGCCACATATAGCAATAAAGGCTCCTTATCAACCGGAGCCGCAAGGACAGGTGGCTCAGCTAACTGTCTTTTCAGATCTGCAAGTGCTTCGTCCGTAGCATCACTCCAGGAGAAGTGATCCGTTTTCTTTAACATCTGATACAAAGGGATAGCCTTCTCTCCAAGGCGACTGATAAACCGGCTTAAGGCTGCAATCCGGCCTGCCAAACGTTGAACATCGTTAATGAATGCCGGTTTAGCCAGAGACGTGATAGCTGTGATCTTCTCCGAGTTAGCTTCAATCCCTCTGTTAGATACCAGAAAACCCAAAAGCTTGCCTGCCAGTACACTAAAGACATATTTGGCCAGATTAAGCATCATCTTATAAACCCAGAGGTTATCAAAAGTTTCCCTCAAGTCACCTATCAATGTCTCCTCCTTTCTGGATTTCACCACAATATCATCCACATATGCATGTATGTGGCGTCTAGTCTGTTTATGTAGACAATTCTGAACACATCGCTGATAAGTTGCCTGGGCACTCTTGAGCCCGAAAGGCATAGATACATAGCAGAAGGCTCCAAAGGGAGTTATGAAGGTTGTCTTCTCCTGGACCTTAACTGCCATTTTGATCTTATGATAACCAGAATAAGCATCCAGAAAACACAAACGGTCACAACCTGCCGTAGCATCAATAATCTGATCAATACAAGGGAGAGCAAAGGGATCAGCTGGACATGCATTGTTCAAGTTTGTGTAATTCACACACATACGCCAAGTGCCGTTTTTCTTAATTACCAGCACCGGATTAGCTAGCCACTCAGGGTGAAAGACCTCCACGATAAACCCTGCTGCCAAAAGCCGGGCTACCTCCTCACCGATAGCCTTACGCCTTTCTTCGTTGAAGCGGCGAAGAAACTGCTTGAACGGTTTAAACTTAGGATCTATATTAAGGGTGTGCTCAGCGAGTTCCCTCGGTACACCTGGCATGTCAGAAGGCTTCCATGCAAAGATGTCCTGGTTCTCACGGATGAACTCAATGAGCGCGCCTTCCTATTTCGGATAATTTAGCGCTGATATTGAACTGCTTGGATGAATCGCTAGGAACAAAGTCAACCAGTTTAGTCTCTTCATCCGATTTAAACTTCAGTGCTGGATCATGCTCAGTAGTTGGCTTTTTCAAAGAAGTCATATCTACTGGATCAACATTGTCGTTGTAAAATTTCAGCTCCTCCGTAGCACAAACCGACTCAGCATAAGATGCATCCCCTTCTTCACATTCCAAAGTGATCTTCCGGCTTCCATGTACCATGATGGTCCCCTTATGACCTAGCATCTTAAGCTGCAGATGAACATAACAAGGCCTGGCCATGAACTTAGCATAAGCCGGCCCTCCGAACAGGGCATGATATGGACTCTTGATTTTCACCACTTCAAAAGTCAACACCTCTGATCTTGAATCATGATCGTCTCCGAAAGCAACTTCCAAAGCTATCTTACCAACTGGGTATGCCAATTTACCAGGCACTACCCCATGAAACACAGTTTGACGATTAAGATTCTTATCTGTTAACCCCATGCGACGAAAGGTTTCATAGTAAAGGATATTGATACTGCTTCCTCCATCCATAAGCACCTTGGCAAATTTGTACCCCCCAACTTGGGGTGCCACCACTAAAGCCAGATGACCCGGATTGTCAACTCGGGGTGGATGATCCTCTCGGCTCCACAGGATGGGTTGTTCAGACCAGCGCAGATAATGAGGTACCGCCGGTTCAATAGAGTTAACAACCCTTTTATGAAGCTTCTGATCGCGCTTACATAGGCTAGTGGTGAAGACATGATACTACCCACTATTCAACTATTTTGGATTGCTCTAATAACCGGATTGCTGCTGTTGTTGATTCCCCTGATGGTTGTAACCTCCCTGGTTGCCCTGGCTGTTCTGATTGCCATGTCCGGTTTGGTTGCCCTGGAACCCTGAACCGGAACTGCCACCACCATAACCCGGCCCATGGAAACCGCCTCCTGAACCGCCGGGCGGTCCATTGTCATATTGAAAAAGATTTGAATTTTTGAACTCCCGCATAATGAAGCAATCTTTCCAAAGATGCATAGCGGGTGTCTCCTTTGATCCGTGCTTTGGGCAAGGCTGATTTAACAGACGTTCTAGGTGGGGCCTAACCCTCCACCCCGGTGGGGCGGTTTACCCTTATGCCGCTGACCGTTATCCTGTGCGTTGGTGTTAGCCACAAAGTCCAAGCTATTGTCTACCTTGTGTTTACCATTGTTCCCATGACCTGCCAGATTATGTTGCTGCCCCTTGGCGTTGCCGCTCTTCTTTCCCTTCCCTGTCTTGTCATCCTTAGACTCGGGGTCCTTGGTACTATCAGAGTTGGCATACTTCACCAGAGCCTCCATGAGTGTTCCCATGTCATTACAATGGCGTTTAAGCCGTCCCAATTTCAGCTTCAAAGGTGCAAACCCACAATTGCCCTCCAATGTTAAAACGGCTGTGTCAGCGTTGATGCGGTCCAATGAATGCAAAATCTTCGAAACCCGACGCACCCAGTGGGTCGTTGATTCTCCTTCTTCCTGGACATAGGCAGCTAAATCCACGATGGACATGGGCTATTTGCACGTATCTTTGAAGTTCTGCATAAACTGGGCCCTTAACTCGGCCCATGATCCAATATAGTTGGCTGGCAGATTTTTTAGCCACGTGCGAGCTGTTCCCTCCAACATCATGGTAATGTACTTGGCACATGCCGCTTCGTCCACATCCAACATCTCCATTGCCATCTCATAACTCTCCACCCATGACTCAGGGGATAATTCGGCGGTGTAATTCGGCACCTTACGCGGGCCCTTGAAGTCCTTGGGTAACTGTACGTTGCGCAGCGCTGGAACAAGACATGGCACTCCCAAAGAACTGGAAGTAACCCCTAGTTCCACCGATGTTGTTGGATGAACCGGAGTGAACTGACGAACCGGCGTGAGCTGATGAACCGGAGCCTCGTGTTGCGCCGCTAACTCGGCTTCCCGACGTGCCCTAGCGCGATCCACTACATCATGGGCATTGCCACCGCCACCTGCCGAGTTATTGCCACGGGGCGGATTACGATTCCTCGCACTGCTTGATACGGCCGGCTCATCAATGTGCCTGATGTAGCTCCGGCTTGGGCGGGGAGTGGAATGAATCCTTTCGTGGCTATATGAATAGGCCTGCTGCTGAGTCAAAGCCGTTTGTAGGAGCTCCCTAGCCCTTCGTGTCTCAACTGCTACGGGGGACTCGCCATTAATTGGGAGAGCTGCCAATCGTGAAGCAGACGCAACGATGTTATCCAATGGGTTAGAGTAATGACCTGGATGTGTTGAGACGCGATGTGGTGGAAGGTTGTTTTGACGAGGCGGAGGAGGCGGATCCATTGCACGAGGCTGAACCGGCGCCCCGGTCTCAGGTGCCTCTGCCCGGTTTACCACAGGTTGGTTGCTGGTGCCTGCTCCGGGTGTGTTAAACAGATTCCTTGCCTCCAAGACCGACGGAAGGCGCGATCAGTATCTTCTCCTCATGACATCATCCGACGCACTCTGATCCAGCATAAGCCGGTACGCCTGAGCCTCCAATCTGGCCCGCTCTGTGGCCATCCTGGTATTTTCTGCTGTCAGGTCCGCTTTAGCTTGAGTGATCTGATCCTTCACCTTTGCAATCTTTGTGTTGTGTTAATCCCGGTTTGCCGTGTTCACCTCCGCTGCCAGCAATGTTGCTAAAGCGTTGAATAGATCGGGCAAAACCTGAGCCGGAGGCGGCACAGAGACCCCTGCTCCTGGTTGTGTTGTTGTTGCAGAACCGGAGATCATTGCCGCAGCGGTAGAAGAGTGTTGCGCTGGTTGTGTACCGTCCATGAAGACCGCGACCCGGCTTGGTAGATCAATGGGGTCCGGAATACTGTTGCCCTCGGAACCTCCACTAATCCGGCCATCCTGCAGCTGGTATAGCGACTCGGTCTCTTCGTTGAAGACTCGTCATCAGAGTAGACAACGGTTTTGCCACCAGATGCTGATCCATCCTCATATTCTGCTCCATGGATGACACCTCAAAGACATGCTTTATGGCGGGCTGAACAGGGGAAGAGCTTGCACGCTGAGCCTTCTCGATGATGTCAGTGTAGATGTCCGGCTCAGGGCCCAGTTTGCCGATCTTGCCGATGAAGATGTGAATTCCACCAAAGGGAACCCTGTCGTGGAATTGTCACGGCAGATGTCCTTAGTGTCAGGACTTAATCGCGAGGCCAACGCATCTATGTGGTAGCTTGAGAGGGGTTGAGCGGGACGAGAGACGTGATGTTTTACCCAGGTTCGGCCCCTCATGGTGGAGGTAAAAGCCTACATCCTGCTTCATTGATATTGATGATGATGATCACGGTTACAAGAGTGCTCTATCTTGAGAGCTATTGTCTAAACCTAACTTGTCCAACTTGTGGAACTTGTCAATCTTGTCCCTTTTGGGGGAGCCATACCCCTCCTTATATATGTTGAAGGGGTGAGTTACATGTGGAGTCCTATTAAGATTAGGACTAGTCTACCTTCTAATACAAACCGGATACAAGTCCAGGTCTTAAGTCCTTGTAAGATAAATGTTCCTCACGCCTTTCCTCTTAAACCGGCCCACCATTAACATAAACCGGCCTTCTGGGCCTTGAGCCTTGTCATTCATCTCACCCGTCCGCCGGGTCACCAGTGTGTCATAATGTTCCAGCGGGTTACTTGTAAACCGCCAGGTCAGGGCGGGTCGCCAATGAATCGCCAAGTGTAAACCGGGTCTCAAGTAAACTGCCAAGTCCAGCCGGGTTATACTTCTGGCCGGTTTACGCCGCGGGGTATATCCCCGACAAACCCGGTACCCGAATTCAATTGAACCGGCCTCGGGACCCCATCCTGCGTCGTCGATGTAGAGCTTGCCGCGACGACTTTTAGTCATCCGGCCCACAGCGTATCCCTTGAGTCCTTCGAAGCTGCCCTTCAAGAACTCGAAACCATCGTGCGATAGCCCCACGGTGGGCGCCAACTGTCGTGGTTTTGTCACGGCAGATGTCCTTGTGAAAGGACTTAGTTGTGGAGGCATCGGTACAGGTTAGCTTAAAGGGGTTAAAGTGCACGAGGGACGCGAGAGTTTTATACTAGTTCGGCCCCTTACGATGAAGGTAAAAGCCTACTCCAGTTGTGATGGAATTGCTAGGGTTTCGATGACCAGGGAGCGAATCCGCTTTGCCTGGCCCTCGAGTTGTTGTCTGTCATCCCTATACTGCTGCCGGGTCGTCCCTTTATATACATAGGTCGACGCCCATCGGTTTATAGAGTCCCGAGGCCGGATCATCAACGTGTCCAACTCGGTCTCTATTCCTCCTATCTTAGAATACAAGTTTACATGATAATGTCGGTTTATGTCTACAGGCCTTATCCCGCCTTTGGGCCTTGGGTCTTCCTAAAGCGCCAACATCCTTTGTCTTCCTAGGCTTCTAATCTTCATAGAGTTAATCCGGCCACTCCTAGCCGGTTTACGTCCAGTAGTAATATCCCAACACCGGACCACCTCCTAAACTGTTGGGCAACGTAGCATGCAATTTAAAAAAAATCCTATGCTCACGCAAGATCTATCTAGGAGATGCATAGCAACGAGAGGGGGAGAGTGTGTCTACGCACCACCGTAGACCAAAAGAGGAAGCCGTTTGACAACGCGGTTGATGTACTCGAACTTCTTCTCATCCCGATCAATCAAGTACCGAACGTACGACACCTTTGAGTTCTGCACACGTTCAGCTCGGTAACGTCGCTCACCTTCTTGATCCAGCAAGACGTCGAGGTAGTAGATGAGTTCCGTCAGCATGACGGCGTAGTGACGGTGATGGTGAAGTGATCCTCGCATGGCTTCGCCTAAGCACCGTGAAAATATGACCGGGGGTGTAAACTATGGAGGGGGTGGGGGTGCCGCACATGGCTAGGCAATTGTCTGGTCTGTGCTAGGCGCCCCCTACTCATATATATAGGTGGGAGGGAGGAGCATCCATAGAAGGTGCCCAAGTAGGAGGAATCATACTTGGAGTCCCTCCCAAGCCTCATGTGCCCCCTACCATATAGAATCGAGGGGGAAGGAAAGAGGGGGGAGAGAGGGAAGGAAGTAGAAATCCTAATCCACACTCTCCTTGCCCTCCCCTCTTTCCTTTTCCTCCTCATAGGTCTGGCCTCTGTAGGGGCGGACCAGGGCTGGTGTATTCCCTCACTTGGCCCATAAGGCCCATATCTTTGCCGGGGGTGCCCGGAACTCCTTTTCGGTGACCCTGGAAGTACCCGGTACCCCTTGAAACACTTACAATGTCGGAATACCATCGTCCTATATATATCAATCATTACCTCTCGACCAGTTCAAGACTCCTCGTCATGTCCGTGATCTCATCTGGGACTCTGAACAACATTCATTCACCAAATCACATAACTCATATAATACTATATCGTCAACTAACGTTAAGCGTGCGGACCCTACGGGTTTGAGAACTATGTAGACATGACCGAGACACCTCTCCGGTGAATAACCAATAGCGGAACCTAGATGCTCATATTGTCTCCTACGTATTCTACGCAGATCTTTATCGGTCGAACCGTTATGACAACATACGTAATTCCCTTTGTCCATCGGTATGTTACTTGCCCGAGATTGGGTCGTCGGTATCTTCATACCTAGTTCAATCTCGTTACGGACAAGTCTCTTTACTCGTTTTGTAATACATTACCTCGTGACTAAGTCCATAGTCGTTTGCTTGCAAGCTTATGATGTGTATTACCGAGAGGGCCCAAAGGTACCTCTCCGATACTCGAAGTGACAAATCCTAATCTCTATCTATGCCAACTCAACAAACACCTTCGGATATACCTTTAGAGTATCTTTATGATCACCCAGTTACGTTGTGATGTTTTATAGAACACAAGGCATTCCTCCGATATCTGGGAGTTGCATAATCTCATAGTCGGAGGAATATATATTTGACATGAAGAAAGCAATAGCAATATAACTGAACGATCATTATGCTAAGCTAACGGATGGGTCTTGTCCATCACATCATTCTCCTAATGATGTGAACCCGTTATCAAATAACAACTCATGTCCATGGTTAGGAAACTTAACCATCTTTGATCAACAAGCTAGTCTAGTAGAGGCTCACTAGGAACACGGTGTTTGTTTATGTATTCACACATGTATTTAGGTTTCCGATTAATACAATTCTACCATGAATAATAAACATTTATCATGAATAAGGAAATATAAAATAACAACTTTATTATTGCCTCTAGGGCATATTTCCTTCAGTCTCCCACTTGCACTAGAGTCAATAATCTAGTTCACATCGCCATGTGATTAACACCAATAGTTTAAATCAGCATGTGACAAACATCCAATGAGTTTACTAGAGTCAACAATCTAGTTCACATCACCATTGTATTAACATCCAAAGAGTACTAAGGTGTGATCATGTTTTTCTTGTGAAAGAGTTTTAGTCAACGGGTCTGCCATATTCAGAGCCGTATGTATTTTGGAAATTTCTATGTCTACAATGCTCTGCATGGATCTACTCTAGTTAATTGCTCCCACTTTCAATACGTATCCAGATTGAGACTTAAAGTCATCTGGATTAGTGTCAAAGCTTGCATCAACGTAATCCGTTACAATGAACTCTTTAGCACCTCCATAACCGAGAAACTTTTCCTTAGTCATCTTAGGTACGTAAGGATAATTTTGACTGTTGTTCAGTAATCCACTCCTGGCACACAATAGGTCTGGTACACAGCATAGCATACATGATAGAACCTATGGCTGAGGCATAGGGAATTACTTTCATTTTCTCTCTATCTTCTAAAGTGGCCAGGAATTGAGTCTGACTCAACTTCACACCTTGTAATAAAGGCAATAACCCTTTCTTTGACTGATCCATTTTGAACTTCTTCAAAACTTTATCAAGGTATGTGCTTTGTGAAAGTCCTATTAAGCGTCTTGATCTATCTCTATAGATCTTGATGCCCAATATATAGCAGCTTCACCGTGGTCCTTCATTGAAAAACTCTTATTCAAGTATCCTTTTATGCTATCCAGAAATTCTATATCATTTCCAATCAACAATATGTCATCTACATATAATGTTAGAGCTGCTACAGAGCTTCCACTCACTTTCTTGTAAATACAGGCTTCACCGAAATTATGTATAAAACCATATGCTTTGATCACCTCATCAAAGCATATATTCCAACTCCGAGATGCTTGCAACAGTCCAGAGATGGATCGCTGGAGCTTGCCGAGGGAGTCCTGGATGAGGGGGTCCTCGGGAGTCCGGGCTATGCAACATGGGCCGGACTAATGGGCCGCGAAGATACAAGATAGAAGTCTTTCCCCCGTGTCCGGATGGGACTCTCCTTTGCGTGGATGGCAAGCTTGGTGTTCGTATATGAAGATTCCTTTCTCTGTAAACCGACTTTGTACAACCCTAGGCCCCTCCAATGTTTATATAAACCGAAGGGTTTAGTCCGTAGTGGCAATCATAATCATACATGCTAGACATCTAGGGTTTAGCTATTACGATCTCGTGGTAGATCAACTCTTGTAACCCCTATACTCATCAAAGTCAATCAAGCAGCACGTAGGGTTTTACCTCCATCAAGAGGGCCCGAACCTGGGTAAACATCGTGTCCCTGGCCTCCTGTTACCCTTGATCCTTAGACGCACAACTCAGGACCCCCTACTCAAGATCTGCCGATTTTGACACCGACATTGGTGCTTTCATTGAGATTTCCACCATGCCATCGTCGAAAGGCTCGATGGATCCATCGATCATCTACAACAATGCTGCTGTGAAGGAGATCTTTCTCCCCGGCCAGATCTTTGTATTCGGCGGGTTTGCACTGCGTGCCAACTCGGTTGGGAACCTAGAGCAGATCGACAGCTACGCCCCTGGTCACCAGATTAGTTTTGGAAATCTGAACTATGTCGCCGATATCCGAGGGGACTTGATCTTCCAAGGGTTTGCGACCCCAACCACCGCTCCGGCCTTATACCCGGAGCGCGTCACCAGATCCGAAGACGGGAGTCTAGAGCCTGCCGGACTCTCTATGTCTATAGAGCTCAACACTGGAGAACCGGAGAAAATAGTGTCACCGGCGGTCATCTCAAGGTCGGACTCTTCTCCGAACACTGGCTCCGAACCCTCGAAGTCCGCGTCATGCAAGCTCGGCCCGGGAACTTCTGTCCCTGTCCAAACCTCGCTCTTAAATGAGGCTTTGGACTTAATGCGATCCCTTGCCATCACAGAGGAACCTCTTATGAATTACGCCCAGCCCGGACTAGGGGCCGAAAATAGGGAATTTTACTTCCCACCCACCACCCACTTCATAGCCACTGTCGACGATCTAACCGACATGCTCGACTATGCCTCCGAAGGAATTGACGGCATGGACGATGATGCCGGAGAGGAGCATGCCCAAAACCAACCGTTCACCGGACGCTGGATGACCACTTCCTCATACGACGTGTACATGGTGGACACACCTAAAAAGGCGACGACGATGATGAAAATGATCTAGTCGAGGACGAACCTCCTGAGATACCACCAAAGCGTCGATGTCAGTGGCGCCGCTCTAAATCACGTCACAAAAAAGACAGCAATAATGGCACCAGAGACAATGATACTCCGGAGAAAGCCAAAGACCAAGAAGACCCCATCGAACCAACATCCGAATAGGATGATCGGGAGGATGGGCAAGTTGACCCTGACGAGCAAGCAGGGAACAAAGACTCAGAGGATAGTAACTATCTACCACTCTCCGAGGATGACGTGAGCCTCGGTGATGAAGATTTTATTGTGCCAGAGGAACCCCTCGAACAAGAGCGCTTTAAGCGCCGGCTAATAGCCACTACAAGAAGCCTAAATAAGAAGTATAAGTAGCTTCAAGCTGACCAAGATCTGCTCAATGACAGATGGACTAATTTCCTAGTAGCCGAAGAATACGGCCTCGGACGCCCAACAAAGAGTTACCCGAAGCGATCTGCTACCCCAATTCGACGATGAGGCACTGGAGCCCATACCACCCGCGCATAATGCGGCTGACAGACCTAGCCGACCACCACGTGGCCAGGACAGAACGGAAACTCAAGCCGAACACCAGCCCGCACCACCTCGCCGTAAAAGTAGAGAAACAACACCTCGGTGATATGCTTATGACCTATGTCAGGACCTGGACAATAGAGCCGGCCAGAGCAGGTCAATCTACGGATCAAGGATCCATGCCCAAGTGCGAGAAGACGGCTATCAGGCCTGGCACGACAAACACAACCCCACCAGGGCCGAAAACCGGATACAGACTTCGTCTGAATTGCGCCGTGACGTTGCCCGATATAGAGGCGCCGCACACCCCCTATGCTTCACCGATGAGGTAATGGAACACCAGTTCCTAGAAGGGTTTAAACCCGTAAACATTGAATCATACGATGGCACAACAAATCCCGCAGTATGGATTGAAGACTTTCTTCTCCACATTCACATGGCACGCGGTGATGATCTACATGCCATCAAGTACCTCCCCCTAAAACTCAAGGGGCCATCATGGCACTAGCTAAACAGCCTAGCAGGAAACTCTATTGGTAGCTGGGAAGACTTGGAGGACGCATTCAGGGACAACTTCCAAGGTACCTATGTTCATCCCCCAGACGCCGATGATCTTAGCCACATAATCCAGCAACTAGGAGAATCAGCCCGGGAGCTCTAGACCAGGTTCTTAATCAAAAAGAACTAGATTGTGGATTGTCCAGACACGAAGCCCTCACGGCCTTCAAACATAGCGTCCGAGATGAGTGGCTCACCCGACACCTCGGCCAAGAAAAGCCAAAGTCCATGGCATCCCTTACCGCCCTCATGACACGCTTTTGCATGGGAAAGGATAGCTGGCTTTCTCGTAGAAGCAATAGCACCAGCGACCATGGCACCTCCAAATCCAGGGATGGCAATGGCAATCAATGATGCAACAAGCACTAGCGTCGAAACAATAACGAAGGAACCCAAGACACGACGGTCAACGCCGGATTCGGTGGCTCCAAACCCGGTCAACGGAAGAAGCCATTCAAGGCAAATAGAGATGGCCCATTTAGTTTAGACAGAATACTTCATCTGCCTTGCCAGATTCATGGCACCCCCGATATACCCGCCAATCATACCAACAGAAATTGTTGGGTCTTTAAACAGGCCGGCAAACTCAATGCCGAACACAAGGGAAAAGGGTCGCCCAGTGACGATGATGACCAAGAGCCTCGTCAACCGAAGACAGGGGGACAAAAGCAATTTCCCCCTGAGGTAAAAACAGTGAATATGATATATGTCACACATATCCCTAAGAGGGAGCACAAGCGCGCGTTACGAGACGTCTACGTCATAGAGGCGGTCGCCCCAAAATTCTACCCATGGCCGGCTTTCCCGATCACCTTCGATCGAAAGGACCACCCTACCAGTACCCGTCATGGAGGTTCGACAACTCTGGTCCTCGATCCAATCATCAACGGATACCATCTCACGTGAGTCCTCATGGACAGCGGCAACAGTCTCAATCTACTTTATCAAGACACTGCCCGCAAAATGGCATCGATCCATCAAGAATCAAGCCCATTAAAACTAACTTTAAAGGAGTAATACCTGGTGTAGAGGCCTGCTGCATGGGCTCAATCACGCTAGAAGTCGTCTTTGGTTCGCCGGACAACTTCCAAAGCAAGGACTTGACCTACGATATCATCCTGTTCCATAGTGGCTATCACGCACTTCTCGGACGAACCGCTTTCGCCCGCTTTAATGCGGTCCCGCACGATGCCTATCGAAAGCTTAAGATGCCCGGTCTATGTAGCGTCATTACAATCAATGGAAATATGGAACATTCCATCCGCACTGAGGAGAATATCGCTGCCATCGCGGCCGAAGTACAAAGCGGCCCTTTCAAGCCACACACCTCATCGGCTATTAAGCCACCAGGCTCTATTACACAAGGCCGGCCAATTCCGCATGCTAACAACTCGGCAATCCCAGAGCTGGATTAGCAGTTTCGCCTCCGTCGATCGCCATACATATCCACAAAATTCGTACCACGCATGCATAATTATGCACTCAAAGTACCTTGGGCATCAACGGAGGCACAATACGGACAGGCCTATAGTACGGTTTGTGTTGGAACACGCGGAACGCTACGCTAGCGCCAAATAAAATTTTCTACCGCGCACCCAAGATCATGCTGCTGGAAATAGATCACGGGATCGGGTTTACCACTAGACGCGCAGTCACCGCAGCGGAAGTAGAGTTGGTGATGCGTGTAGCCGATCTCCCGGGCCGTCTCCTCCTTGCGTTGCCGATCTCCCGCGAACAGCGAAGACCCGTGAACGGTGATCTCCCGCGAACGGCACCTTGCGGTTCCCTCGAACGATTCGTCCAAGCACCGCAGATGCGATGCCTCCAAGGTATCCACACGTATGGGGAGCAGCATCGAGCGGCGGACTGCTAGGTCCGGTTGCGCGGCATGGGCGTGTGGAGTGGCGGTGGCTAACCTGGGTTCTATGCGATCAACCCTAAGAGGTGTGCCCACTCCCCTTTATATAGACCTCCGAGGTGGGATCAACACTTGAGCCCACTAGGATTCCACATCCATTTTCCACTCAGATCCAATCTGAATGGGCTGCAGCCCCTTAAGTGTGCGACCCTATAGGTTCACGTACACATGGACACGACCAGAGTCGATAGTTGGTAGCGGCTCCTAGCAGAACGTGCCAACTCCCATGTGGGCGTAAAGTCGTTTGACGAACCTCAACAATGTGGCATATGCAACATTCCTTTTGCCTCATGATATTTGTTGTCAAGCTCAAGGAGAGTACTTGTCACCCTTATGTTTGCTTGACCTCTCTTCTCGAAAACATGATACAGATTCCCGAACTGGGTTAACACTTAACCCAAGTCGCATGGACATGCTTTTCGAATCTGATCACTCGAGAGGGCCTAGAGAATACCTCTCCAAATAGGAGGGGCAAATTCCATCTTGGTCAACCATGTCTCGCGGCATGTCTCACGACTCACCCGAAAGCTACCTTTATAACTACCCATTTACGGAGTAGCGTTTGATAGACCCTAAGTGAGTCGATCCTCATCCTGAGAACATGCGAGGACCTCAGGTCTAGGACAAGGCATAGACATTGCACTTGAGACTAACAGATGACTATATCTCGCTGCATCACAAAGTTGGTCTGTCCGGCTCGGTGATCTCCATCCCTGAGCCCATACTATCGGTTTAGCATCTCCATGCACATGACTTGTGAAACATAGTCATCAACCGAGTCGTATACTAGTGAAGGATATGTGTCCTCATAACCTTATCAACTAGGGACCATTAAAACAATCATCATAGAATACATAGTTCCACAAACAAGTCACATACTTATTGATACATATCATTGATGATGTTCAAGGACAATACAAAGGACTCATGAATACATATGGAAATATCATCATCATGTGATTGCCTCTAGGGCATATCTCCAACAGTCTCCCACTTGCACTAGAGTCAATCATTTAGGCATCGTATGCCCATGGAGCTCATGTGCGCCTCATGCTTCGGACGAGGGAGAGGCTTCATCAATGGATCAGCAACATTTGCATCCGTGTGTACCTTGCATATGTTTATATCACCTCTTTCGACAATGTCGCGAATAAGGTTAAAACGCCTGATTATGTGTTGGGTTTTATGATGGTTCTGTGGTTCGTTGACTTGCGCAATGGCACCACTATTATCACAATAGAGGTCCAATGGATTAGACGCGCCCTCAACCACACCAGGATCAGAAACAAAATTCTTCACCTAAACACCTTCTGTTGCAGCTTCAGAAGCCGCAATGTACTCAACCTCTGTTGTAGAATCAGCTACCATATCTTGCTTGGAGCTCCTCCAGCTCACTGCTCCTCCATTCAGAATGAACACAAACCCATATTGCGATCGACTATCATCCCTATCTATTTGGAAACTAGCATCGGTGTAACTCTTTACAACGAGCTCATCCTCACCTCCATAAACCAGGAACATATCCTTAGTCCTTCTCAAGTACTTAAGGATATTCTTAACCGCTGTCCAGTGACTCTCCCCTGGATCAGCCTGGTATCTGCCCGCCACGCTAAGAGCAAAACTAACATTGGGACGAGTATATACCATGGAATACATGATGGACCCAACAGCCGAAGCATACGGAATCCCATCCATGCGTCTTCACTCATCAGGAGTCGTAGGACTCTGACTCTTGCTAAGACTAATGCCATGTGACATGGGCAAGAAACCTTTCTTGGCATCTTGCATGTTGAACCGCTTCAACACCTTTTCAATATATGCAGTCTGGCTTAATCCAATAAGCCTTCTCGATCTATCTCTATAGATCTTGATTCCCAAAATGTAAGCTGCTTCTCCCAAGTCCTTCATAGAAAAACTATTTTTCAATGATTCCTTGACAGATTCAAGCAGTTGAACATCATTTCCAATCAATAATATGTCATCCACATATAAGATCAGAAATGCAACTGAGCTCCCACTGACCTTTTTGAATACACAATGATCACACTCATTCTTGATGAAGCCAAACTCTTTGACAGCTTCATTAAAATGAATGTTCCAATTCCGAGATGCTTGCCTTAATCCATAAATGGATCTCTGAAGCTTGCATACCATGCTAGACTTCTTTGGATCGACAAAACCCTCGGGTTGTGTCATATACACATCCTCGGTTAAATTTCCATTAAGGAAAGCCGTTTTGACATCCATCTGCCATATTTCATAGTTGAAATACGCCGCTATAGCAAGAATGATCCGAATTGATTTAGGCATTGCTACCGGTGAGTAAGTCTCATCGTAGTCAACTCCTTGAACTTGTGGATAACCTTTAGCAACAAGTCGAGCCTTATGGATTGTGACATTTCCGTCCATATCAGTTTTCTTCTTAAAGATCCACTTGCACTCAATGGATCGAACGCCATCTGGCAGATCAACCAAATTCCAAACTTTATTGTCATCCATGGACTTTAATTCGGATCTCATGGCCTCAAGCCATAACTCAGAATCAGGGCTCTCCATCGCTTCCGCATACGTAGTCGGCTCGTTGTTCTCCAAGAACAACACATTGCAGTCATGCAAATTGCGTAACCTTTCCGACCTTCGTGGAACCGGTGTCGACTCCACTATGGGTTCCCTGACTAACTCCGGTGTGACAGTATCACCTACCGGAACGTCCCCGTGTGGTTCTCGAATTTCTTCTAGTCGGACTATCCTCCCACTAGCCTTCCGATTGAGAAACTCTTTCTCAAGGAAAACTCCATGTCGAGCGACAAACACTTTGCCCTCTTCACGGTTGTAGAAGCAATATCCCAAGGTTTCCCTTGGATATTCCACGAATATGAACTTGTCCGATTTGGGTGTGAGCTTATCCGACTGGAGTCGCTTGACATATGCTTCACATCCCCAAATTTTCAGAAAAGACAAACTGTGACTCTTCGCAATCCATATCTCATATGGTGTCTTATCTACGGACTTAGATGGTACCCTGTGCAGTGTGAAAGCTGCAGTTTCTAGAGAGTATCCCCAAAATGACAAGGGTAAATCCGACTGACTCATCATCGATTGGACCATGTCCAATAGGGTCCGATTCCTCCGTTCCGACACACCATTTCTCTATGGTGTACCCGGAGGAGTAAGTTGTGGAACTATTCCATGATTCTTCAGATGATCATCAAACTCCTGGCTCATATACTCACCGCCACGATCAGATCGTAGAAGTTTGATTTTCTTGTCGAGTTGATTTTCCACTTCGTTCTGACACTCCTTGAACTTTTCAAAAGTTCCTGACTTGTGCCTCATCAAGTAGACATATCCATATCTACTCAAGTCGTCGGTGAAAGTTACGAAGTATTAGAAACCACCTCTGGCTGTCGTGCTCATTGGTCCACATACATCACTATGTATAAGTTCCAACAACTCGGACGCCCTCTCGCAACTCTTTGCAAAAGGAGTCTTAGTCATCTTACCAAGTAGGCAAGACTCGCATGTCTCGAATGATTCAAACTCAAACGAAGTTAGAATTCCATCATCATGGAGCTTCTTCATGCGCTTTTGACTAATGTGTCCTAGTCGACAATGCCAGATGTAAGTCGGATTTATCTCATTAGGCTTATGCCTCTTGACATTTATGTTATAGACTGATTCACCTTCAAGATCTAGGATAAATAACCCATTTACAACGGGTGCAAAGCCATGAAACATATTATTCAAGTAAATAGAACAACCATTGTCCTTAATACTCAATTCATAACCTTGTCTTGTCAAACATGAGGTAGAAATAATGTTTCAACTCAAAGCAAGAACATAATAACAATTATCAAGTTCCATTACAAATCCTGAAGGTAAATTAAGTTGCATAGAGCCGACGAGCAATGCAGCAACTCTTGCTTTATTCCCGACGCGAATGTCAACTTCTCCTCTTGTGACATTCCTAGTTCTGCTTAGCCCCTGCATCGAGTTGCATATGTGAACAACCGATCCAGTATCATATACCCAAGAGCTACTAGAAACATTAGCAACATAAATGTCTATAACATATACAACAAGTGTACTTGAAGAAAAAGTCATACTTCCAGTCTTCTTGCCCTTCTCGGCAAGCCACTTGCTACAGTTCCTTTTCTAGTGTCCGGGTTCCTTGCAATGAAAGCAAATACTCCTCGAAGCTGTCCCTGACTTAGGCGCGGCAGCTGTAGTTGGAGTTGCCTCCTTCTCTTTGCCATTTGCCTTAGCCTTTTTCTTGGACCAGCTCTTCTTGAACTTAGCTGAGTTCTGCACCATCAACACTTGACGATGTGTACCTTTCTTGATATCCTGTTCTGCCACTTTGAGCATCCCATGAAATTTAGTGAGCTTCTTTTCCATCCCATGCATATGGTAGTTCGAGATCAACGGCCCATAGCTGTCCGAAAGAGAACCCAGAATTGTATCTGTGGACAACTCATCCCCAAGTGGGAATCCCAGCCTATCCAGAGCTTGCATGTACCCGATCATCTTGATCACATGCGGGCTCAATGGATCACCCTCTTTCAGCTTACAATCCATCAGGGATCGCCAGACATTGAACCTTTCGGTCCTAGTCTGCATTTGAAACATGCTCTTAAGGTTCTCGATCATATCGAAAGCCTCAATATTTTCGAACTGCTGCTGCAAATCGGGCTCCATAGAAGCCAGCATGAGAGAGCTGATCTCGTTTGATTCATCAACGAGTTTCTGGTAGGCATTTCTGGCTGTGGCATTGGCATTATCGGCAGGTTCCTCCGGAAGCGGATTCTCTTGAACTTGTTCCTTTTTCTCATGCCTAAGAACAATTCTCAGGTTCTATACCAGGTGGTAAAGTTTGTTCCATTCAATTTATCTTTTTCCAGGATTGATTTCAACGCAAAAGGGGTAACTTGAGCAGGTGGTGCCATTGATCTACAACAGAAATATGCAAAACACTAAGACATGTATTCATGAAGAGTAATTCATATTAAACATTTTAATAAATCATTACTCCCACTAAAATCAACATCCATCAGTTGATACTTAGTGATTCAAGATCCAAGATCAACATGTCAACATCCCTCAATTTAGCTTTTGCAACACCGCTAGAGGACAAGATCACTCGGTAAGCAACTCTTGCTAATCGTATCTCCATACGACTCTTGTTGTTGGGAGCATCTCATGCCTCGCCAACTCCAATGCCTCATAGCCCAAACTGTTTTGATAGCCACGACAAGTCAACCAATGCTCCGCTTGTAAGTGTCCGACACAAACCCATCACTTCAAGGAGATCTAGTGGCACCCTAATTTCATAGGCCCGACACTAAATATACTTGACATGTGAAGGTGCAGCAATTGGGGAGGCATTTGTACTTGACATTCTTTGAGGGATCACCCTACTTAAAACATCTACCATGCAAAAGGAAGGGTGCATAAAAGGGATAAACTTTCACAGGCAGTTTATGTATGTGTGATGTGGTATAGCCCCTTTGTAGTGCGTCCGCCGTGGTATTCAGCGCCTCTGGATTAGCAAAGGTCACCGCTCCGCCCTGTCCTGCAAGGGGTCGCTCACTAGACCCTAGAGCCGTGTGGGTCTCCGGAGTAGTACGCGGCGGGGGGTCAGATTGACCGGGGCTTTCGTCACCGGTCTCCAAGGGGGCTGTACCCCCAGTCCTTCAGCAACCAAGGTATTGCCCTTCTGCGTCGTTAAGTCCCCCCCTCGCGTCCCTTCAAGATTCAGGGAGGGCCTATGGGATGACACCTCGGCGTCATCCGCCCTAGGCGGCGGGGAGGCCAGTGGAGGTGACTGGCTCTCCATCATCTCCGGCGGCAGATCCCCCGAGGATGAGGATATCTAGTGGAGATCGCGGGATGGACTAAAAAATAGACTTAGAGTTATCATCACAGTCCATAGATATTGGATGTATGTGAAAAATCCCAGACTACTTATGAGTCGGCTTGGGGCTTGGTCCGAGGACGGCGCTTCGAGATCGCCTCGGCGTCTAACTCCGAGTCATCGGAGATGGTAATCTTGTCCCTCTTGGATGCTTCGGCCTCCAGGTCTTCGGAGGCCACCCTCTTCTTGATCTTGCTGGGAGGATCTTCTTCCTCCTCCTCCTCCTCCTCCTCCTCCTCGTCGCCGTCGGCCTCGTGAGAGGATTGGGCATCAGCTTCTCCAGACACTACGTCCGAAGTGCCCTCCTCTTTCTTCTTCTTCTTCTTCTTCTTCTTCTTGTCCTTCTTTACCGGCGCCTAGTATGGCGCCGGGACCAACATCCTCATTAGTAGAGGATCGGCCGGGTTTTCGGGGAGTGGAGCTGGACACCGGATCTGCCCCGCCTTCTTGGTCTAGACCTATTTCTAGATGGACTACTCAATACACCTCCTTCGGATGGACGAACCAATTGGTGTTCGGAGGTTTTAGAATCTACCTCAGAGGCTGGATGGTTGCAGTCGAGGCTAGTTTCATCCGATGACTTTGGCCACGACTTTTGCTTCTTAAAAAGCAACTTCTAGATCCCCTTATGTGTTGTGCCGTAGAACCGTTGTAGGGTCCGCAGCCCTTCCGGATTGAACTCCGACATCTTGAGGGGCCACCGCCGGCAGGGAAGTGCTCGGCGGATCAGCATCACTTGGATCACATCAGCGAGGGTAATGTCCTTTTCTATCAGGCCTTGGACGCGTTTCTGTAGCAGCAACACCTCATTGACCGACCCCCAGTCTGGACCCTTGTCTCTCCAGGATGTGAGCCTTAGCAGGGGTCAGGATCTAAAGGCTGGAGCGGCTGCCCATTTAGGGCCGCGGGGTTCTGTGATATAGAACCATTCCTGTTGCCATATCCTGACAGTGTCCACAAAGACTCCCTTTGGCCAGTTGACTTTGGGGAGCTTGCTCACCATGGCGCCACCGCAGTCCGTGTTTTGCCATCGACCACCTTCGGCTTCACGTTGAAAATCTTGAGCCATAAGCCGAAGTGTGGAGGGACGCGGAGGAAGGCCTCAAACACGACGATCAACGCCGAGATATGGAGGAACGAATTTGGGTCCAGATCATGAAAATCTAGCCCGTAGTAGAACATGAGACCTCTCACAAAGGGGTGGAGGGCGAATCCGAGTCCACAAAGGAAGTGGGGGATGAACACCACCCTCTCGCCGGGCCCCAAAGTGGGGATGACCTGCGTCAGATTGGGAAGCCTGTGCTTGATTTCCGTGGTTAGATACCGCGCCTCCCATAGCTCCTTGATGCTCTCCTCCCACTACAAAAAAAGACACATCCGTGACATTTTGGGCCGAACGAATTTTTTTTCTGTCATACTTATGACACTTCTATGACGATAATTGTGACAAAACCCGGTATCATCATAGATGTGGTGGGCTCCTACTTCTATGACAAAAAATGGGCTTTTCGTCCTGGGCGGGCCGGAGACGTAGCTGCATGACATTCTTTGGGCTGTCCACGAAGGAAAAAACCATGGTAGAAGCGAGGGCGAGGAAAATATTGGGGTGTTCCCGGTTACGGTGGGTGGTCAGGGCCGAGCGATGCGCGTTTCTCTCGTACACATGAGCGCGTGGGTGCGAGGCGTTGGGCTTTAACTGAACCCGAGCGAGGCATTCACCTGCTGAACCCGAGGGATTGCACTGCAGGCTACGAGCTACGGAACCGGAGCGATCGATCGATGGCTGTTAACTGAACCCGATCGAGTGATTCCTTCGCTACAGCTGCTAACTGAAGCAGATCGATGCAGCCTCTGGATGAACAGTGAGCGTTGCTAGGGGGGTTTGGATGAACAGTTCCCGG
Source organism: Triticum dicoccoides (assembly GCF_002162155.2). Classification (NCBI taxonomy): domain Eukaryota; kingdom Viridiplantae; phylum Streptophyta; class Magnoliopsida; order Poales; family Poaceae; genus Triticum; species Triticum dicoccoides. Next base: position 153,299,126 of record NC_041388.1, read on the forward strand.
TGGGGGTGGATGAACAGGACCCCGTGGTGTTGCCTCTGGATGAACATGACCCCGATCGATCGAGCCGGTTGGGGCTGGATGAACAGGACCCCGTGGAGGGCTGGATGAATAGGACCACCCCGTGGAGGGCTAGATGAACAGTAGACGGTGGAGGGCTGGATGAATAGTAGCTCGTGGAGGGGTGGTTGAACAGGAGCCCATGGAGAGGGCTGGTTGAACAGTAGCCGTTGGAGTAGCGCGCGGTGGAGGTTGGATGAATAGTAGCCCGTGGATGAACAGTCGCAGGTGGAGGATGGAGGATGACGACGGTTGATACGTCTCCAACGTATCTATAATTTTTGATTGCTCCATGCTATATTATCTACTATTTTGGACATTATTGGGCTTTATTATCCATTTTTATATTATTTTTGGGACTAACCTATTAACCGGAGGCCCAACCCAGAATTGCTGTTTTTTTGCCTATTTTAGGGTTTCAAAGAAAAGGAATATCAAACGAAGTCCAAACGGAATGAAACCTTCGGGAACGTGATTTTCTCACCGAACATGATCCAGGAGACTTGGACCCTACGTCAGGCAACCAAGAGGGAGGCCACAAGGTAGGAGGGTGCGCCTACCCTGTAACACCCTCGATGCGACTATAGCTCCCACGTGTCGAGGCACGACTTAGAGACATAATCGCATTGAAGGCATATGTCGCAAGTTAGGCAATCTTCACAACATCCCATGTAATATGAATAATAAAGGGGAGAACATAGTTGGCTTACACTCGCCACGTCAATCAAGAACATAAATAACATTACATCATCCAAACACTCATGGCCCGACTACGGCGCCAAAATAAAAGAGAACCCAACATGCGACACGGTCCCAATCACCCCCAACTGGGCACCACTACTGATCATCGGGAAAGGAAACGTAGTATCGTTGAGAGTCTTCGTTGAACTCCCACTTGAGCTCGTACGCGTCACCTGGAGCAGAATCATGAGGCCCTGCATCTGGTGTAATAGTAATCTGTGAGCCACAGGGACTCAGCAATCTCGCACCCTCGCGATCAAGACTATTTAAGCTTATAGGCATGGCAAGGTAAAATATGAGTGGAGCTGCAGCAAGCGACTAGCAAGTATGGTGGCTAACTTTTTCACAAAAGAGAGCGGGAAGAGGAGGCAAAGCACGAGCGAGAAACTAGAGAGCAACCTGCGCAGACGTTACTCCAACACTGTGTCCACTTCCCGGACCCCGCCGAGAAGAGGCCATCACGGTAACACACTCAGTTGATTCATTTTAATTAATTAAGGTTCATGTTGTCTACAACCGGACATTAACAAATTCCCATCTGCCCATAACCGCGGGCACGACTTTCGAAAGTTCAATCCCTGCAGGGGAGTCCCAACTTAGCCCATGACAAGCTCTCACGGTCAACGAAGGAATAGACCTCCTCCCAAGACGTTCCGATCAGACTCGGTATCTCGGTAACTCAAGACACTTCGACAAGTTAAAACAAGACCAGCAACACCGCCCGAATGTGCCGACAATTCCCGATAGGAGCTGCACATATCTCTTTCTCAGGGCACACTCAGATTGTCTTAGGTACGGGTAGGCCAGCCCAGAGTTGCCCCTGGTGGCCACCGGCAGCTGACAGGTGGACCAACACTCAGAGGAGCATTGGCCCGGGGGGGTTAAAATAAGATGACCCTTGAGTGTGCAGAACCCAAGGGAAGAAAAGGCTAGGTGGAAAATGGTAAAACCAAGGTTGGGCATTGCTGGACAAGCTTTAATCAAGGCGAAATATCAAGGGGTTCCCATTATAACCCAACCGCGTAAGGAACGCAAAATCCGGGAACATAACACCGATATGACGGAAACTAGGGCGGCAAGAGTGGAACAAAACACTAGGCGAGAGGCCGAGCCTTCCACCCTTTACCAAGTATATAGATGCATTAAGATAACATAGCAATATAATGATATCCCAACAAGTAAATAAATGTTCCAACAAGGAACGCCTCCAAACTTCACCTACAACTAGCAATGCTATAAGAGGGGCTTAACAAAGCGGTAACATGGCCAATCAACGGTTTGCTAGGACAATGGTGGGTTAGAGGTTCAACATGGCAATTGGGAGGCTGACAAGCAAAAGGTAGGCATCGTAGCATTGGCATAGCAAAAGAGCGAGCAAACTAGCAAATCAAAGATAGTAGTGATTTCGAGGGTATGATCATCTTGCCTGCACAGTTGTCAGAGTTGACTAGATCCTCAAAAGCAAACTCAACGGGCTCCTCGTTAGAGAACTCATCTCCCGACTCTACCCAAACAAGACAAACAAGCAACAAGGATACAATCAACCACGTGCAAACTCAAACAAAAAGATGCAATGATGACATGCTATGCGGGATGCGATGCGGGATGCAAAATGCAGGATATGACAGGAAATGCATGAACCTGGCCTCAACTTGGAAATCCAAGTGTGCCACTGGAAATATGGGATGAAATCGCTTGAAAGCGATATAAAGAACGCCGGAATCGGAGTTACGGTTTGGAAATGGCAAGCGATTTAAGAATGACACCGGTCTGTGATTTACAGCAAGTAGGCATCTAAATGCAACGAAATGAACATGCTACGGCCACCAAACATGACAACAAAATACATGGCAGGGATGCACACAAGATGCTTAACAAAAGTCTAGCACTGAGCTACGGCCAAATCATCCATTACGAGGTTCAAACAAGCATGGCAAAAACGCAAATGCAAAACAGATCTCAGACTTAGTTAAATTAGCACTTATCTGAAATTTCAGATCATGAAGCCCTCTTCGGAGCATCAAAACAACATGCTATAGGACCTGAACATGACAAAGAAAGACATGGCATGGAGCTACTCAACAAGCTTAACAAAAGTCCCTTAGTGACCTTGAGCCAAAAGGGATCACAAAATATACTAACAAGCACACGAACATAGCAAAAACATAATCAGTTTTCAGACTGTGAAAACTGGGACATGCTGGAACATAACTCACGAAGGCATGTAAACGAGCTCGATGCACTCACTACGTTGCAAGTCATGGCAAGGCAAGCATACATACATTAAGAAGGCACAAAATGCAAGCTAGACATGGCAAGAACAATGCCATAGCATGCACGGATCAACTACAATAGCATCGGCAAAATCGCAAACAAGTTGACGATCTGCCCAGATTCACAATGAAGCAAAAGTAGAGCTCGATTGACTCAAGCTAGGGTGCTCCATAATTGCAAACAAAGACATGGATGGATAGAGCATAACAAGATTAACAAAACTCCTTTACTGATCATCCTCAAAAGAGGCACGGATCACTAGGAAACAGAAAGAACATATGGCATCATGAACTACATAATCCCAGACTTAGTGAAAACTACTAAGTCCCTGAAAACAGATTCACCGGGTGCCTCACTTTGCAAGCTTGCACAAGTCACCACACACATCACAAAAATGCATGGGTTGCACATCTGGAAAGAAGACAAAATCCTTAACAAAACATATGAAGAACTCACGGGCATAGCATGCACACATTAATCATGGCAAAAATGACAAATGTCTAAGATGAACTAGCAGATCTGACAATTAACTCATGAAGCCTCCTTCTAACAGCATTTCGGGCATCAAGATGGACTATAATGATAATGATACAATGAAATGAAATGATGTACTCTCTGAGATGAACATTTTGATATGCTATATGCATGAATCGGAGCTACGGATGCAAAGTTACGGAGCCTCGAACAGAGCAACTTGGACTGAAAATTTAATGACTTAGAGAAAAACAACCCCAGATCTAGGGTTGCACGGAAACCGAGGCGCGGCCGGGGCACTGTTCACGGCGGCACGCACTGTAGCACGGCGGGGCGAGGACGGCGGCCGGCGAGGACGAGGCTAGCGGAGGCGAGGTCGCCGGCGACCGGGGCGGCGGCGCAGGGCCCCGCGGCG
>NC_041388.1:153303845-153341758 GCF_002162155.2 Triticum dicoccoides
GGGCCCGCCCCGGGCTTCGCGGGCTGGCGGCGCGGCGATGTGGGGCGGCGGCGGCGGCCAGTGGGAGGCGGACATGTGGCGGCGGGGCTCGGGTCGGACACGTCCGGCCCGGCAGATTTTATCTGGTGGCGGCGGATCTAGGGTTAGGGGGGAGAGGATCCGGGAATTTCGAATGGGGGTGTATATATAGGCATAGAGGGAGCTAGGAGAGTCCAAATGAGGTGCGGTTTTCGGCCACGCGATCGTGATCGAACGCTCTAGGACATGGAGCGGAGTTTGGTGGGTTTTGGGCCAAATTGGAGGGGTGTTGGGCTGCAACACACACGAGGCCTTTTCGGTCCCTCGGTTAACCGTTGGAGTATCAAACGAAGTCCAAATGGTACGAAACTTGACAGGCGGTCTACCGGTAGTAAACCAAGGCCGCTTGGCAAGTCACGGTTCAATCCGGAAATGTTTAATCCCCACACACGAAAGAAAGCTAGAAAAGACCACTGGAGGAGAACGAAGCGCCGGAATGCAAAACGGACAACGGGGAAAATGCTCGAATGCATGAAACGAACACGTATGCAAATGCAATGCACATGATGACATGATATGAGATGCATGACCAAGACAACAACACACGGAGACAAAGACCCGAACCCGAGAAAATAAAATAACTTAATGCCGGAAACGGCAAGAGTTGGAGTACAAATATGGAAAGTTACATCCGGGGTGTTACAACACTCCACCACTACGAAAGGATCTCGTCCCGAGATCTAGGACTGAAAGAACGCCGGGTACTCAGAACGAAGGTGATTCTCGCGTTCCCAGGTAGCTTCACGGTCGGAATGGTGTGACCACTTGACTTTGAGAAATTTGATTGACTTGTTGCGAGTCTTGCATTCAGTCTCTTCAAGAATAGCAACTGGGTGCTCACGATAAGAGAGATCTTCTTGGAGCTCAATGTCCTCGAAGTTGACGGTGCGGTCAGGAGTCTTGAAGCACTTTCGAAGCTGAGAGGCATGGAACACATCATGAACATTTGCAAAGTTTGAAGGAAGCTCGAGTTGATAGGCGAGGTCGCCTCTCTTGCTGACAATCTTGAAAGGTCCCACGTATCTAGGGGCAAGCTTCCCTTTGATACCGAAGCGACGAGTACCTTTCATAGGAGAGACACGGAGGTAAACATGATCTCCGATCTCGAAAGCCAAATCACGGTGCCTACTATCATAGTAGCTCTTCTGGCGGGATTGGGCTGCTTTGAGGTTATCTCGAATGACTTTGCACATTTCTTCTGCCTCTGTGATTAAGTCATTACCCAAAAGCTGATGTTCACCGGTTTCAGACCAGTTGAGAGGGGTACGGCACTTCCTCCCATACAGAATTTCAAAAGGGGCCTTGCCCGAACTTGCTTGAAAACTGTTGTTGTAGGAGAATTCAGCATAAGGAAGACAATCCTCCCACTTCATGCCGAAGGAGATCGCACAAGCCCTGAGCATATCTTCAAGAATCTGGTTGACACGCTCAACTTGACCGCTTGTTTGAGGATGGAAAGCTGTGCTGAAGCGGATGTTGGTGCCCATGGCCTTCTGGAAAGAATCCCAAAACTTCGAGGTAAAGATGCTACCACGGTCTGAAGATATCACTTGAGGAATACCGTGCAGAGAGACAATACGAGAGGTATAGAGTTCCGCCAATTGAGCTGCAGTGATCGACTCTTTGATAGGCAGAAAATGAGCCACTTTGGTGAGTTTGTCGATGACAACAAATATAGCATCATTGCCACGCTTGGACTTTGGAAACCCAGTCACGAAGTCCATTTCAATGTGGTCAAACTTCCATTCTGGAATGGCAAGAGGTTGGAGGAGACCTGCTGGCCTTTGGTGTTCTGCCTTCACTCTTCTGCAGACATCACATTCATTCACGAATTGAGCGATCTCGCGCTTCATTCGAGTCCACCAATAAGCTTGCTTAAGGTCCTGATACATCTTCGTGCTCCCAGGGTGGATGGAGAGGAGAGAATTGTGAGCCTCGTTCATGATCACTTTACGAAGGTCACCTTTGGGCACAACAATACGATCCTCGAAGAAGAGAGTGTCCTTGTCATCAAGGCGGTAGCACTTGTACTTGGGCTGACTCTTGGCAATCCCAATCTTCACCTTTTTCACCATAGCATCAAGAAGCTGGGCTTGGCGAATCTGGTCTTCTAAGGTAGGAGAGACTTGAAGGTTGGCGAGGAAACCTTGAGGAACAACTTGCAGATTAAGTTTGCAGAAAGCTTCACAAAGCTCGGGTTGATAAGGCTTACGAATCAGACTGTTGCAGTAAGCTTTCCTGCTCAAAGCGTCAGCAATCACATTAGCCTTGCCTGGAGTATACTCGATACTCGGATTATACTCTTGAATCCTTTTGACCCATCGAGTTTGCCTGAGGTTGAGATTAGGCTGAGTGAAGATGTACTTGAGACTCTTGTGATCAGTGAAAATGTCCACTTTTCTTCCCAAGAGAAGATGTCTCCAAGTCAAAAGAGCATGCACAACTGCCGCCAACTCGAGATCATGAGTGGGGTAGTTCTTCTCATTAGGCTTCAACTGGCGAGATGTATAAGCAACAACTTTCTTCTCTTGCATCAATACTGCGCCAAGACCTTGGAGAGAGGCATCACAAAAGACCTCGTACGGCTTGGATTCATCAGGCGGAGTCAGAACTGGAGCAGTGATCAATTTCTCTTTCAAAGTGTTGAAAGCAATATCACACTCTGGAGACCAAACGTACTTGACGTGCCTCTGAAGAAGATTAGAGAGAGGCTTCGCGATATTGGAAAAGTTTTCAACGAATCTTCAGCAATAGCTTGCGAGACCGAGAAAACTGCGGAGTTGCTTCACATTCTGAGGAGGTTCCCAATTCACAATTGCAGACACCTTCTCAAGATACACGTCAATGCGCTTGGCGGAGATGATATGACCAAGATAAAGAACCTCATCAATCCAAAATTCACACTTGGAGAACTTGGCGTAGAACTGATGTTCCCTAAGCTTATCAAGCACCAAACGAAAGTGCTTGGCATGATCTTCCTTGTTCTTGGAGAAAACCAGAATGTCGTCGAGATAGACCAAAACGAAGTCATTGGTGTAGGCGTTGAAGATGAAGTTCATCATGCGAGAGAACGTCGGAGGAGCGTTGGCAAGGCCAAAAGACATGATGGTGTATTCATATGAACCAAAGCTTGTTCTGAATGCTGTCTTGGGAATATCTTCTTCACGAATGCGAATCTGGTGATAACCCATACGGAGATCAAGCTTGGAGAATACTTGGGCACCTTTGAGTTGTTCGAACAGCTCATTGATGTTGGGAAGTGGGTATTTGTTCTTGATGGTCTTCTTATTCACTGGACGGTAATCAACACAAAGTCGGTCCGTTCCATCCTTCTTCTTCACAAAAAGAACACCACAACCCCACGGAGAAGAACTAGGCCGGATAAGACCCATTTTTTCTTGCATATCAAGTTGCTTCTTCAGCTATTTCAACTCTTCAGGTCCGAGCTTGTAAGGACGTTTGCACACAGGTTCCATGCCAGGCTCAAGATCAATAACAAATTCAACTGGCCGGTGCGGAGGCATTCCTGGAAGCTCTTCTGGAAAGACGCCTTGATATTCGCAAACGACTGGAATTTGAGAGATGGCATCCAATTCACCCTTCTCATTGAGAGAAAACAGACGGATAGTATTATCCTGAGTGGCAAAGACAATTACATCCTCAGACGAATGAGTCAATTGAATCTGCATGGCTGCACAATCAAGCTGAGCCTTGTGCTTAGAAGGCCAATCCATCCCGAGAATAAGATCAATATCCGAGTCACCGAGAACCGTTGGAGAAGATAGAAACTTGTAGTCACCCAAAGTGATAGTAACATCCGGAGCAATGGAGTTAGCATGCATGCGCTTACCGGGAGAGACAACTGCTAAAGGACTAGGCAAAATTTGCAAAGGCAAACCATGCTTAGATGAAAACGGTCTCGAGATGAAACAATGCGATGCACCCGTGTCAAAAAGAACTTTTGCAGGAACATCATTAACAGGAAGGTTACCCATGATCACATCTGACGAGTCCTCTGCCTGAGCCGCATTCATCAAATTGACCTTGGCATGCTTGGGGTTATGCTTGACCACAGCTGTACTTGCCGATCTGACAGGAGGAGGAGGAAGACGCCTCTGGTTGAAACACTTGTTGGCATAGTGACCCTTCTGTTGGCACTTGTTGCACGTGACCTCTGAAAGCGGACGGTGATACGGAGCACTCGATCTTGGAGCTTGAGACGAAGACTTGTTCTGAAAGCCAGGGTTGGGTGGGTGGGAAGAACCACTTCCACCTTTGCTCTTCTGCTGATACGGCTGACGGAACGGAGGAGGAGGAAGCCAGAGCTTGTGCTGCTTGGCCACTTGAGTAGAGGAAGAAGGAGTAACATCTCTGACTCGCTTCTTGGAAGCATCACACCTCAACTGAGCAGTCTCTTGCTTCAGTGCCATGTTGTAGAACTCATCGTATCTCAAGGGCTCGAAGAGAACAAGAGCGAGCTGAATATCTTCTCTGAGACCACCCCTGAACTGATATATCATGCTCTTCTCATCAGGGACGTCCTGCTTGGCAAAGCGGGCGAGCTTCTGGAACAACTTTTTGTAGTCATAGACAGACAAAGAGCCTTGCTTCAGATTACGGAATTCCTCACGCTTGCTTTCAACCACGCTCTGGGGAATATGATGAGCTAGGAAATCTCGACGGAAATCATCCCAAGTGATAACACGTCCACCTCTGGAGTCCTCGTACTGCTGGAACCATTCTGCAGCTTGATCTTTGAGTTTGAAGGAAGTGAACTTGACAAAGTCCTCAGGCCTGACGTTACTGCACTCGAAATGCTTACACAGATCCACAAGCCAATCGTCAGCATCAGTTGCCTCAACACAATTGCTGAAAGTCTTTGGCCCGTTAGCAAGGAACTGGTTGAGTGTAGCAAAGTGACTCTGATTGCTGCCTTGATTCCCTTGACTGCCTTGATTGCGCTCTTGAAGAATTTGCATGATCAGCTGAGTGTTTGCATTGGTCGCGGCCATCACAGCTTGCCATGCCTCCGGAGGAGGTGGAGGTGGTGGTGGATCAGGATTCAGAGTCGTGCGCGTTGGAGGAGCCATCCTGAAGAGGTTGACCACCATTAGCACAGTGACAGATAAATATTGAAGCTGAATCCAACGGAATGAAAATTGCAACATATAGTCTTCACATCCGAACAAAATGAACGAATGCATTCCTCTTGAAATGGTCACATATCCATAAATTGAGAAGCCACGTAGAATTAAGGTAGAGAAATAAATCAACAAGGTACGGATCAAGAACGAATAATCGGTAAGAAATCCCAATCTCAAACCAATATTCGTGGAACAAGAACTAGAGCTACTAGAATTCCCACCTATGAAACTCCCGAACCTTTTCCGGTTATGCAATCAGGTGTTGGGGATACAGGGGAAGCATAATATCTCACCCAAACTAGCAAATCCTACATCCAGCTGTATCCATCCTTCAACACATAACCAAGAAACCTTCGGAAACCATCTACCTCAACCTTCGAAAAGCATCCGTTATACAAGTTATGGCAATACTCCTGAACTCCCGCCCCAGTACTGGGTGGCGTCGAGGTTATCTCACCAACGAACTGCATAAAAGAGATTTTCGATGTCGGCGAAAATATCTCAAGTATTCCAGAATTGCAACTATAAAATTATGATGACAACACCTCAGAGCTCAACTCCCCGGGACACTTCCACTAAACCCCTGACAGGAGGCACCAAGACAATGTTCTCATCATAAAACCATCGGAACGATTCCAAGATACTCGCGTGATCCTAAAAAAAATTTAGTGAAATTTGAGAAGAGAAGAGTCAAAACTCTACGTCAGGATGCCTTACCAGAGCGATGAGGAGACTGGGAAGTAAAAAGAATTCCTAAACTCTCCGATATATAATTCCTAAATGACTCAAAACATTTTTCTAGACACAACTCGGCCGCTAAAAATGATCAAGCAATGGGGCTCCTAAGGTCGGGGAAGGCTCTGATTACCAACTTGTAACACCCTCGATGCGACTATAGCTCCCACGTGTCGAGGCACGACTTAGAGACATAATCGCATTGAAGGCATATGTCGCAAGTTAGGCAATCTTCACAACATCCCATGTAATATGAATAATAAAGGGGAGAACATAGTTGGCTTACACTCGCCACGTCAATCAAGAACATAAATAACATTACATCATCCAAACACTCATGGCCCGACTACGGCGCCAAAATAAAAGAGAACCCAACATGCGACACGGTCCCAATCACCCCCAACTGGGAACCAGTACTGATCATCGGGAAAGGAAACATAGTATCATTGAGAGTCTTCGTCGAACTCCCACTTGAGCTCATACGCGTCACCTGGAGCGGAATCATCAGGCCCTGCATCTGGTGTAATAGTATTCTGTGAGCCACAGGGACTCAGCAATCTCGCACCCTCGCGATCAAGACTATTTAAGCTTATATGCATGGCAAGGTAAAATATGAGTGGAGCTGCAGCAAGCGACTAGCAAGTATGGTGGCTAACTTATTCGCAAAAGAGAGCAGGAAGAGTCGGCAAAGCACGAGCGAGAAACTAGAGAGCAACCTGCGCAGACATTACTCCAACACCGTGTCCACTTCCCGGACCCCGCCGAGAAGAGGCCATCACGGTAACACACTCAGTTGATTCATTCTAACTAATTAAGGTTCAAGTTGTCTACAACCGGACATTAACAAATTCCCATCTGCCCATAACCGCGGGCACGGCTTTCGAAAGTTCAATCCCTGCAGGGGAGTCCCAACTTAGCCCATTACAAGCTCTCACGGTCAACGAAGTAATATACCTCCTCCCAAGACGTTCCGATCAGACTCGGTATCTCGGTAACTCAAGACACTTCGATAGGTTAAAACAAGACTAGCAACACCGCCCGAATGTGCCGACAATTCCCGATAGGAGCTGCACATATCTCTTTCTCAGGGCACACTCATATTGTCTTAGGTATGGGTAGGCCAGCCCAGAGTTGCCCCTGGCGGCCACCGGCAGCAGACAGGTGGACCAACACTCAGAGGAGCACTGGCCCGGGGGGGTTAAAATAAGATGACCCTTGAGTCTGCAGAACCCAAGGGAAGAAAAGTCTAGGTGGCAAATGGTAAAACCAAGGTTGGGCATTGCTGGACAAACTTTAATCATGGCGAAATATCAAGGGGTTCCCATTATAACCCAACCCTGTAAGGAACGCAAAAATTCGGGAACATAACACCGATATGACAGAAACTAGGGCGGCAAAAGTGGAACAAAACACTAGGCGAGAGGCCGAGCCTTCCACCCTTTACCAAGTATATAGATGCATTAAGATAACATAGCAATATAATGATATCCCAACAAGTAAATAAATGTTCCAACAAGGAACGCCTCCAAACTTCACCTGCAACTAGCAACGCTATAAGAGGGGCTTAGCAAAGCGGTAACATAGCCAATCAACGACTTGCTAGGACAATGGTGGGTTAGAGGTTCAACATGGCAATTGGGAGGCTGACAAGCAAAAGGTAGGCATCGTAGCATTGGCATAGTAAAGAGCGAGCAAACTAGCATAGCAAAGATAGTAGTGATTTCGAGGGTATGATCATCTTGCCTGCACAGTTGTCAGAGTTGACTGGATCCTCAAAAGCAAACTCAACGGGCTCCTCGTTAGCGAACTCGTCTCCCGACTCTACCCAAACAAGACAAACAAGCAACAAGGATACAATCAACCACGTGCAAACTCAAACAAAAAGATGCAATGATGACATGCTATGCGGGATGCGATGCGGGATGCAAAATGCAGGATATGACAGGAAATGCATGAACCTGGCCTCAACATGGAAATCCAAGTGTGCCACTGGAAAGATGGGATGAAATCGCTAGAAAACGATATAAAGAACGCTGGAATCGGAGTTACGGTTTGGAAATGGCAAGCGATTTAAGAATGACACCGGTCTGTGATTTACAGCAAGTAGGCATCTAAATGCAACGAAATGAACATGCTACGGCCACCAAACATGACAACAAAATACATGGCAGGGATGCACACAAGATGCTTAACAAAAGTCTAGCACTGAGCTACGGCCAAATCATCCATTACGAGGTTCAAACAAGCATGGCAAAAACGCAAATGCAAAACAGATCTCAGACTTAGTTAAATTAGCACTTATCTGAAATTTCAGATCATGAAGCCCTCTTCGGAGCATCAAAACAACATGCTATAGGACCTGAACATGACAAAGAAAGACATGGCATGGAGCTACTCAACAAGCTTAACAAAAGTCCCTTAGTGACCTTGAGCCAAAAGGGATCACAAAATATACTAACAAGCACACGAACATAGCAAAAACATAATCAGTTTTCAGACTTAGTGAAAACTGGGACATGTTGGAACATAACTCACGAAGGCATGTAAACAAGCTCGATGCACTCACTACGGTGCAAGTCATGGCAAGGAAAGCATACATCCATTAAGAAGGCACAAAATGCGCGAAAGTTACATCCGGGGTGTTACATACCCACCAGGCGCGCCCTCCACCCTCATGGGCCCCCTGTTGCTCCACCGACGTACTTCTTCCTCCTATATATACCTACGTACCCCCAAATGATTAGATACGGAGCCAAAACCCTAATTCCACCACCGTAACTTTCTGTATCCACGAGATCCCATCTTGGGGCCTGTTCCGGAGCTCCGCTGGAGGGGGCATCGATCACGGAGGGCTTCTACATCAACACCATAGCCTCTCCGATGAAGTGTGAGTAGTTTACCTTAGACCTTTGGGTCCATAGTTATTAGCTAGATGGCTTCTTCTCTCTTTTTGGATCTCAATACAAAGTTCTCCCCCTCTCTTGTGGAGATCTATTCGATGTAATCTTCTTTTGCAGTGTGTTTGTTGAGACCGATAAATTGTGGGTTTACGATCAAGTTTATGTATGAACAATATTTGAATCTTCTCTGAATTCTTTTATGTATGATTGGTTATCTTTGCAAGTCTCTTCGAATTATCAGTTTGGTTTGGCCTACTAGATTGATATTTCTTGCAATGGGAGAAGTGCTTAGCTTTGGGTTCAATATTGCGGTGTCCTTTCCCAATGACAGTAGGGGCAGCAAGGCACGTATTGTATTGTTGCCAATGAGGATAACAAGATGGGGTTTTTATCATATTGCATGAATTTATCTCTCTACATCATGTCATCTTGCTTAAGGGGTTACTCTGTTCTTACAAACTTAATACTCTAGATGCATGCTGGATAGCGGTCGATGTGTGGAGTAATAGTAGTAGATGCAGGCAGGAGTCGGTCTACTTTTCTTGGACATGATGCCTATATACATGATCATACCTAGATATTCTCATAACTATGCTCAATTCTGTCAATTGCTCAACAGTAGTTTGTTCACCCTCCGTAAAATACTTTTGCTCCGGAGTGAAGCCACTAGTGAAACCTATGGCCCCCGGGTCTATCTTCATCATATTAATCTTCCATTACTTAGTTATTTTCATTGCTTTTATTTTACTTTGCATCTTTATCATAAAAATACCAAAAATATTATCTTATCATATCTATCAGATCTCACTCTCGTAAGTGACCGTGTAGGGATTGAGAACCCCTTATCGCGTTGGTTGCGAGGATTTATTTGTTTTGTGTAGGTGTGAGGGACTCGCGCATAGCCTCCTACTGGATTGATACCTTGGTTCTCAAAAACTGAGGGAAATACTTACGCTACTTTGCTACACCACCCTTTCCTCTTCAAGGGAAAACCAACGCAAGTGCTCAAGAGGTAGAAACGGTGGATGAACAGTAGCCTGTGGAGGCTGGAGGGGGTCGCAGTGGAGATGAACAGTATCCCGTGGAGTCCTGTTTTGTGGTACACCACACCCCTCACAATGAACAGGACCACCGTTTCAACCGTAGCGCTCCAACACAAGTCCGTTTCCTCCGTTTTGCAGTACGCCACACCCCTCCCGATGAACAGGACCCCCATTTCGACTGTAGGAGGTCCGTTTCCTCCATTTTGCGGTACGCCAGACCCCTCCCGATGAATAGGATCCCGTTTCAAATGTGCCCGGTCGAACACAAGGTCGTTTCCTCCGTTCTGCGGTACGCCAGGCCTCATTTTCATCGGCTGTTCCGTCCAAGCCCTCCCGATGAACACGATGACACATTCCGTTCCGACCTAGCCGGTTGGTCCCCATGAACACGACAACGACGCAGTTTCTCCGTTCCAACCTAGCCATGTACACGAGCCCTGGCCGTACGTATGCGCGAGTAGGCGTTCGAGACCCCGCCCGTATGTACGTATGTGGCTGTATTTTGTTTTTTGCACACTGGCCGTCGTACGTACGTGTACATGCTACATGCACACCTCTACTACGACACGTGCACGCTCTACATTGACCAGTATGTGCATACACGTTCGTGACCAGAATGACAACACTACGTACACTTCGACCTGGTGGGTCCCGACTATCAGGCACTTCCTTGCGTGAGAAGATATAGCTGGTGGGTCCCAGTAGTCAGGGGGCGAATCGTTTTTTTGCCCAGACGCACTTCCTTGTGTGTGAAGATGTAGCTGGTGGGTCCCAGCAGTCAGGGGTACGGTGGCCCGTCCGGTGGGTCCCCGCTGTCAGGTGTAGGAATAATTATTTTCCGCGTAATAAGGAGGCACTTCCTTGTGGCTGAAGTGGACCTAGCTGTCAGCCTCTCCACGTACAGTACTCTTCCAATGGAAGTCGGTCATTCACCACATTAACCACGCCGCAACGAGAGCACCAAGGCGGTGGATGAAGGCAAGGCCTAGGAAGGGGACGACGCGGAGCTAGGGAAGACGCGGCAGTGGATGCCCACGCAAAGAGGAGTACGAGGATTCACTGGTTCGGCTGTGGTGTGAGGCTGCCATCGCTACATAATAGCAGGGGGTTTGGGTGAGTAGAGGGATGGCCTGGCCAATGGTGGGAGTAGTAGGGGGCAGTGAGGCCTCCGCGGCATCACAGCCGTCCACGGGAGGCAAGAGCACGCGGCACGATCGGCGCTGGTTTGGGCGGCTGGAGCAAGAAGACCAGAGGTTGAAGAAGCACTACGGCCGTTGGATGGACATGGTACGGTCACTAGAGTTAGAATCGTTCATATATTGACTAAGTTCACAAAGCCCTCCGTCCCCGTCAACATTGTTGGCCCACAAGTAAGCCTCCCACTATGGTGGGTCCCAGCTGGCAGGGGGTATTCATTTTTTGTGCACAATAAGGAGGCACTTCCTTCCGTGCGAAGATATAGTTGGTAGGTCTGACCTTTCAGCAGAGGGAACATTTTTTTCACGAAATACAGAGGCCCTTCCGGCGGGTCCCAGATGTCAAGTGGAGGAATCATTATTTTGTGCGTAATAAGGAGGCATTTCCTTGTGTGCGGCCATGGACCCAGCTGTCAGCCTCCCCACGTACAATCCACTTCCGATGGATGTCGTTCGTTGACCACGTTGGCCACGCCGCGCCGAGAGCACCAGGACGGTGGACGACGGCAAGGCCTATGAAGCGAAAGACACAGAGCCGGGGAAGACACGACAGTGGCTGCCCATGCGGTGGAGTACGAGGGTTGACTGGTTTGACTGCCGTCGCCGGAAAATAACAGGAGGTGTGGGTGAGTAGAGGGATAGACAGGCCAGGGATGCGAGTATATGATGGGGCCGTGAGGCCTGCGCGACAGCATAGCCAGCCACGGGAGGTGGGAGCAGGCGGTTCCAACGGTGCTGGTTTGGGCAGCTGGGGCAGGAAGATCAGAGACTGAAGAAGCACGATTGTCGTTAGATTGACATCTGACGGTCTGACGTTGGTAGAGTCAATTGTTGACTTAGTTTCTTTTTTGAGAAACCTTGTGTACGCATGAACTTAGTAGGCCCACAAGTCAGCCTCCAAATCTATGGCAGACAACATAGAGCCCATTTACTATTTTTTAATAATTTGCAGCCCATTAGCTAATTTTTAAGTAATTTATTACAACCCATTTTCTGCCCAGGACCACGGTCAAAAAGTAAAACCTTATTTTGCATATTTCGGTGGAGTCTGAACTTTTGTAATCCCGAAATGATAAACGTTTTTTTAAAAACCTATTGATTTGCCAAAAAAATTGTTTTGTTTTTGTAAGCAAATAAGACGTGGGACAATTGAGTTGGTTTAAGGGAAAACCAGTGGTAAAAAAATCAGCGCTGGGAGGGAAAACAACAACAAAAATAAGGATGTAAATATGAAAAGGGAATTTTATGTATTTTCAATATAATGATACGTGTATATGAACTAGTAAAACTATAGGTAGAGATTAGAAAACGGATGTAGGACATGCGTTTCAAGAGGAATAGAACTGGGCTATGTGTTTGATTCTGTAAAAAAAACTGCCTGTGGATGTTGTAAGACAAAATATAACTAACACTGGCGGGCCAGAGGCCAGTAGATACCTGCTGGATTTTTGTGCCCCGTTGTCGTCATGGGCTGGGCCTGTTAAAAACAAAACCAAGCCTGGGCAGTCTACAACCCAGTTGAAACTTGCTCGACCTGAAAAAACAATATACGTGCTCAATAAACGAGAGAATTCTGCAAGTACAGACTGATAACTGGGATGCAGCAGGGATATTGTTTTTTCATCGTGATAATAAGTGCATGCACTTGTTTCGAAAATTTTGGAGAACTGGGAATTTGAACGGCAGGTGCTTATGGTACCCATCAAATAAAAATCAGGTGCCTGGAAATTCATTTCGAAACAAATGATTCAGCTTTATATCCACGTCGACCCTTGGCGTGATGGTTGGAAGAAAATGCCAAGTTCATACCAAAAGATTGTTAATAACAATCCAAACTTGCGAACGACAAGGTAGTACAAGTACCAATACCAAACTAACTAATAATCTTTTTACTCCTAGCCCTAGTGTTCGTCTGGTAGAAAATCTTGTAGAGGAACAACTCCCGCTCCTTCTCTTGCTCCAGGTCCCCGAGGTGGTACTGGTGCATCACCCAGTTGGTCCTCTGCTGGTCGAAGTTCTTGTTGGTGTGCAGCACCAGAACCTTTCTGCTACCCATCTGTCGGCCGTTGTCCATCACCAGCAAGGTATTGCTGGTGTTGTTCCACATCGCGTGCATGCCGCACTCCGACTGTATCCTGCGACATGTCCACGTGCCCCTTTTGAACGCCCTGGAATTGCGCTGGAAGACATACTTGCTTAGGCCACTCAGTGTGATACCTGCAGTATTGTCGAATACAGGCTTTAGTGTACGTTGTTGGCATTTTCATAACATCTTTGGCATGTTGCAGTCACTTGTTTCACTTTTTATTAACTGTCAAATTGTAATTGCTTCACCAGGTCTGCGTCTAAAAAGAAAAATAGAGCTATAAACAAAGGAATATGTTTGTGCAAGTAGACGGCCGATCGGTGTCTTACCTGGAAGTTTATTAGGATGGGTGTAGCATATGCCATGCTCACTATCGGTGGTTGGTATGAACAAATCGATGAGAGGGTGAGATCTCGCACTGTCAGCACTCACTTAGGCCTCAAGGTGCTCGATCAGCTCCTGATCCGTGGGATCGAACTTGATGCTAGCTGGCAGCACTGGCCAATCCTTCTTCGACTTGCATCGGTTAATTCTAGTTATATGGTACTCAATGTATGATCAATCGACTGTTTTAAGTGAATGATGAAAGATTTTGACAGATAAGTGGTACTCCAAATCTGAAGTCCAGAATACTCGAACACGCCGCCGGGATTCTTGTGTCACCTCACACGCAACGTGTTGTCATGTTAATTCAATGTGTGGACATGATGAATAATTTGACCGACGTATACTAGTACCGCTACTGTACTACTTACTAGTCGTATTTAGGGTCATATTTTAACCATAGGTTTAACTAACAAGTACGCACTTAATTGATATATATATATAATGCACAGAATCTCCATCATCATTATCAGTACATCCTGCGCAGGTGAGTTAGGATGCACTTGATCCCAGAAAGGTATATATCCTTCAAACCAGAGGAGTGCTTCAAACTAACAACAGTACATAATATCCGACAAAAGAGGGTCGTGCTACAGTAGCAGAATACATGGCTCAGTCTAGATATCAGTACGAATCAAGTTGTGCATATTTGTTGTTGGCATGAACCACATCGCCGCATGTCGGGTTTGCAAAAGCCATCCATCGCATGGAAGCTTGATGCCTTTCACACGTTGAAGATTATCTGGCAACAAGTTGTGTCGACGAATCTCTAGATATGGTGACTCATGAAACCCATGGTATGATGTGTAAACATAGTCCCCCTGATGAATGGAAGTTGCATAGCACGGTAATCATCGTCGATGATATGATCAATGATTGGTTGGATGATCGGATAATTGAGCCCGAGGAACATGGAGTGGTTGCCGAGGCTGTATACTCGCCTCCAGTTGAATACGTCTGGCCCAACGGAGCTGGGATCTTTCTCGAACACAAAGCAGCCATAGCCATCAATGTCATGAATGCCCCAAGCATTGCACTGCATGTGGTTTGATGTAATGGTTTGGTCAATTTGGTACGTGCGAATGTGCATCAAATGACCGCCGTCAGCTGAACGAGCGATAAACCACCACCCATCGGCTGGTATGATTCTGGGTCCTGGAATCATGAAGGCCAATGCATTTGCATCTACTGCATCAATTCAAATTGGATACCAAAAGGACAAAAATAAACAATCATGTTAAGAGTCTATGGGGAATTAAGATTATTATAACAGTGACACATATCATAGACAGAGAATTGCAATGCCGTGGTCATAATCATACCCCAAGTTAAAAAAAATAAGCCAATGGCTTTCATATTCTAGCAATATGTCATATTTCAAACATCATGTAACAATGAGAGGAAAATAGCTATGACAGAGCCTACTCATATTCTACCATAGCACTTACCACTACTATTCTCATATGAACTCTAAGCAATAACATGCGTTGTTATAAAAATCTTGGAAATGAGAGTAACATATAGCAATCATGATGTTATGCTCATAATATCTAATCTAACAATCATTAGATGCCAATTGTTCTCATACCAACTCTAACAATAACATGTGTGGTCATAATCTAGGAAATGAGAGGAACATATAGCAATGATGTGCCTATAGACATGCTATCTATTCTAAATTTGTAAGAATGAACATGCAGTCGTATTTATAAGGTAAAGATGAGATGAGATAAAACAATTACACGACGATAGATTACACCAGTATAGGCAGCCAATCTGTGCGTCGACTGTGTAAACGATGCCATCGTGCACTATAGCATCAAACATAAATGTTGCCTCAACAGGATTGACGATGAGCCATAACCATGTATGGCGACCGGATTCTAGATAGACCAATCCCATGTTGAACAAGGCAATGAGCTTGTAATCCATGTAGTCTTCTGATGGTGTGGGCACTTCACAGATTACAACTTTCAGCAAACAGAGCTCGAGCCAAAAGCTTGACGCGTCTCGTGCGTAGTAGGTAGGAGTGTCAGGCGGGCCGCGAGGCTCGACGGCGGCGGTATCCAACGATGGAAGGATGATCTCTCGCTAGGTGTAGATATCCACGAGACGCCACGGACTACCGGATTGGTGGATGAGGACGATCCAGTTGGCCTTCATGCCCGTCTAGTAGTGGCCGCGCATGAAGGGCAGGTGGACGAGTAGTGGTAGCATGTCGAGGGGCACCACGACAACCTCCGTAGGATCGTCAAGTCGGTGTCTGGGCCACCTGCGAGGATCGGGCATCACCAAGCAGGGTGTCTTAAAAAGAGCCGGCCGGTTGTAGATGAGTAGACGGTACAAAGACACCCCGCATGCGGCCAGACGGACGGTGCTGAGTAGGTCCATATGATTACAGATCTGCTCCAAGAGAACATCGGGTAGGGAATTCCAATCACGGCTCTGCGTGTCACTCGGTTCTGCCATTGGGGTTTTCGGTGCCTGCGAGCCTGTGGGGAAGTGGATTCGGGCGGGCAAGCGAAGAAGCTTCTCCTCATGTGGCCGAGTAGTGAGCGGGGGGATATGGTACGCACGAGCTACCAAGGAAGATAGCGTGGGCGGGCGAGCAGTGAGCGGGGGGAAATGGTGTGCGACCGACGATGGGGAAGAGAGGAGGAAGAAGAAGAGAGGAGGAAGAAGAGTGGAAGATGGGGAAGAAAGTGCATTAAATATCAATTCTACTACTACTACCAGGATATACCGTCCTTCGGAGTGTAAATAGTTACACCGATGACATGTGGGTCTACCACAAGAGGGCCCATATGTCAGTTAATGGAGGACAGAAGCATGCTCTACTGGCAAACATGATGGAAGTACTGGGTAAGGCTGATTTATTAACACCAACACGCTGGTTCAGCTTATTAATTAAGTGTCCCATCTGCTGCAGCGTGTATTGTCACTTCACTGCGAAGACTAGTTGAATAGTTCTCTCTGACCGAGATGGGGAATAATGGATCCTGAAGACTTCCTTTCTACATTATCCCTATGCCTGTACGCTCACTTCACTCATTTTGCTTCATACGTAGTCACTTGTTGAAATCTCTAGAAAGACAAATACTCCGTATTTGGGAATAGAGGGAGGATTTTACTCTGTATTTGGCAATAGAGGGAGTACCACCATATGGAGGGAACAGAGGAAGCTTGAAATATGAACATGTCAATGGGAGGGAGTAAGCCCCATGCATGCAGCGTGCAACACTCACACGTACACATGGATGCACGCCACACTCACGCACCCATGCGACACACAGCACACGACGCAACACACACGCTCACGCTCAAGTGCTCAACCTACTCCCTACGTCTATGAAAGACCATACATTTAGAGATTTACACATTGACCATGGCATAATTAACACCCAAAAGTAGCAGACTTATGTGTGCATGCGACCATTGACAGAATAAGAGTAAATGAAGGTCGTTGCATGTTGTAATTAAGGATAGACATGTAGCCTATACCTAGAGCACAAGTTGGTGCATTAGTCAATCAATATTGATTTAGATTAAAGGCTAAATGCATTGGAAGTGTAGATGTATACTACACTCTTTGTTTTTTAGCCGATGTACATTCTTTTTTGGAAGACCGAGGGAGTACACGTGCATGCACTCACATACATAGCCAGGGTGGTTCACGCGAAAGGGTTGGACTCCTATCGCGCCTGTGTAAAGTTTTGTTTAACTGCTTTCTTTGCTCTCCAACTGACAGGTGGGACCCAGAAACCAGGTGACAGTTTAACCAGTCAACAAAGTGCCACGTCGACTATGTGGCCGGTCAGTAGGGTGCAATACGATGCTCTACGATGAGCTAGTGATCGTATAATCACCGCAAAACTATACATAGTGATCGTAAAGAGCGTATTGTTACATACATTGACCGCCAGTGTATTTTTCTCATTTCAAATTAAGCCATATTAACCGGAAAGGACGCAATATGGACTAGTACTAGTACTGCTTTGATGTGTCCCGTCAACTCGCCGAACGAGGAGAAGCTTGCTTACTACGCCTCTCCCTCGCCCACGCGCGCGGTGGTTCGCAAGACGAGGAGAGGGTTTTGACTACAGCGCCCTCTCCCTCTCCCTCGCCCTCGCCCTCGCGGTGGACGTGCAACAGTTCAATCGGTGTCAGATTGCCAGAAGCCTATTGTACTGTAGTATCATCATTGTTGGACCTTCCGAAGAGGCAAAGAGCCAAGTGCAAGGTTCACACGAGTACGAACTGTTGAACCTCCCGAAGAGGCAAAGAGCCAAGAGCAAGGTTTTATAGGAGTTGTCATTCTAGTAGGAGCGTACTACAACTATAGCGAACGATGCTACTGTATGATGCCGCCACATCACGTATATCCATAGCTGTGGCACCTTTTTTTCCTCAAAGAGCGTGTTGGAGCCTGTGCAACAGCCACACAAGTTGCATGTACACATAACACATTTACTAGTAATAAATTCTAAAGGACAAATGCCAGTATGCCACACAAGTTCATCTCCAATTCATGTGATAAATTTGTGCATGACTAGTCTACATATATTCACAGCGCTACCGTTCACAATTTACCGTACTCCACTTACACATTATAGATGGGCTACATGTCCTCCTCCAGGTTCCAGTCCCAGGTGTTCTTCATGCATGGCACGATCCATAGCGGTGGGCAACGAGAATCATTGTCGCAGCTTTCTAGTCCAATTCCACACGATGGAGCCTCATCCAAGCTGAAGTGGCATAAATCAGGGATAGCGTGTCCCAGCAGGTCATTCATCCGGCTGTGCGCACTGAAGACACAACCATGCTTCATGAATGGTAGGCCTTCCGTGTCGTGCACGGAAGGTGGCATCCTCTTCACAATGGGGTAGCTGTCCCCAATGAAAAGCGAGTACTCTCCAAGAGTGTTCCTCGGCACCCACGTAGCATCACGGGGGTCGAACTCGACGCCGTTCATCTGGTACATGCGGCATCTCAGATCTGGACACATGGTGACGTACATAGTCAAGGTCCATGCATAATAATGTTGTGCTCAAATATGGCGGTCAGTAATACTATGCAGCAAATAGTACTACTCCGGTATAGAGGAAGTAAAATAACCGGCTTATTATATATAGCCACTATTGGCTACATGGATGAGATAGTGAGACATGGAAAAACAAAAATGGTGGCAGCTAGTGGGTTCAAGTCTTCAAGGGCCTAGCTAGCTATACACGTCTTCCAAGGTAAAAAGTTCTCCTACTAGTACGTAAGTAGAGTACTACTACAACAATGAAAGAGAAGGCGAGAGGGTTAAAAATGGAATACCTAGGTAGATGGTGATGGTCCGATCGTGGTAGATTGTGTGACCATGTTGCACATCAGTGGTACGGTAATGACTGCTAAGAAAGCTGATCCCAATATGCCAAAGTCATCTACAAGGTTCCAGGTTCGACCGAATCGCGGATGCAAGTGCACATCCAGGATCAGCGATCTTATTTTGATCGCGGAATGACTGGTCCCTGCAAAATAATGGAGTACCGTTAGGGATGCAAATGATGGTTTGTGCATTCCGTTTGTAATCCCTGTACCGTAGGATGGCAACTAGATGAAACAAGTCCCCTCGCTTGTCACCGTGAAGATGCGGCCAATATGGCGCATGGCGTCTTCGAACGTGTAGGGGTACAAATCTGCCGCCGCCAACATGCGCCAGCCTCTGCCGTTACTGCGTCCTGCATTGATGGCAATCCTTATGTCGAACACCGTGATGAGATAGTAATCGTCGTAGCCGCGTCGCTTTGTCGGTGGGTCCGCAATTGCTATCTTCTTCAATCTCATGTAGGCATCATCATACGTATTCAAGCCCAGCCAGTCCGGAAGGCTGATCCCAATGGTGGAGAAGGGGTCTACCCGAACGGCCGCACTGCTGTGGATGTTGTGCAAAATGATGGTGGTATTCGGTCGGAGGTATGCAGGCCAATCTTCGTTGGCACCGACCTAGACCTATATATAAGATGGTGGGCAGCGGAGAAATTACGGGATGGAAATGGAATAACAAAGTACTACATGATCAAACTCCATTATTGACCTGCTCCAGACAAAATCTGACTACCTACCAACGTCGGCAACTCTAGCGGAGTCAACGTGCAACCATGTCCAGGGAGCGGTGGACTGTTCGAAGGATTGTCCCATAGAAGAACCTTCTCCTATAAGACGCATGGAAGACAAACAAGCATGGCCTTTTCCTAAACCTTTTTAAGCACCGTCTTGAAAAAGTTGGTGCAGGAAGCACCGAGTCTTGCGACGGTGAGGACGTCGGAGCAGCGTGCGATTTCTCCCAGAGGATCATCGTCCAAGGTTTCTCAGCCACAATAGGGAGGAGAACCGCCTGGCGAATCCATGGGAGCAGCGACGAACTGCCTTCTCTTCGGGGGGAGGGGAACTAGCGAGGAGGAGATAAGAGCGTAGTAACCGCAGGGCCTCGTCCCTTCCAACTGTAGATCTTCCTTAGCGAAGGGGTGAGGCTATTATTTACTACTAGTACTAGCATTATGGGACGTTATGGGATTGCATTATACTGTAAATAATAGCACTAGTAAGAAAATTTTGGCACTAGCTAGTAGTTTTTGGCGTGGATTAAGAAATTTTGGGTATGTTTTGCTATTTTCTGTACACGCCAACTAGTGTCAAAAAACGTCTTACATTATGTGATGGAGGAGTACGTACTCATACTATAGCAGTACTAGTACTAGTTTCTCAACTAGTAGTGTGATGTACTGTACATCTAGTATAGTGCACCAGTTTTGAACTCTTGAATCTCAGGGCCAAGGAACTATAGTTGGAAGTGGAGGGTACTACGTATTGTTCTCTAGAACCATCGCTGTATATCAATGCAGGGAATGTACACCTACGTAGTGGCCTAGTGGGTACTCTCGGTGCTCTATTCAGCCGCTCCTCTCACGGAGCTGGCCTATTCAGCTGCTCCTCTCACGCACACGCTAGCATCCTGTTTATCAGCGATGGTTACTGCGGGGGCAGAACATTTGAGTTATTTGATATAGCGAGACTAGGCTTTTGCTTCCATTTGTGGAGGTGTAATGGATCTCGTCGAACTTTGTTAGTAGTTCCTTCTTTATGAATGAGATGAAGCAACGCTTTTGCCTCTGTTTCAAAAAAACACGTCAAGAGGAATTTCTTTTATAGTAGAGCCGATAATGGTGTGAAATCCATGCGTGCAACACCACAAGCAACAGAGTAGTAGTAGAGCACTTTACGTATAGAGCCATATTGCATAGTTCCCAATGCCCCGCCAGGCTTTTCCGGCTCCTCGGGCTTAATTGGGAGGCGCTAGTTTAAATATGCTACTAGCTGATGAGGAAGCTGCAAGCGATTTGTGGCTAGGGCGAGCACGCGAGCCACGAGATGCTAGGGGGTGAAGGAAAACCCGTTCACATGGCTAGGCTATCCAGTGCACCTAGATTGTGGTGCTGCACGTCCGTTTGACTTCAAAACTCAAACTACCCGTGTAAAATATTGGCTCGCGGTGAAGTTACTATTAAAAAAATGGCCGCCGTGCGTTCGGTCGGGATCGAACCCACAAAATGAGGTATACACTCCCGCGACCACTAGTAGTACTCGTTGGAGTACAACACAACCTAGAATCTCCTTTTGTCGCTAGTAGTACATTGTTCCTTACAAGAAACCCCTAATAATGCAATAAACCACTAATAATGCCAAGAAACTTCTACTCCCTCCGTCTAGGTGTGTAAGTCATCTTACGAAAACCAAATAATCCCAAAACACTTAGGCGCGGTGCATTAACTTCTATCTCATTTTTTGTTTCTTCACATATCAACCAATAAGAGATGAGGGGTGTGCATGCTTTTAATGACTTGAGACTACCAAATACAACATGAAGTGGTTAGTTCATTGCATGCAATGATATTAATTAGTAAATAAACATTAAGGTCTCTCGTTTTTCTCTCCTCCTTGGTCATGGTGCACAACCTAAGATGACTTACTCACCTAGACGGAGGGAGTACCACTTGCATATGTGGCAGACTTAAGATAAGACTACCTTATCAACCATTGTACATGATCTTACCAACAATCCCTACCAAGAAACGACTACTCTACAAAGGGTCGTTATAGGCACATTTCAACCCATGGCCCTGTTTGGATACATTTGTTGTCAATCTAACCCTACCATCCAAACATCACTTTGGTGAGAGTTAGTTCAGGGTTAGAATCTAACTCTAACCTCTGACTTAGAGTATCCAAACAGGGCCCATGTCACCCATTAAGTCAACGCCTTCTATTCGACCGGGCGTTATGACTTGTGGGACCTACATGTCAGTCTGCACAAAAATCCCCGAGTGACCTCCTACCTCTGGCACGCAGCTACCGCCGCCAGCAGAAGGCAGGGTCAAAACCGCCGGCTGTGCGGAGCCCATCTTGCGGCAGCCCGGATGACAGCTCCGTTCGGCGCTCGCGGCCGCTAGCTCTAGCCAAGATAGCTCCGTCCAGCTGCTTGTCTGCAATTTTTCTAGCTAGATTAGCACGACGGTGCGGCAGCTTGCTCACGTGCGTCGCGCTAAGGCCAGCCATCTAGCTCGAGCGAAGGCCAGCACAGCGGCTTGCTCGCTCGTGAGTCATGCTCGGGCCAGCCTACGAACCCCTATGGAGGCCGGCGCAGCGTCCGGCCCGTCCGGCGGAGCGGCGGCCAACTCGCTCATCACCGGCGCCACCACCGAACACGCATCAGTATTGTTTGAAGTAATGTTCAGGAAAAATAATGATTTGAGGGGGAATGACAGGATAGAAGGTCATATGTGGGTCCCTCGTGTCAACGGTCAAACAAAATGTGTTTGTTTATGCTGCCTCGTCAGCACAGACGTGTGGGCCAACCCTGTCATAAATGGGTTTAAGCTAACCTAATCGGTACCCCCTCTGTCCCATAATATGAGATGTTTTTGCAAGCTAAACTAGCTTGCAAAAACGTCGTACATTGTGGGACGGAGGGAGTACTAGGTAGTAGTTTTTGGCATGGATTAAGAAATTTTGGGTATGTTTTTGCTATTTTGTACCATAGATTCTTCCTAGGGCTGGTTGAAAGTGGTAGTTTTTTGTTACATAGTGCATATGTGTACATGATTGAAAGTAAATATCAACCATGAGTGACTAATATCTTGATGGAAAATACTAGGGGGGAAATTGCATGGTTGGAAATACTAGCAATGTTCATGTGCGTAGCAAAGAATCATAATTAGAACAATACTTATTCACAAACTTGATACAAAACACTCTAACTTTGATATACATATATCACTAGAGATATATTATGTTTCAATTAGAATATATTCCTTGGGCTGTTTTGGTGAGGTCAGGGAGGGATGTGGTTGGTTTTTAGATACTAATTATGGGTTTTTCTGCAAATTGGTAGACAAGTGGGATGTTGGTGAGAAAAGGCAACAGCTTACCTCAGAGTCGTTAGATGTAGATCTAATGGTCACAAATGACGGATGGTAGACACACCATCATCACCAACTTAGTCTTCTGTAGGAGTACTAGCAAGATTCATGCATTGCACGGAACATTAAGATGCATTTTTTTATAAAACACTTGTTGTGATTGACCCATGCGGGAGTAATCCCATTTTTAAAAACTAATGATATCTCGAGAAATAGGAGATAAGGTGAAGAGGAGTGGGGCATGGTGGTTATTGGTGGTCGGACTGAGCTGAGGCATGGGGATTGACGACGCTGGCAGCGGCCACCAGGCCAGTTTGTTCCAGAGGCTTCCTTTCTTAATTGCTCAACAATGAGGTTGTTGGAGATAAGGATGAGCGAGGGAAGGCCTTTTCTGCAAATGTGGAGAGGGGTGCGGGTATCTATTAGTTTAATTTCCGCCCATCAGATATAGATCGGACAGTCTATATTGCAAGATGGCACGCGTACCATCATCACCAACTTGGTAATTTATAAGAGAATAAATATAAGTATGGAGATACAAACGTGTTATCGATACTTGTTTCCATAAACTAGCATCTACATTCTATTCAATGCCTCAACATGTGAGGCCTTAGCACAATGACTTCTCGATTGTGTAAAACAAAGGTTTTCCCGTCGCCGATAAGGAGGCGGTGATGGTGGCGCGCTTTTTGGCTTGCTCTAGTCCTAGTAGTCATACTAGGCGGTCTAAGCACGTGTAGATTTATTCTTTTTCATGTCTCGTGTTCGCCGTACTGCCACGACTATTGATGAATAGACGATAAGTTATTCACGTGGAAACCCTTCTTGAGCGTGTTTGTGAGAGAGAGAGAGAGAGTGTGTGCGTGTGCGATATGTCTAGAGATTGAGGCAATGATAACATATTCTTTGTGTCTATGTGTGTGGAGGATAGAGAGAGACATGTACATGGGGCTTTGTGTTGTGTAACATGGAGAAACATATACATAATTAGAGAGTGAGTGTGTGAGATACACATGCGGACATGGGGAGAGATGAGGATCCAGATTAATGGGTGTTTGTGCGTGTCCGTGTGAAAGTGCAACTATCCCTAGGTAGTTTTGGTAATTCATAACAACATATAGCTCATTGATCTAATGCTATTCCAAGATGACTATTTCAGGAAAGCTCAATGATTGGCATGGCATGGATGTGAAAGTGGAACCCTCAAAATGCTAAGGACAAAGGATTGGCTCAAGCTCAAAAGCTCAAGACTCTTCATTTATATTTTAGTGATCCAAGATCACATTGAGTCTTTAGGAAAAGCCAATACTATCAAGGAGGGATGAGGTGTTGCTTAATGAGCCTCTTGCTTCATGTGCTTAGTGATATGCTCCAAAACCCTTAACTACTTTCCCATATCCACATATGACCTAAACCCTAAGCCAAACTCGGTCCTACCGATTCTTTCTATCCGGCGCCACCGAGTTTCACTTGTCATAAGCCACTGCCAAACCCTAGCAATTCGGTTCTACCGATAGGGATCTCGGTCTCACCAAGATGGGATTGCAAACTCTCTGTTTCCCTTTCGTAACTTTTTGGTCTCACCGAAAGAGTGAATCGGTCCCACCGAGATTGCAATGTAAACTCTCCGTTTCCCTTTTGTAACTTTTCGGTCTCACCGAAAGAGCAAATCGGTCCCACCGAGTTTGCCTGACCAACTCTCTGGTTAGCTTATTACCAAACTCGGTCTCACCGAGTTTGTGTAATCGGTCTCACCGAGATTACGTTATGCCCAAACCCTAACCATATCGGTCCTACCGAGTTGCATGTCAGCCCCACCGAAAATCTCTAACGGTCACTAGGTTTACCTTTTCGGTCCGACCGAGTTTGTTGATTCGGTCCAACCGAGATTGGAAAACTGTGTTTAACGGTTGGATTTTGTGTGGAGGCTATATATACACCTCCACCTCCTCTTCATTCGTGGAGAGAGCCATCAGAACACATACACAATTCCAACTCATATGTTCTAAGAGAGAACCACCTACTCATGTGTTGAGACCAAGTTATTCCATTCCTACCATATGATTCTTGATCTCTAGCCTTCCCCAAGTTGCTTTCCACTCAAATCTTCTTTCCACAAAATCCAAATCCTATGAGAGAGAGTTGAGTGTTGGGGAGACTATCATTTGAAGCACAAGAGCAAGGAGTTCATCATCAACACACCATTTGTTACTTCTTGGAGAATGGTGTCTCCTAGATTGGCTAGGTGTCACTTGGGAGCCTCCGACAAGATTGTCGAGTTGAACCAAGGAGTTTGTAAGGGCAAGGAGATCGCCTACTTCGTGAAGATCTACCGCTAGTGAGGCAAGTCCTTCGTGGGCGATGGCCATGGTGGGATAGACAAGGTTGCTACTTCATGGACCCTTCGTGGGTGGAGCCCTCCGTGGACTCGCGCGACCGTTACCCTTCGTGGGTTGAAGTCTCCATCAACGTGGATGTAGGATAGCACCACCTATCCGAACCACGGGAAAAACATCCGTGTCTCCAATTGCGTTTGAATTCTCCAAACCCTTCCCTTTACATCTTGCAAGTTGCATGCTTTACTTTCCGCTGCCAATATACTCTTTGCATGCTTGCTTGAATTGTGTGATGATTGCTTGACTTGTCCTACAATAGCTAAAATCTGCCAAGAACTAAAATTGGGAAAAGGTTAAGCTTTTATTTGGTCAAGTAGTCTAATCACCCCCCCTCTAGACATACTTTCGATCCTACAAGTGGTATCAGAGCTTTGGTCTCCATTTGCTTTGATCTCCATAGCTTTTGGTGGTCATAGCCTTGGTTTCACAACCTAGGAGAGTATGGTGTCTAGCGAGGGAAATTATCACCGTAGAGGTCCTTACTTTGATGGTACTAATTTTGCTAGTTGGAAGCATAAAATGAAAATGCATATTCTTGGACATAACCCCCCGTTTGGGCTATTGTGTGTGTTGGTTTGCAAGGTAACTTCTTTGATGGGAAAGAACCAAACCGTGAAGCTACCGCGGATGAGTTGAAGATGTTGCAATACAATGCTCAAGCTTGTGATATTCTCTTCAACGGATTGTGCCCCGAAGAATTCAACAAAATCAGCCGTCTTGAGAATGCAAAGGAAATTTGGGACACTTTGATTGATATGCACGAAGGTACCGACTCCGTCAAGGAATCCAAGTTGGATGTGCTTCAAAGTCAACTTGACAAGTTCAAAATGAAGGATGGTGAAGGTGTCGCTGAAATATACTCTAGGCTTGCTCTCATCACAAATGAGATTGCTGGCTTAGGAAGTGAAGAGATGACCGATAGATTCATCATCAAGAAGATTCTAAGAGCCTTGGATGGAAAATATGATACCGTGTGCACATTGATCCAAATGATGCCCAATTACAAAGATCTCAAGCCAACGGAGGTGATTGGAAGAATTTTTGCTCATGAGATGTCACTTAAGGATAAAGAGGAACTTCACAACAAATCAAGTGGTGCCTACAAAGCCTCATGTGAAGCCCCTACATCATCAAGTGAGAAACAAAACTTCAATGAAGAATTGAGCTTAATGGTGAAGAACTTCAACAAGTTCTACAAGAATAGAAGCTTCAAGTCAAGGTCCTACAATGACAAAAGATCTTCTAGTCGAGAGCGAAACTGCTACAGTTGTGGAAGACCCGGACACTATTCCAATGAGTGTACGGCTCCCTACAAGAGAAGAGAAGATTCTCCAAAAAGAAGAAGCAAAGAATCACCACCAAGACAGAGAAGGAGTAGAGATGATCGTTATGAACGAACATACTCATGGAGAAGCAAGGATTTGGAAAGGAAGGAAAAATCATCAAGGAGCTACACAAAATGAAGACATCAAGCTCATGTTGGTGAATGGGTATCCGGCTCCGACTCCAACAGCCACTCCGAGAGAAGTTATCACTCCTACTCCGAAGATACTCAAGATGAAGGTGTTGCCGGTCTAGCACTTGTGTCAACCAACTCCTACGACATATTTGACTCACCAAATGAAGGAATTGGAAGATGCTTCATGGCCAAAGGTCCTAAGGTAACACACCCCGAGTATGTTGATTTCAATAGTGATGAAGATGACTTGTTAGGTGATGATTTGCTTATTGACAACTCTAGTGATGAATACTATGATGAAACGTCAATTAATCATGCTAATCAAGATAAAACGAATGACAATGATAAGGAGAAGATTGAGGCTCTAACTAAAGAACTAAACACTCTTAAGTTAGCTCATGAAACTATCTTCGAAGATCATCGAGAACTTTTAAGAGCTCATGAGAAATTACGCTTTGAAAAGCTCAATCTTGAGCAAGAGCATGAGTTCTTAAAAGCAATCAATGATGATCTCCTCAAGAAAAGTTCTTCTTACATTGCCATGCGTTTACTCTTATCCACTTACATGCCTCAAGTCAAGTCTAGTAACAAGAACAAGAAAGATTCTTCCTCTAGTAGTAACAATGATCATGCTAAATCCAATATTGTTGCTTCTAGTAGTTCTCTTGATTCCACTAATGATTCTCTTAGCCAAGTTACACTTGAGCAAGAAAATAGCTTATTGAAGGGAATTATAGAGAAAGGAGTGTACAAAAGCCTTGCCGGGAGTAAGCAATTCGAGGAAATTGTGCGCAAGCAAGGAATGCACCGGAAGAATCAAGGTGTTGGTTTTGAACGAAAGTTCAATGCCAATGGAGTTGAGTGGGAAGAAGATCAATACCCCAAGATAAAGTTTGTTCCTCAACAAGAGAAGTATGATACTTCTTTCAAGGGGACACAAGCTCAAGATGATCTTCCACCACAAGACTACAAGCAAAAAAGGCAAGGACAAGCTTCAAGAGGAAATTGATGCATTTGAAGAAGCTCCTAAGACCTTAGTCAAGTGGATTCCCAAGACTACTTCAAGTTTCACTTCATCAAGTACGACTACAACTCCAAGGATTCCCATCAAGATGGTGTGGATCCAAAAGAAGAAGAACTAGAGAGTTCTTGAGGGTGACTCCGCCAACATACTTCACTCTTATCATTTTGGCAAGAACAAGTGCAATCAACTTCCACATCTTGCACTAGTTCAAGGAGTCACAAACCCTCTTGTTGGTAAGACAAGGGACAAGGTAACCTAAAAGTTTTCATGGACATCATCTTGTGTGTGTGCATCACTCTATGTCTATGGATATCCTTGTTTGTTCCTTGTGGGACTAACCCATGTAGGTATTGAAAGTGCAATTCACTCAAGTGGATAGCTCCAAGTGATCTACATCAACATTGAGCATCCACATCTTCAACATCTAGATGAAGTCATCATCGACAAAACCCAAGGTTAGTTCATCCCTCTAAGGGGGGATATCACATCTAGGGGGAGCTTTACTCTAAGACTTGAGCTAAAGCAACTCTAAAGATGTGAACACAACAATGCTTTATGTAAAAGTGGTAACCCCATTTAAGCTTAAATGATGAGTATGACCTATGATCAAGTGTTCTCACTTGACTCCTAAGTCAATATACTCATATATAGATGACCTTGTCATTGCAAATTGGTTGATAGATGCTAGAATTGGTTGTGCATGCCTTGTCACATATTTCATTTGCCATCTTATTGTGTGAGCATGCTGGTTGCATATTTTACTCATTCGAGGACATCCACTTGTTGTTTTGATTGTTTGGTTTTATTTCCTTTTGCCAAGTGGATGGACAAGAATGCCTAAGAACCTCCTCTAGCTATCTATGCTTTTCTCGTCTCAAACTCTATTCATGCTACATCACAAAATTTGATCAAGTTAGATTCGAACCACTCTGTGCGAGGAGCGCTCGGAGTCCCCGATTCGTCATAGAGATAAACTTCCAAAACCTCTTTATGATTCTCGGTCTGACCGATACCCTACTTTCGGTCCTACCGAGATCATTAAGTTGATCTAGGTTTTCGATCTCGATGCAATCGATTTGAACCATTCGGTCACACCGAGTTGCAACAACTGTATACAGTTTTGCATCTCGGTGCCACCGAGTTGTTCCACTCGGTCACACCGACAGGGTCGGGCTATATACAGTCACGGGCAAAAAATTGGAAATTTCTCCGAACCCCTTCGCCCGCGCGATAGCCTGCTCTGCCAACTTGGTCTCCAGATCGTCTCCTCGCCGCCAGCCGCCTCTAGTCGCTGGTCTCCGTCGCTGTCAACGGAAATTCAACCCCGCCGTTGCCGCCGTAGCGAGTCTCCGCCGAACTAGGGTATGGACTCGATCTTTGTGCTATTCCCCAATCCGATTCTTAGCACATTGTGATCATCATGATTCTTGCCACGTTTGTTAAACTTCTATCCAGTTAATGAACTCGTAGATTAGGTTTAATTCGAAAATTTTAGGGTTAGGTTTCCGCCGAAACCATCTCAGACCCACCGAGTTGAAAAACTCGGTCCCACCGATTTGGCTTATGCCATTGCACAAGTGAGACTCGGTCTGACCGAGAATTACTTATCGGTGTGACCGATTTTGGAACTCTGTGAAACCCTAGAAGTCTCGGTGCCACCGAACTGTGACTCAGTCTGACCGAGTTCACTAGTTTAGGTGCCAAAACTGCTTCGGTATCACCGAGTTTAGAAATCGTTAGATTCAAGATGCTTTCAGTGGGAAACTAAAACTAAGTTTTTGAATTATTCTTTTGCAAAAATCTCTGCATTTTGTGATGCTTATCCACTCTATCTCATCTATAACCTATTCACAGGGTCAGCAGTCAGAGTTTGCATCATGTCAGACCAAAGTGATAGCCAGAACTTGTCAGAGCAGCAAGTGCAGATGAGTGAGGGCACTAGTCGCTCAAGTTCCTCAGATGATGGCAGCAGGAGCACCCCTAGCAATCTGCCTAAAGCTGCCACAAGATAGAGAAAGAAGAGAACCTCAGACTCAGAAGATGAGGATTATGTGGCAGAAGAGGAAGCAACTTCCAAGAGAGTTGAGGCAGCACAGGGCATAAAACCAGGGATGAAGATCAAAAGGCCAGCAGGCAGGCAGCCTATGTCAAAGGCCAGAGCTTCAACTGAGAATCCCACTCCCATTGAGCCAGTTGCTGCTGAAGGCAATAAGAGGAAAGAAAGGGTGAAGAAAACTGTAGCCAGAGTGCTTGGCAAGGCTTCCATCATGGAAGATCAGGAAGAAGAAGAAGAGGTAGTTGCACCAGCACCTAAGGCACCCAAGCTGATGGGTGATGCCATAAGAATAGGGGTAGCTGCTTCCAAGGCCAAGCCAGCTCCAAAGCCAAAGCCAAAGAGGAACACAAGAAGCATCCCAGCTACTGAGAAGAACAAGGCCCTAGTGCCTGAAGCTGCAGAAGAAGAAGAAGAAGAGAATGTTCTTAGAAAGCTCAAGCCCAAGATCCCAGACCACAACGATGCTCATCCTGTGGCTGAGGATATGAAACTCAGGAGAGATTCAGGGCTCTGGAAGTGGAGAGAAGCAGACCCGTATGCTTCAAGGAGAAGGACTGCAGTTGACTACAGGTTTCACACCAAGGAGCAGCAAGACTTTTATGAGACAGTGCTGCTAGACAAGAAGCCAATTGTCTGTGATATGAGATGGGTTGATTGGCAATACATCAAGGACAATGAAGAGTACTACCCTGGAGTGCAGGACAGCTTCAAGGCATGTGGAGTAGAGGACTTTGTTGGGCAGAAGCTCACAAAGTGGAACGAGGAACTCAATGTCAAACATGTACAAGGAGATTCCAAATGAAGCACTTGATACGTTCAAGTTTGGCTCAGTACACTATCTTCTGTCAGGGCTGCCAACCATCAACTGGATTCTTAGGCACACCCTATTGCCAAGTCTGGAGATCACAAGATGATCAGGAGCCACGCAATCAACTTGCTTCATATCTTTGACGTGCCACAGAAATTCAAAGTCATGAGCCTTATGATTGAAACAATCAAGAGGACAGCAACAGACCAGAAGAGGAGCTATGGATATGCCCCACAGATATAATCAAGTGGTCATGACTGAGAATGAGCCATCATCTGCCCAAGCACAAGCCAAGAAGGAGAAGGCGAGGAAGGAGAAAGCTGCCAAGATGCCTATTCAAGAGGAGGCATCTGAATATTTCCTGAAAACCAAACAAGAGCAGCTTGGTTACTTGATTGCATCCACCCTGCGGATTGAGCAAGGACTAGCCACCCTAACTCAGAACCAGGCAAGCTTAGAGAGGATCATGGAACAAAAGTTCTATGACTTGGATGTCAAAGTGACAGAGATTCAGACTGCAGTGGAGCAGCTCCAGGATGACATGCAGGAGAGGAGAGGCAAGACTACAACTGATGCCTTTGCCGGAGTGCCACGAGGTCCGAGGTCGTCTGCAGTGCCAGTTGCTGACCCCAGAGCCACCACGTCTGCACCAGCTACAGCCTCAGTTCCACCAGCTCCAGCGTCCACTTCAGCCTCGACTCCGACCACGTCTATAGAAGGCTTCGTCCTCGGAGTGCTCCGGACACCACCACCACCTGAAGATCAAGCCTGAGTGTCGACTTAGCACTATGCATTTTCTAGGAACTTTTTGGTAACTTGTTGCCAAAGGGGGAGAAAATGTATAGATCATAGGCTTCGAGAGAGAGTGTTGCTTTTATTCTCTCTTGTTTTATTTGGTGGTTTTTCGAACTTTGTTTGCTTTTGTGTGAGATACTATGTCATTGCTCGTGAGACATTGATGATCATGTGTTTGATCATAAGCTACACTTAATGTTTGCTTAATATTATCATCTTATCTATCTTATGTGATCATTCACTATTCTTGGTGATGAGTGCATGTATTTCATTCTTATCATTTTAAGCGCTCCACCAAGATGTATGTGACATGGAAGAGTAACCCATGACTCTAACTCTTTGAGCATTTGCAGTCCAAAGCAAATTTTAAATATGCACAAATTTAGGGGGAGCTCTTACTTGTCACATACTTCTCAAAGCGACGATATATTTCATGCTTATTATCATTTGTCGAAGCTTTGATCTATATGTTGTCATCAATTACCAAAAAGGGGGAGAT
This sequence comes from Triticum dicoccoides, assembly GCF_002162155.2. NCBI lineage: Eukaryota > Viridiplantae > Streptophyta > Magnoliopsida > Poales > Poaceae > Triticum > Triticum dicoccoides. The sequence continues at coordinate 153,335,913 of NC_041388.1, forward strand.
TGAAAGTGCAACTATCCCTAGGTGGTTTTTCTAATTCATAACAACATATAGCTCATTGAGCTAATGCTATTCCAAGATTACTATTTCAGGAAAGCTCAATGATTGGCATGGCATGGATGTGAAAGTGGAACCCTCAAAATGCTAAGGACAAAGGATTGGCTCAAGCTCAAAAGCTCAAGACTCTTCATTTTATATTTTAGTGATGCAAGATCACGTTGAGTCTTTAGGAAAAGCCAATACTATCAAGGAGGGATGAGGTGTTGCTTAATGAGCCTCTTGCTTCATGTGCTTAGTGATATGCTCCAAAACCCTCAACTACTTTCCCATATCCACATATGACCTAAACCCTAAGCCAAACTCGGTCCTATCGATTCTTTCTATCCGGCGCCACCGAGTTTCACTTGTCATAAGCCACTGCCAAACCCTAGCAATTCGGTTCTACCGATAGGGATCTCGGTCTCACCGAGATGGGATTGCAAACTCTCTCTTTCCCTTTCGTAACTTTTCGGTCTCATCGAAAGAGCGAATCGGTCCCACCGAGATTGCAATGTAAACTCTCCGTTTCCCTTTTGTAACTTTTCGGTCTCACCGAAAGAGCAAATCGGTCCCACCGAGTTTGCCTGACCAACTCTCTGGTTAGCTTATTACCAAACTCGGTCTCACCGGGTTTGTGTAATCAGTCTCACCGAGATTACGTTATGCCCAAACACTAACCATATCGGTCCTACCGAGTTGCATGTCAGTCCCACCGAAAATCTCTAACGGTCACTAGGTTTACCTTTTCGGTCCGACCGAGTTTGTTGATTCGGTCCCACCGAGATTGGAAAACTGTGTGTAACGGTTGGATTTTGTGTGGAGGCTATATATACCCCTCCACCTCCTCTTCATTCATGGAGAGAGCCATCAGAACACATACACAATTCCAACTCATATGTTCTGAGAGAGAACCACCTACTCATGTGTTGAGACCAAGATATTCCATTCCTACCATATGAATCTTGATCTCTAGCGTTCCCCAAGTTGCTTTCCACTCAAATCTTCTTTCCACAAAATCCAAATCCTATGAGAGAGAGTTGAGTGTTGGGGAGACTATCATTTGAAGCACAAGAGCAAGGAGTTCATCATCAACACACCATTTGTTACTTCTTGGAGAGTGGTGTCTCCTAGATTGGCTAGGTGTCACTTGGGAGCCTCCGACAAGATTGTGGAGTTGAACCAAGGAGTTTGTAAGGGCAAGGAGATCGCCTACTTCGTGAAGATCTACCGCTAGTGAGGCAAGTCCTTCGTGGGCGATGGCCATGGTGGGATAGACAAGGTTGCTACTTCGTGGACCCTTCGTGGGTGGAGCCCTCCGTGGACTCGCGCGACCATTACCCTTCGTGGGTTGAAGTCTCCATCAACGTGGATGTAGGATTGCCACCTATCCGAACCACGGGAAAAACATCCGTGTCTCCAATTGCGTTTGAATTCTCCAAACCCTTCCCTTTACATTCTTGCAAGTTGCATGCTTTACTTTCCGCTGCCAATATACTCTTTGCATGCTTGCTTGAATTGTGTGATGATTGCTTGACTTGTCCTACAATAGCTAAAATCTGCCAAGAACTAAAATTGGGAAAAGGTTAAGCTTTTATTTGGTCAAGTAGTCTAATCACCCCCCCTCTAGACATACTTTCGATCCTACACCGTGTGTGTTTGTGCGCGCGTTTGTGTGTGAGAGGGAGTGTGTGTATGTGGACTAGAGAGACCACTAATAATGTAAACCTAGTATATGGGAAGGGGGAATGGTGTGACATGTGTAGTAGCGGGATAGCATGGGTGCGTGCGGGGGGACCAGACTATTTGGAAGAGACATCGAGTGTGTGTGGGAGAGGGGTGTGAGAGCGAGAGAGAGAGGGAGAGCTAGCGACAGAGATAGAGAGAGAGAGGAAGAGAAGGGCGAGAGAGGGGGCATTTGTGTCCATAAATGGCGTATAGATAGGGAGACAATATTGATGTTGTTTGAAATTGGCCTATGTATGAAGACGCATGGGAAGTGAGTCATCGTGTGTGTGATAGGGACTTCATGAGAGATCTAGAATAGATGGTGTAGAGAACAATGTGTGAGATCAAGAACGATGATACATTAGGGAGCTATGGAAAGAGTCACGACATATATGTATACAGGGAGGAGCTGGGGCGGGTCCGCATGTGGGAGAGATAGAAAGAGGAGAGTGGTGCACAAGGAGACAAAGTGTCACTACTAGGGAAAAGCCTAGCAGCAGCGCGGGTTTTAGGCCTATCAGCAGCGCGGGCACCCGCGCTACCAATAAGGCGCTAGAGCTAATCGTTAGTAGTAGCGTGGGTTAGACCCACGCTACTACTAACTTTGTTACTAGTAGCGTGTGCCACACACGCTATTGCTATTATGTACACGCGCTACTACTAATGAAATAGCAGTAGCGTGGGTTAACAACCAACACTACTAGTATCATTTATACTAGTAGCGCTCAGTTTCCTCCCCACGCCACTACTAACTTATTAGAAATTAAAAAAAATAAACCAGTACACATTATTACACCAGCATTAGAACACATCCAGTAAGAGCATACATAATTGACATGGGTCCTATTTCATGGTTAACTGGACACCGAAGCCAATAAATGAGCCAAAACCCCATCATTATGCATTGGTACTCACGATTGACCACTTCAAAGAACATGCAAGTATGTATGTCATTAACAATTGCAAACATAAGTTTCTTTGTATCTACTATCACACAGTTCCTCATTCTACCTGTTCTCACTCCAATAATAAGAAAAATGAAAAGGAAAAATTGCATTGGAAATTTTCCCAAAATTACCTTTTGCAACAACATAAAATTGCATTGAGATTTCAGAATTAAACATAGGCATATCTCATAGTTTAAAACAAAGGCACTCAATGGAAAAGTGCATAAATTGCGAGTAAACCTTTGGCTAGAATAGCAACACAGCACAGGAGCTACGTTCGGTGGCGGAGCTCACTAATCGGTGGAGAAGGTCGAACTACCAAGTACGTAGCAGCACGACACAGGAGCACCTATGTTAATGCTGCCCACACACTTGATTTAACTCTTACTAGTTCTTACTTGTTCTTACTAAATTTACCAAGTAATAACTATAATAATAAACGTGTCCAGACCTCTTTTTTGGACTTAGGACTCCACATACTGCAGCCTATATGCTGTAAGCAGTTTGCGTCACTACTAAAACAGAACAGAGGTAGAGAGTTTGGTGATGATCATATTAACTTTAACCAACATTTCACAATTCACATTAGCAAAGATTAAACAAAATCATATGACAGCCCTATCAATTCCTGCTTAACACTTGGAACAAAAAGCATCAAGATAGAACTCAGGAATCGGTAACTCAGTAAGTTTACCATCGATCATATTCGAAACATATCATACACATCTTACATATTACAATGAAAGTCTGCATTATGCAGATCAACGGCCAGGTGGATAACGATCTAGGATATAATATGATTGAGCACTAGGAGCAAACACGCTGTAATTTTGAAGAACAGAGCAGTGTTCAAGTCCCCAACAGACCACAATCCCAGACAGGAATAGCGTTGTTCTTTCTTCAAATTACCATACACGGGGAAACAATGACAAGACTGGTTTGTTTTAAAAAAAGGAAGAAGATGATTAAGTGGTTTTACTTCAGATCAACAACATGTCAAACAAATCACTCTACCAAGGGTACAACTATGAGGTAGGTTGCACCAAACTCTCATCGGAGAGAGGAATAAAAAACGAGAGAGAGAGAGAGAGAGTGGGAGAGAGAGAGAGAGAGGACCTTCTATCGTGTGGGCAGTAGCAGGGTCGGAGCAACCACTCGCCTCATCGTCCTCCTATCACAGCAGCAGATTTCTGCTTGACAAGCAGATAGGAGCACAAAACGCACGCATCAGGTGGCGTCAAGCACATGGCTGCATGTATAACAAAAGGAAAGGCAACTCTCTTCATTTTTCAGTTTCTAAACTAAATACAAAATTATTGTGAAATCTTGGGCATAACCAAAGGAAAGCAGATTCGCAAAATCACTCTACACATACAAAGTCCATTTTTTTACTGTTAATATTGATGTTATAACATGTTCAGTTACAAAGATGCAAACTGCACTAGAGTGATTTCAAATCTTGCCACCAGCATGAGTCGAGTTGAGTTGCTAACTAACGAAAGACAAGCACAATGCATATACAAGGTAAATTTTGTAAATACAGGTGGCCAACGTAATTTATTCAGTTTGAAACTTGAGGTGTTGCAAAGTATTGTGCTTCATTTGTTCAAGAATATAGGTAAGTTGGATTGCAAGACCTCTCCTCTTCTCCTCTCTAAAAAAATAATTACTTGCTGTGGTGCAGCAAGCAATCGGAGGAAGGTGACGAACAGAGGGTAAGGGGGAGAAGAGAAATGCTTACCTTTCCCCACTTTGGAGGAGAACCATTGAATATGTATGAGCATTCAGGGGCCGACCAGTTTGGTGAACGCAGCCCCTATCACCACGCCAGCTCCAAGTGCAACTAATGCCCAGCGGGTTGTTGGGCTACCTGTATAAAATAACACAAGTCACAAACATGCATTAGACCATAGATTTAGTGACAGTTACTTCACGAAGTGTAAATTTGAGTTCTTCTCAAAGTGTTTCTTTCGGCATATGCCAACTCTGAATAATTAACAAGTAAATAAGATTATAAAATTTGAGAACATTCAAGAAAAATGCATGAATAATTGCTAGGCTACAAATAAAAGGACTCCAAGTTATTCAACAGAATAGGATACAGGGAAACAGTTTGAGATTAGCTGATAACAAGCATCACATAGACATCAATGGACAAGCTCCTAAAGTTCGAGAATGAAACTGACTTAGGACTCCTCATACTGCAGCCTATATGGTGTAAGCAGTTTGCCTAGCAATTATTCATGCATTTTTCTTGAATACCACAATCCCAATCAGACAAAGCATTGTTCTTTCTCTAAAAAATACCAGACACGAGGAAATGATGGTAAGACTGAATTATTTTCAGAACCATGATTCACCATAACCATTCCGAGAGCATGACTAACACCAGGAAAGCATTGTTCACACCAATAAAATCACAAACAAAAGTTTCCCTGGCTAACAGTCAAAGCCATCACATTGCCTAGCCCAATTCAAGCACGTCCTGCTATTCATGCACTGGCTGACGAATCAATTGAAATGAGACTCTGGCCTCTGCAGAATACAAACATACAGGAAATATAATGTAAGCGATTTTTTGCTTACAATCATCGGAATCTCAGAGCACTCGACGCAAATTTGGGGCTCCAATCGCGCAGGAAACAATCAATCTACAACACCCTAAAGCAGGTCATGCGCATTAGTAACGTTCCCAAATGTTTTTGCCTGGAGGAGCGCACCCTACCTATGCAGCTAGGGAATCCCTTATTAGATTAGGCCAATCGAGATGGAACACGAGCATTATTTTCGCGCAACCCTAGATCATGAGATACCCACGGAGGCGCGGCGAACAGATCTCGTGATGCAGCAAGGGGAATGGAGAGGTGAGGCGGAGGGGGTTGGGGGCTTACGGAAGAGGATGAGGCCTCCGAAGGCGCCGGCGAGGGAGGAGTAGGCGATGCGGCGGATCGAGAGGTCGAGGCAGGCGTCCCACTAGGCGTCGAGGTCGTATCGCGGCAGGATCCCGGACCTGGTGGGTGGGGACAGCTTCGTTGCCGGCACCGGGGCCGGGGCGGGGGCGGGCAGCGGCGCGAGACGAGGAGCGGCTGGCGCGCGGCCGCCGGTGTGGCGCACGCGGCGGGAGGCATGGGGGCGGAC
>NC_041388.1:153341976-153367935 GCF_002162155.2 Triticum dicoccoides
GGACGAACAGAGGAGAGGAGGTGGAAGGGAGGCCGGCGGCGAGTGGGTTGGGACAGGAGAGGAGGTTGGGGATCTGGATCGGGCTATGTTTTTTTTGAGACAGACGGGGGGTGGGTGGTGTGGGACGGTTGGTGGGGTGGGAGGTGGTGGTGGGGTGGGAGTGTGGATCGGACCGGGGTGGACACGCTTAGTAGTAGCGTGGGGGTCTTACCTGCACTATTACTACTTACTTAGTAGTAGCGCCTGTTTTATACCCCTCGCTACTACTATGGCCTATCCCGGGGGCATTGTTGGAGACCATTTAGTAGCAGCGCGGGTTTATACCCCTCGCTACTACTATCAACTTAGTAGTAGCGCGGTTTTTATACCCCTCGCTACTACTAATTAGCAGTAGCGCCCATTTTTAAACCGCGCTACTGATAAACTTCTGTGTATAAGGTTTTCCCTAGTAGTGTGTGCTTGTTTGTAGTGGGGGTGGTGTGTGAGGTGAGTGTGTGAGAAGCACATAACTAGGGAGATAGACATTTGGGGGCGATGTTTTGTGTGTATGGGAAAGATACACTCCACATAGTGTGTGTGCTTGGGAAAGAGAGATGCCGGGAGACCTAGCTAGAGAGTGGGGGAAGAGATGTGTGCATGCCCAAGAGACAAAGTGATAGAGGCCTATATTGGGGTTCAGACTTTAGAAGAGAGAGGGGTGTTAATGTGCTCGTGTGTTGGTGTTTGGGGGAGAGAACGACTTCTCTGTGTTTGTGGGGGGGGGGGCGACAAGGGGGGTGGTGGCTTCAGATAAAGAGTGAGATGTCTATATTTGTGGGACTTTAGCGTAATTGAGATATACATGGACAACAGTGTGTGCGCTCATGGTTGATCAATTTGTTTCACAGTTTGGACTATGAGATAACGATACTTTTGAACATGCGTGATATACCTTGATGTACCAAAATTACAAACCTAAGATTATAATTTTGGAATTCGACTCCAGCATTAGCTTTTGTAATTCATTTAAACGGAGGTACATTTTTTAATCCGGGATTTTGTGATTTCAAATTCATATATCAAACCTAGAGATATACACATACGAGCATGTTCAAACTTTATAATCATCCCCACTTTATTCATACACATACATGTTTTTGCTTTTGTCATCATATTTAGGATAAACACATTTGGAATTTCATTTGAATTGGCTAGACAATCTAATTTTCGAGTTGGAGACATTGAATTTCAAAACTTGCACTTTTTGCGTGCAAAACAAACAAATTCTTGGCCATGATATCATAGTCAACCGTACAAGACCAGAATATAATTTCAGCCGCCAAAAGCTTTCAAACTTCCCGCTCACATCGAAATATCTCGCGCCCGAAAGTTTATCCCTGTGATATTCCTGTTTTGCCCCTGCCACATGAACGGAAAAGGGCTGCTTTGGTAACTCCATTGTTTTCCCCTCTTTGCCCCCAACATTCTTCCTAGAGCCCCTCCCCGACCCCCCAACCACGGCAAGCCGCCGAATCTAGTCCTCCGCCGCAGCGGTGGACCTTACACCCCGACAGATCTACCTTCTGCACCTTGGAACCCCCAACTGCCAACTCACCACTTCACTGGAGTCGCTTCAGCGACTCGCTTGTCCACCGCACCAGATCTCCTTGACCGCCATCATGGTCCACTGCACCAGATCTGCTTAACCGGCGCCCTCATCCACCACAGTGTAGGCCCTTCACTGACTCCCTCGTCCGTCCCTTTGTTGGACCTTCATACAAGCACTTGTCCACCGCAACAGATCCGCCTCACCGAAAGCACTGTACAACGCGCCCGCCGAAGCCTTTGTCCACTGCACCGGACCCGCTCCACGGACGCCATATTCAACTCCACCGGCCCTGCTTTACTGACGCCGCAGCCTCATCAGGTTATTTTGATTTGTACTCCTTTGGTTTTTCTCTTTATCATGCAACTGTTCACTTACCACATATGAGCTTTCTTGTATGTCGACAGGCGCCGCAACCGTAGTACCGGAGCCGGTGCAGCGATGGCGATAGCCGGCCCAAACTCAACCGCAACACGAGCACCATCGACGATCCTTAGCTATCAAGTATGCCAATGATACCCATACACCATTGAGAATCAGGTACTATTATCCAATGGCCGGTGCCTACGTTCATTCAGTTTTTCATGAGACGCGTTATTCTGCATGCACCTGTAGGGCCATACTTCTGGCAGTGAACATGTTACATGTGCTAAATTACATACCAGTGCACATATAGTTAATATGCTTTAGTTTTGTCCTAAGTTCGTTGATATCACTACCTACTATTTTACTTCTTGCATGCCATATTTATGATAATGGTGTTGTTCTGATGCCACATGTTAGTTCCGTCAGACTGCTTCATGTTCTCTATGCTTAATTACACATCAGCAAACTAGCATGTGGTTCCGCTGGTTTTTGTTTGTTTTACCATACATTTTCTGATGCTAGCTATTACATCACTGCTCCGAGCCTCTGTTCATTACTTTTTTTTGTGTTCTTGATCTTCCCAAGTTGCATGACTAATTTGATGCTTCTATTAATTATGGAGCTGCCAACCCCATCAAGCAAAATATTTGTTCTTTGGGGCTGGCACCTCGAACAACCATAAAAACAGACGGAAGCAGATATATTGTCGTGTATGCACACACACTTCTTTCATTAGTTTAGATGAACCATTGATGATCAATTTGAACCAGTGCATGTGATTAAAATTAATTTTACCTAAATAGAGGGTGCAGAATAAACCGCAACAAGTAGATTTGCAACCACATGATGCTGATGATATCTTCAAAGAACATTGCAACAACAGCGAGGCTTCACAGCAATATATGGTAAGCCAGTGTGTTTTAGTACATGTGAAATGTAATGCATGTGGGATGCTTTCTTGGCTTGTGCCCTCAACCTGTAATCCTACAGAATAACAAATAGTTTAGTTGTCTGCTTTGCTGTATTGCTTGATTCGAATGCTTGTTTGTTACTTATTACTCTATAACTGAGTTGGCCAATATGTCATCAGTGCCTATTGTACTATCGCAAAGAAATGCATGCCTAGTTCATTTGAGTCCTTAACTTTTCCTCTGAACTTCATCACAAGACTGTCTTCGTAGTTTATATGAGGCCACACCGTTAAATGCTTTCTCAGATTATTTCAACTGCTTAGATGCCTTGGCAACTTAAATATAGAAGTGGTACACTCCCTTTCAACTAGGGATGTCAACTAGGGCCCGTTTAGTCCCGATTAAAGTCCATTAGTGGTATGATATTTAAAAAGAGTTTTAGTTTTTTGAGGAAAATGAACCAGGGAGCTAGCTAAAACTAACTAGATGGGACTGGCGAATGTCGTTTATTCGCCACTTACATCCCTAGTTTCATCTTACCATTTTAATTTCTTTTCGGCTGATGCTGCTTCGAACCATTTAAATATTGCTTGCCCTGCTCGGCAATAATTCATATGTCGTTTACCATGTAAGCTTACTGCCTGGATCATGCGATAACTCTCTCTTACTTATGTCCTACGGAAACCTTTCTGGATGCCGTTCACACTAGGACACAATTTGCAGCCCCAGAATCTATTTTTGGAAGTAGTGCGCCATCCATTTTACCAGATGGTAGCAGTTCAGAGGCAACACCGCTGGAGAGCAGTCTGAGCACAGATATTATAGTTCTTGAGGCTCTACTAGAGGCAGAAAGAGGTGGTGTGGCTTCCATGAATGAGGTAATCTTGATCTTGAAGCTGGAAATTATGCAATTAGCTACACGCATTATGCAAGCAACCCAAGAATTGGAGGAAGTAAGAATGTTGCATTTGAAGATGGAGGAGGTCCTGCTTCTTCTGCTATCTGAAGCCCAGGGTAATCCCAGTTCTTCTTTAGATAGCAGTTGAAATTGTCATTAGATTATTGTAATGTGTTGTAATGATCCAAAAATTTTAGACGAGGTAATCCTCAGTACTTGTATGATTGACATAATGTGAACTATTTTTTGTGTGAGCATATTGTATTGGATGAAATAACTGTTTGACTCAAAGTGTATCCAACCTACTGAATTCGAAGATCACGACATTTCTAAATCATTATCATATATAAAGGTGGAATAAATCTTTGTTGTGGTTTTGAAGAAATAAATAACAAAACATAGAATTATCTGTGGATATTCGTAATCGAATAAAAATTGGATTTGGATTTAGTTACCAAGGCGCAGGGCAAACGTGAATGCTAATTCTCCCAAGTTTTGAACGAAGCGGCTAAACACCCACTATCATTTGTGGGTTGTCCGAAGGAAGTGTTTGCGAGATGGAAATTACTGCCTACCCCTGACACTTGACATCCTTATCGACCGGATTTTCACTGCTGTCGATAGGGGCAGACTAGTAACTTCAATTAGACGTGACATGACGGCCTCTGAACCCATTCAGACACGGTGGGCGCCAGACGTGGGCGGAAAAACACATTTGATTCAAGATCGTTCGAAAGACATTTGTCTCTCCCCCCATTTCCCCATTCATCCACGATGGACGACAAAACAAACTCTCCTCGTCTGAAATCGATGTAGGCTAACATTTTAAATAGGGGCAGATGTGTAACTTCCCTCACACATGACACAACCGCCCTACCTGTCAGCCCCGTTCATACACCATGGGCGCAAACCGTGGGCAGAAAAACACCCTCTCCTCGCCCAAAATCGTTACCGGCAAATATTTGGGAGATGCAAGATTACCGTCCTATCCCCAACCGACGTGATGTCCGAAATTTTAAATGGGGGATAAGTTCGTAACTTTCCCACATTTCAAACAAGCGCGTCCCAAAAAGTTTGAGATCCCCCCTCCCCCTCCATTTCCCCATTCATACACCATCGGCACCACGACAACCTCCCCACTGCGGCCAGCCTCCTCCATCCGCCACCCCATCCTCCACCTTACCGGAGCCGCTACCCCTACCCCATCGTCCACTGCAAGAGATGGTGTCGCTCATCCACGGCGTCGGACCAGGATCCTTTCATCGCGTCGTCTCGCTTCATCGGCGCCGTCGTCCACCTTGCCGTTGCCGCTCCTAAGACCGCCTCGTCCACAACAACATGATTTATCCCCCGACCCGGCCGTCTGCCATCTAAAGTCTTCTTCCCCACCGCTGACAGCCATCACACCCGCAGCACCCTCAACGTATCAGCAGGGACATACACGGCATCACAAGAGAGGTGGTACTCTGCCATATGTCCTTAAGTTATTGATCTCACCCAGAAAATAGATCTTAAATTGTTTACTGTACTTTTCTTGTCCGTACCAAATCATAGTGGCTAGTTGAATGCAAACATTGGTTGCGAAGTACCTCTGTCTGGTTTGCACCTTCGGATCTGCCATGTCACGGTCACTATACTCGTAAAGCTTATGGTTTCCCCCTTTGTATTCACTACCATCATCGTAGGTGCTTCACTGCTTCATGTCGTGCTAGCACTACTCCTCAAGACCTCAACCCATCAAGCGAAACAACATGCCACTCATAATTCCAAAGCTTACGTGTTGAAATACGAATCTGATATGATGCTCATATTACTAAAACAGAGAACGTTTAATTGGTCACCTAATGTTCCTATATTCTATTCGAAAATCATGTGCGCCACCCACTGGTCCAGCTAGTTCCACTTTCCTGATTTTACTCTTGATGCTTAGGGTTTTCCCCTTTTATCTACTCTACTATGATGTGCGTAGGTGCTTTCTGTCGTACTAGCATTACTCCACCCTTCAAGCTAAACAACACAACACTCAAAATTCCAAAGCTTAGTTGTTCAAATATAATTGTGATATGATACTAATATTAGTTAACAGACACATTTAATTGGTTGCTAAAGGTCCCACTTGAGTTTCCAAATGCATGTCGCGACATATAGAGAGACAGTGGAATTGCATTTCTTTGTCACTTGTTGACTGTACTTTCTTGTCCATACCAAATCTTAGTTGTTATTTCAAAGCAAACATCGGTTTCTAACTATCCTTTGCGCGGTTTGCAGCTTTAGATCTGCCATCCCACTGCCATAGTCAACACTATACTCATCATGCTTACGGTTTCCCCATTTTATGATGACCACGATCAGCTTACGTGGTTCATGTCGTAATAGCACTGCTCCACCCATTGAGCTAAACAAGCTTAGTTGTACAAATTGAAATATGATATTATGCTGATAATAGTACAACTGAGAGATGTTTAATTGGTTAGCTAAATGTTCCTACTTTAGTTTCGAAATGCATGTGAGCCACATATGGAGAGACCGGAAGAGAGAGTATTTCTCTGTGCGCTCTGGTTCATCATGGCTGGCCAACCGACATTGTACAGAAAGACTTGTAATATTTTCAATCTACTTTCTCTTCTGCTCTTCTTTAAGATGATCCTCTTCTCTTGCGGTCCACTGGTCAGGTCGAGTTATTCTCCCTTAGTACATTTTGAATCTGTCAGGTCAGGTCGACTTGTTCTTCTTTACTATATGTTAAAGCTGTCATCTGCGAAGTATCATATTTTGAGTAGTAGGACACATTACATTAATGCACACACCAAATTACAGCATGCATGGCACCTCTTAGAAGAATTGCAGATATAGCACAAAGGGGTTCACAGGGAGGAAGTGTTGGATTAGAATCACTTCTGCATTACAAAGTTAGTCTCACTTGTTTTTATGTTTTCATGCATGTCAGGTATTGAACATTATCAAAATAAATATGAGAATGGGCTCACGAGAGTAATATTGCAGAACAATTCACTGGCTAACAAACTTGGCATGGTGGAGGATGGCCTATCTTATTCACCCATCAAGGTGCATGCTCTAACTTGGCAAGGATGTATTGGTCGCACATATTTTGCATTTGACCTCTTGCATTACTTCTACTTTGTTACACCATCTGCTTAGTTTAAGCATCATATATGAGTATATGCCATACCTAGCCATTTTCTTTACCTATTCCATGTGTTGTCATACTATGTTTTTTCAGTCAAATGTTGCTCTTTCGTAATAGATGTCCAAAAGGAAGAGGGTAAGTGCAGATCCTCAAGGAGTACAAACTAGGTATTTGGAAAAGGTAGCGATACCTGTTAAATCAGATAGATCAGCAGCCACAGAAAACACAGGCCCAACTGTACCAGACTTTACCCCTACTCCATTGGCCAAACCCTATTAGAACTGCTGAGAGCCCAGCGTCAGGTATCATCTATGATATCAATTCAAAATTTGAACTCATAAATTTCTGCTTGTGCCTTACCTTCTCTCTTGTATGAAAACTAATTTTCGATGAATCTCCTTGCTCAAACTCTCCATCTACCCGGGTCACACATACACATGCATATCTCACTCGCACTCGATAGGCACATCTAAAACTCTATCTCTCCCCCTCGTTCTCTTTCCATCTCACACGCACACACACAATCTCATGCCTAGCTAGCCAAGTATGATGGTCTCTCACTCAATTGTAGGCGCATGCAGTCCCCCCTATATGTATATGACTAGCTAATCTTAGTATCCATCACAAACATGTGCATGGTCTATCTCGATATCTCTCGGGGCATCTTTCTATCGTGCACGCACCTTCCTCGATCTCCCACCCATATAGTCCACTCACGATCTCGAGGGGGTCTCTCTATCACAAACACACCCTCTCGCCCTCCCCATGTGTCCATGTTCTCCATGTGTCCCTCTCGACCTTTCTTCCTTGTTGGCCAGACCTCTATTGGACATGTGCTATAGGGGTGTCTCTCTCCGTTGCAAACAATCACACACTAGCTATCTTTGTGTATCTCCTTGCCACACTTTTCTATCTCAGAGATGAATGCGTGATATGTTCGCCTAAGAAATGAAAAAACACACACTCTCTCTAATTTATCGTGTGTTGTCACTTTCTATTTCACACACAAACTCTTTTTGCACACTTACTCATTCTCCTTCACACGCACTTGATCCCTCTCAACTTAGGCACTCTCCTCAGTCCATAGCATATTGATTTATTGAAAAGTCAAACATCACAAAGTTTGACCATGTACATGGAGAAAAAAATTACATCTGGAATGGCAAACATATACCATTAGATTCACCATGAAATGTAGTTTCATATGATGTATCTTTGGTATTGAAGATATAAATAACATTTGTGTAAACCTGATCAAAGTTTCCAAAGTTTGACTTCTAAAAAAATTACATGCACTGCATTATCGAGCGGATGGAATATCTCTTTCCCCATGTCAGCTATCTGACGCACCACTCAGCCATATCGGGGCTCCTCAATCTCTCTCAAACTTTATATCTCCCTGGTTCACACATACACATGTCTCGCTCGTGCTATACATATAGACACATCCAACACTCTCCGCCCTTGTTCTCTCTCTATGTGACACGCACCCCCCTAATAAGTACCATAATCCCTCACTCCATCATAGGCACAAGCACCCCCCCTAAGTATGATTATCTCTCACTAGCCATCAAGAACACACGTATTGTCTCCTTCCATCCATACGTCTATCTCGATATCTCTCGTGGTATCTTCTATCACGCACACACCTTGTAACTCGATCTCCCACCCATGTAGTCCCATCACGATCTCCAGTGGATCTCTCTATGATAAACATACACTCTCTCCTCCCCATGTCTGCATTTTCTCCGTACGTCTCTCTCGACCTCTCTCCCTTGTTTGTGAGGCCCCTCTTGTCCACATGCTAGGGGTCTTGCTCTCTCGGTTGCAAACAACCACACACTATCTCCTCACCTTGCTTCCGTTGTCGGATATGCATGTGTGATATGTTTGCATAAGACACACACGTTTTTTCTCGAGTTTTATCGAGTTTTGTCCATGTCTCTTTCACACACGCACACACACTTTTTTCACTCACTCTTTCTATTTCACTCTCTCTCTCTAGCTAGGGACTCTCTCACGTCCATAAGCATATGAATGTTTTGAAAAGTGAAACCTCATAAAAGTTTGACCAGGTATATGAGGAGAAAATCATTTACATCTATAAAGATCATTACATTCATCACAAAAAATACTTATTTCATACTATCATTTATCTTTGGTATTGTAGATATAAGTAATTTCTTTATAAACTTGGTCAAAGTTTCAAAAGTTTGACTTAAAAAAATGTTGGAACTACATTATCGAATGGAGGGAGTAGCTCTTTCTCTCTCTCTCTGCTATCTCTCACGGGCCTCCCCTCTCACACGAACACTCTATACCGACGGATTATACGCTCACTGTGTCAGCGTATAGCTCCGTATATTGTTTAGTTGACCGGTCAACCAGTCCACATGCTATTTTGTCAGCTCGTGTTCTCTATCTTCTTGTGATGGCCCATGTGTCAGTGGGTGAAAATAAGTAAACTAGAGGCCCATCTGACAAGCGGTGAAGTAAACAATGTTGAAACCACTCGGGGTAGCACCCCGCAAGCTAGTAAATTGAGGGCGCATTGAGGACACACTTCTTCCGCATGGAGGATGCACTCGCGCACAATTCAGCACTATGTGGCGGAATGCACAGAAGGACGCACTGGCGCACACCAAGCACACAACACACACCAGCACACCTGTACACCGGCGTCACCGCCGGTTGAGATGGACGGTGAGGCAGACAACAAGCGGAGGCGGCTCGAGCCAAAACAGCATCCGGCGAGCCTGGACTTCATCAGCGGCCTCCCCGCCGACATGCTGCTCGTCATCATCGGCCTCCTCCCCACCAAGTCAACCATGCGGACCGCCCTGCTCTCCTGGCGGCAGCACCCCTTCTGGAGCCGCGTCCCCCTCAACCTCACCATCGACAGCTGCCTCTATGACGGGGATTGCAAACGCATGGCCGCAGTCTCCAAGATCCTTTCATCCCACCCTGGGCCAGCCAGATGCCTTGACATCCGCATGTTCAGTACGAATTGCAAGGTCCAACGCAAGTTCGACGAGTGGTTCTTATTCCCCGCCATGGATCAGCTCGAGGAGCTCAGCTTTGAAGCTGGACGATGTCACTCTCTGCCGCCGTCCGCGCTCTGCCTCGGGCCAACGCTGCGCCGCGCCAGCTTCAGCTCCTGCTATCTTCCCCAGATTAATGACGCACCCACCCTTCTTCTCCCTCAACTCAAGCAGCTCGACCTCTTCGATGTTGTCATCTCGAAGAAGGGTATGGACCACCTACTCCGCAGCTATACTACGCTCGAGTACATTCGTCTTGAGCAGATCCATGGGTTCATTAGCCTCCACATCGCCTCGACAAATCTCCGATGGATTTATGTGTCTTGTTGGCCCCGCAACAAGACATCAATTGGGAAGAGATCACTCTAGTTGTTCCACGTTATGGTCATTGAGAATGCGCCTTTCCTTGAGAGCATGCTTGTATCAGATCTAGAAGGTCCAACAAAAATCAGGGTCATTGACGCGCCAAAATTGACAGCGTTGGTGCACTCGTCTGCCAAATTCTCCGAACTCTTTATTGGATCCGTAATTGTTCATGTACAACACTCATCTTCTTCACCTTCTTGAAATTCACATTTTTAAATTTCTTCTTGATGTATTTACGACCATCTTCCAGCAAATGATTCCCACAAGCTTGACCTAGTCTATGCGCACAGTGAAGATCTTGGCAATAAAATCTATCGGCCCCAATCTGGATCAAGTTGTTAGATTCCTTACATGCTTTTCATGCACGGAGAAGCTACTCATCAAGGTGAAACTTCTTTCCTATTAGTAAACGGTAATCACAAAGTAGCTCAAATTTTTCGTAATTTTCCCAAATTACGATGACAAGTGTAGTGTTCAAAACTTCATCTACGCACTGCACCGAAATAAATGTTTTTTAGTATTTTTTTTCTCACGTGATCACCCGCATCGTTTTTTGTTGTACTACTATAGTAGCCTAGGCTAGTCATAGTGGAAAGTAACTTAGACTACTCTAGTAAATCTATGGTTACCCTAAGAGCAAGTACTACCTCCGTCCTGGTTTACTCTTCCTATTTTGTAGTATCAAAATTTGACTATAGATTTAAGTGACAAAATGTTAATGCATGTCACTAAGAACTATATTGTTGGATTCGTATTTGAACATAATTTCAGATGGTGTAATTTTTAGTGACATGCAATGGCATTTTCTTACATAAATATATGGTCAAAATTTTATACTAAATAAGAGGTAGTACAAAAGTGGGCTATAACGGCCCTCCACTATGTAGGCCAAAACACGTGCCAAATTCACTTGTGATGCATTTGGAATCGATGCCCCTCCATTGCTCACCTGGTGCCCCAATCTGGATCACCTACTTTGCTCCGGTGCTAAATTAACTCACGCAATGAAAAAACACTTGCATGGGAAAGAGGGAGAGGACTGAGGCAATAAAAAACACTTGTTTGGGAGAGTGAGAGGTTGGTGTAGTTGGTTTGATTGATTTGTTTATACATGTGGGTCTGTGTGAATAGCGGTGCCAACTCTCTCACATCGCGAGAACGGTGCCAAAATCTTTTGATTTGACATCGATGCATATTATGGCATTGGCCACATAGTGGAAGCCAACAAATGCCCAAGCTCTTCACGTACTCCTAGGTAAATGAGAGGAAAGAGAAAGAGAGAGAGAGTGAAAAAATATCACTAGCCAGCCAACCCTATCGTATGAGCGAATGATATTGGTACCTCTTGATGACACGGCAATCTTATACAGCCAGCTGCTCTAATATGTTCTCTTCTTTTGAAGATAAAAAAGACCCGAAAGTGAAAAATGTGCTGCACTATAACAATCTCATCGAATGCCTTGATCTCCATCTTACAGAAATTCATTTGATCGACTACCGAGGCAGCACATCTGGGATTAAATTGGCCAGGTTCTTTGTTCTGGAGGCAAGTGTGCTCAAGGTAATGAGGTTTGGCGTTCTCTGGCACAACAATGAATGGCGTGCTGATCACCGCAAGCGTCTAAGACTAAATGGAAAAGTCTCCACAGAAGCTGAATTTGTTTTTGAAACATCAAGTGGCCAGAGACTCGAAAACTTATTTGCCCATTAGTGACTTGTCAGGGCGGTGGATTTTAGTTTGTACGATAATGCTGCATCCACGTAAAATAACGAAAGTTCTTACATAAACTTCCTAGTAATTCCCTCTTCGTAGGTGAAACATTACTCCTAACATTTGGAATATCAGTTTAAAACTTGTAATATTGTTGTTTCCTATTCCTTTGTTTTCAAAATCCTGCAAATCAAAT
Source organism: Triticum dicoccoides (assembly GCF_002162155.2). Taxonomy (NCBI): domain Eukaryota; kingdom Viridiplantae; phylum Streptophyta; class Magnoliopsida; order Poales; family Poaceae; genus Triticum; species Triticum dicoccoides. The sequence continues at coordinate 153,354,199 of NC_041388.1, forward strand.
AGGTCCTAAGTTGGTGATGATGTTGTGCCTGCCATCTTTCACCAATAGCCGTCGGATCTAGATCTGACGCATACAAACCAAACTTCTCCAGTTTTGCGAAAAGATGTCCGCACTTGTTCCCTGTTTACAAACAACTCCTTGCCTGTCACAATCAGCCTTATCTCCTCCCCACCACATCTAGAAGGCCATGGAAAAATCTGGCGCGATGGCCGCTGCCGGCGCCGTCCACCCCCAATCTTGGTGTTCCATGCATTGCACGGGCATCTACACATGAGAAATTATGTCAAACACGGCTAGTTGTAAGCAGACTAGGTCTACAACCATGCTGATAGTGACTGCAGATGGTGAAGCTGACTATGGTATGCCGAACATGGCGCCTATACTCAGGTGTCATCTCCGGCGTAGGGTCTTGTCACTTCACTGTGAGGAGCAGCACATAATAATTCGACCAACGAGTAGTACAGTGCTACTACATTGGTAGTACTACTACTACTAGTACTAGCACCACCGTCTGGATTTAGTAGTACTACCACGTCCATCTGGATTTAGTATTTGACTAGCAATATCTAGTAATGCATGTCACAAAAAATGTATTACTCCCTCTGTAAATAAATACATGGTGTATTGTTTTGTTCCTATCGGCGAGGTAACTTAATGTCTTTTTGCTACTTAATAGGATTACATGAAATGAACTAACCACTGCATGTGATGTTTGGTAGTCTCAAGTCACTGAAAGCATGCACGGGCAAGGTTGTATTGGTCGCACATATTTTGCATCTAACCTCTTGCATTAGTTCTACTTTGTTACACCATCTGCTTAGTTTAAGCATCATATATGAGTATATGCCATACCTATCCATTTTCTGTACCTATTCCATGTGTCATCATGCTATGTTTTTTCAGTCAAATGTTGTTCTTTCGTAATAGATGTCCAAAAGGAAGAGGGTAAGTGCAGGTCCTCAAGGAGTACAAACTAGGTATTTGGAAAAGGTAGTGATACATGTTAAATCAGATAGATCAGCAGCCACAGAAAACATAGGCCCAACTGTACCAGACTTTACCCCTACTCCATTGGCCAAACCCCTATTAGAACTGCTGAGAGCCCAGCGTCAGGTACCGTCTATGATATCAATTCAAAATTTGAACTCGTAAATTTCTGTGTGTGCCTTACCTTCTCTCTTGTATGAAAACTAATTTCAGATGAATCTCCTTGCTCAAAGGATCATAGGATCTCACGACAATACTGGGCAATGTATTCCTCTTGCGAGTACCTCTTGCCCTTTGTCAGCATACTTACACTCATTGCGGTTTGATTATGTAGCATCACTACAAGAAAATACACTTCCGTGATGATACGTGTTTGTCATAGTAGGTCACGTTTTCTGTCATGCATGTACATCCATGACAATTTTATGATAGAATCAAGATAGTCATACCTGTGTTGTCGTAGAAGTGTTACATGACATTACCAAAATTATCATCACGGAAGTGTCCACTTCCATGACGATAAATCGTGCATCACAAAAGTGCTTTTTCATCAAGGGTGACCGGCACGTGGCATCCACCGTAACAGAACGCTGTTAAGCTATCGGGTCCATTTTTGGATCCGATAACCCGTTAATAGCCCGGACCAATGAGGATTTTCCACGTGTAAAATTGTCATTGGCCAGAGGAAACACGTGTTGCCTCACTGTTGGGACAGATGTCATCCACTCATTGGACAGGAGGTGCCTATGATAGGTCGACATGTGGCATGGCCCAACAGTGGCCCATTCCGGTGAAAAAGGCCGGCCCAGTAAAAAATAGCAGGCCGGCCCATATAAGGCCAACTTGTGTCAGGTCCATTTAAGCCCACGGCCCATACGAGATGTGCCAATTCGGCCCATCAACGGCTCGTTAAAGATTTGACACCATTGCAGCCCATTGTCAGTTCGAGCCCGTTAACAACCCGCTATATATTTGGGCTCAATATCGGCCCGATGAGATTTCGGCCTGTTAACGGCCCATTCAGTGGATGGGCCAATTTTCACAATGTACATCTTTTGGCCTTTTAGTGACTCATTTAAATATTGGGCTAATTTCCAGCCCGGTGTGTCTTTCAGTCTGTTGACGGCCCATAAATCAGTTGGGCCATTTGTAGTCGAACCTGAGTTTCAGCCTTTTAGTGACCCATTTAAGTGTTGGGCCAATTTCCGGCCCGGTGTGTCTTTCAGCCTGGTGACGACCCATATATCTGTTGGGCCATTTGTAGCCGGACCTGAGTTTTGGCCTTTTAGCGACCCATTTAATTATTGGGCCAATTCCCAGCCATGTGTGCCTTTCAGCCTATTAACGGACCATAAATGAGTTGGGCCATTTGTAGTCGGACCTGAGTTTTGGCCTTTTAACAGCCCATTCCCTTCATGGTCCAATACCAGCCCGGTTTCTCTTTCGGCCTGCTAAAGGCCCACAACACAGTTGGGCCATTTACAATACGACCTGACTTTCGGCCTCTTAGTGGCCCATGCTCTTCATGGTCCAGTACAAGCCCGCTGTCTCTTTCGGCCTGCTAAAGGCCCACAATATAGTTGGGCCATATGTAGCCCAAACTTAGTAAGGGCCTGTTAACGACCCATGAAATCAATTGGGCCCACCTGTTGCCCGCTTCGATGTCAGCCTGTTAACGACCCGGGAGTTAAGAGGGCCAACCATTAACTTTCGGCCTGGTAACGGCCCATTAACTTAATGGGCCCACTAAAGTTCGTACATGTCTTTAGGCCAAATTAGATAATTTGAGCCCATTACGACGAGCAATTATGCGCAGGACCAAAACTGATCAAGCAAAGGTACGACATACAGGGAAAAACGTTGCACATCCAGCATATATTACAGGAAATTACATCCACTGGGCAATCAAAGATTGATGCCAGTGCAAATAAATGAACAGAACCTAACGATCTACAATGTCACAATCTGCAACCTCAGCACGGATGACGCCCATAAGCATGTGGGCAAGTTCTTGCTGCTTTGCTACACTGTCTCTGAAAACATTGATCACTTGTTGTGTCATATGACTCTGCACCTCTGATTCCTCCACCATTTCCATCATTCCTTCAGCCATTAATTGGTTCACAAACATACATTTTTTCTGTTGCATTCGAGACAGAGGATACTGAACAGATTCAGATGGCAATTTTGGAAGGCTTGTATTATTGATAGTGGAGAGTGTCTCGACCACTACATCATAACATAAATTAGGAGGGGAACCAAAAAGATTAATCATGAGTTATTGGCATATTACCTGGCCTAGATTTATTGGAAAGAAACAATGGGGTTGCCTTGCTGTTTTCAGAGTTTGTCTTCTTATCTTTAGCAGCCTGCACCAAATTAAGACACTAGCATTGCTATCATTGGCCAAGTCAGATAATAGGAAAGCAACATTGGCACAACGAATGTTTGGGCAACTAGCCAACAACAAATTAACACAATATGGCATGGCTATCATCAGCCAGGTAAGGTAATACGAAAGCAACATTAACACAATGAATGAATGGGCAACCAGAGCAGCACTACAATTCAGTAATGTGCATGATACGAGATAGTACACTCATCCAGCTCAGTATGCAAAACTACCAGGCAATTTTCTTTACAAAAATTAACATTGGAGCCTTTAACATTTTGCTACAACTAATTTTTGATCAGACAAATGTTGGATTCACGCCGATTAACAAAATACATGCTGATGTAAAAATATAGTGATATACAACAGGTACTTACATCAGCATTGGAGCACAGAGAATTCCTTCAAGATGTTCTCCTCAAATACAATCCCAATGAAGGAAATCTTCTATAATTTAACCTTATTTTCTAAAAGAGAGATGGGTAAGAAACATGTAGAAAATATGATCAGAATGCTATAAAATTTCATGATGCGAGGATACGCACACGCTTCTTAGAATGGAGTTGACATTCTTTTGTTGGACTGGAGCAGACTAGTTCTTTGGCCACTGGAATCTGCTTATTATCAGTGGGAGTTGGGTTTCTCTGTGCTGGAGCAGTATCTATGAAAAATGGAGTTGGTTTATTATCTCCTGGCATTTGGATCTTTTGCAAAGACCTGGTTTGTAACCCTTTAGATTCTAACATAGCCGTCTTCCCCTTGCATGCCTTATATAGAAGAATGGTGCTTCAATTATAAAACATGCTACAATAGATATGGAATAGGTACTGAAGAATAGAAAGGTATGACATATTGACATGTATTCCCTCCACCCGGAAATACGTGGATGGGTCTAGGCGTATTTCAATTCTAGATACATCCAATTTTATCCATTTCTACGACATGTAATCCGGACGGAGGGAGTATGATGTAAGAGCTAGGGATACGACAGGACAACACAGTAAAAAAATAGTGAAAACCCACTGCAGAACCAAAGTAATCAAATCCACTGATATGAGATAGTACACTCATGCAGCTCAGGATGCAAAACTACCAGGAAGTTTTCCTTACAAAAATCAACATTGTGGCCTTTAATCATACATTTTGCTACAACTAAATTTAGATCAGATAAGGGTTGGATTCATGCCGTTTAACAAAATACATCCTGATGTGAAAATATAGTGATATACAACAGGTACTTACATCTGCATTGGAGCATAGAGAATTCCTGCAAGAATCTTTCCTCACAGATGATACCAGTGCAGAAATTCTTCTATCTGTTAAGCTTATTTTTAGAAGAGAGATGGGTAAGAAACATGTAAAAAATATGATCAGCATGCTATAAAATTTCATGACGCAAGGATACGCACACACTTCTTAGAATGGAGTTGACATATTTTTGCAGGACTGGAGCGGACTAGTTCTTTGGCCACTGGAATCTGCTTATTATCAGTACGAGTTAGGTTTCTCTGTGTTGGAGCAGTACCTATAAAAACTAGAGTTGGTTTATTATGTCTTGGCGTTTGGATCTTTTGCGAAGACCTGGTTTGTAACCCTTCAGATTCTAACATAGTCGTCTTCCCCTTGCATGCCTACTATAGAAGAATGGTGCTTAAGTTATAAAACATGCTACAACAGAGAGATGGAATAGGTACTGAAGAATAGAAAGGCATGACATATTGACATGTATTCCCTCCATCCGGAAAAAAATGTATGGGTCTAGGCGCATTTCAGTTCTAGATACATCCTTCTTCATCTATTTTGGCAACATGTAATCCGGACGGAGGGGGTATGGTGTAAGAGCTAGGGATACGATAGGACAACACAGTAAAAAAACACTAGTTGAATGTAAAATTGTATGCTAGTGGAATACATACAGAAAAAACTAAGGCATCATACACGTGTATGATTGGGAAACTAAGATGGCATTGCAACAGAGCACTAGAACAACACTTCAATGTAAAAAAACATGGTATGGTAGACAGATGAAGTACGTACTGATGAATAACAATGCATAAGATATTTAGAAGCATGATGTCCAAATTAAGCAGATAACATTGTGATAGAGTAGAATGACAATACTTGATTTTGAAAACATGTTATCATGAATGGAATAGGTACTGAAAAATAGGAAGGCATGACATATTTACATGCATGATCAGCATGCTAAGCACATGGCATTGGAATAGAGTAGATACACTCCAAGACATTATATGCATGTTGTACCCATATCACGGGCCAAGTTAGAGCAAGGACCTTGTGGGGTGAAGAGGATTCGACATCTTTCTGCAAGTCTTCTGAAGAACTGCCTTTACATGTTCCATCATATTGGGTATCATTGACATCAAGTTTATTGGCCTTTACATTGCTCCGTGAGGTTCTTGTGGATATATCAGTGTGTGCAATTATATCTGACATGCATGGAAGACAACTAGTAGTTAGATTAATGTAATGAGTGCCTGTAGGAGACGACATAAATAGTAGGACTGGGGTTAACTAGCAGCAACAGGTCTCAAAAACTAAAGGGAGAACATAGATGAAAGCTACAGAATATGTATCGTTTGTACTCGAGATTAACTAGATGGCACACAAAAGTATTAAAGAACAACATAGGTAATACTAGAAGTGGTATAATACTATAATCACCAGCCTGTGGGATAGCATTGGCTGATGGATGATAACTATGGAACAACGTTACCTAAAGAACAAGTATCTTAGCTGAACTATGGAACAACGTTAACTCCTGAAAAAGACCCGTAAGAGATCAACATGAATATGCAGTGAAATGTGATAATCTATTTTCCATGCTTAGATGAATAACAAAGCCATAAATGTTGCACACGAATAAGATGAGGGTACAACCTATCCGGCCGCCATCCATAGGAGTGAGAATCATGTGTTGACTTGTCGATGGACCTGCAGTTGTTGTCGCTTGTAACACCCTCGATGCGACTATATCTCCCACGTGTCGAGGCACGACTTAGAGGCATAATCGCATTGAAGGCATATGTCGCAAGTTAGGCAATCTTCACAACATCCCATGTAATATAGATAATAAAAGGGGAGATAACATAGTTGGCTTACACTCGCCATGTCAATCAAGTACATAAATAACATTACATCAACCAAACACTCATGGCCCGACTACGGCGCCAAAATAAAAGATAACCCAACATGCGACACGGTCCAGATCACCCCCAACAGGGCACCACTACTGATCCTCAGGAAAGGAAACATAGTATCGTTGAGAGTCCTCGTAGAACTCCCACTTGAGCTCGAGCACGTCACCTGGAGCAGAATCGTCAGGCCCTGCATCTGGTTTAATAGTAATCTGTGAGCCACAGGGGCTCAGCAATCTCGCACCCTCGCGATAAAGACTATTTAAGCTTATAGGTAAGACAAGGTAAATATGTGGAGCTGCAGCAAGCGACTAGCAAATATGGTGGCTATCCTGTTCGCAAAAGAGAGCGAGAAGAGGAGGCAAAGCGCAAGCGAGAAACTAGAGAGCAACCTGCGCAGACATTACTCCAACACCGTGTCCACTTCCCGGACTCCGCCGAGAAGAGGCCATCACGGAAACTCACACGGTCGATTCATTTTAATTAAGTTAAGGTTCAAGTTATCTACAACCGGACATTAACAAATTCCCATCTGCCCATAACCGTGGGCACGGCTTTTGAAATTTCAAATCCCTGCAGGGGAGTCCCAACTTAGCCCATGACAAGCTCCCACGGTCAACGAAGGAATAGACCTCCTCCCAAGACGTTCTGATTAGACTTGGTATCTCGGTTCTTCAAGACACTTCGACAGGTTAAAACAAATCCAGCAACACCGCCCGAATGTGCCGACAAATCCCGATAGGAGTTGCACATATCTCTTTCTCAGGGCACACTTAGATTGTCCTAGGTACGGGTAGGCCAGCCCAGAGTTGCCCCTGGTGGCCACCGGCAGCTGACAGGTGGACCAACACTCAAAGGAGCACGGGCCCGGGGGGGTTTAAAATAAGATGACCCTCGTGCTCCGGAAACCCAAGGGAAAAAGAGGCTAGGTGGAAAATGGTAAAACCAAGGTTGGGCATTGCTGGAAAAGCTTTAATCAAGGCGAACTATCAAGGGGTTCCCATTATAACCCAACCGCGTAAGGAACGCAAAATCCGGTAACATAACACCGATATGACGGAAACTAGGGCGGCAAGAGTGGAACAAAACACTAGGAGAGAGGCCGAGCCTTCCACCCTTTACCAAGGTTATAGATGCATAAAGATAACATGGGAATATAATGATATCCCAACAAGTAAATAAATGTTCCAACAAGGAACGGCCTCCAATGTTCACCTGCAACTAGCAACGCTATAAGAGGGGCTGAGCAAAGCGGTAACATAGCCAATCAACGGTTTGTTAGGACATGGTGGGTTAGAGGTTTGACATGGCAATTTGGGAAGCTTGAAAGTGGTAGGCATCGTAGCATTGGCATAGCAAAAGAGCGAGCATCTAGCAAAGCAAAGATAGTAGTGATTTCGAGGGTATGATCATCTTGCCTGCAAAGTTGTCAGAGTTGACTGGATCCTCCAAAGCAAACTCAACGGGCTCCTCATTAGAGAACTCGTCTCCCGGCTCTACCCAAACAAGACAAACAAGCAACAAGGACACAATCAACCACGTTCAAGGATCAAACAATATGATGCAAGGATGGTATGCTATGCGGGATGCGATGCGGGATGCATATGCAAGATCTGACAAGGGATCCATGAACCTGGCCTCAACTTGGGAATCCAAGTGTGCCACTAGAAAGATGAGATTAAATCGCTTGAAAACGATATAAAGAACGCCGGAATCGGAGTTACGGTTTGGAAATGGCAAGCAATTCAAATATGACACTGGTCTGCGATTTACAACAAGTAGCCATCTAAATGCAAAGAGATGAACAAGCTACAGCACCCAAACATGACAACAAAATACATGGCAGGGATGCATTCATGATTCTTAACAAAAGTCTAGCACTGAGCTACGGCCAATGCATCCATTAACAGGTTCAAACAAGCATGGCAAAAATGCATATGGCAAACATATTTTAGACTTAGTGAAATTAACACTTGTCTGGAATTTCAGATCAGGTAGCACACTTCGGAGCAACAAAACTACATGCTACAGGACCTGAACATGGTAAACTAAAGCATGGCATGGAGCTACTCAAAGAGCTTAACAAAAGTCCCTTAGCATGCTGAAACAGATATCAAGTAGGCATGTTTACGAGCTTGATGCACTCACTTCAGAGCAAGTCATGACAAGCTAAGCATACACCCATCAAGAATACACAAAATTCAAGCTAGACATGGCAAGAACAATAACATAGCATGCACGGATCAACTACAACATCATCGGAAAAATCGCTAACAAGTAGACAATCTGCCCAGATTCACGAAGTAGCAAAAGTAGAGCTCGATTGACTCAAGCTAGGGTGCTCCATAATTTCAAACAAAGACATGGATGTATAGAGCACTACAAGATTAACAAAACATCCTTACTGATCATCCTCAAAAGAGGCACGGATCACTAGGAAACAACATGAACATATGGCATCATGAGATAAACAGCTCAAGGACTTAGTGGAAATGCTAAGTCCCTGAAATCAGCATTACCAAGAGCCTCACTTTGCAAGCTCGTGCTAGTCACCACACACATCACAAAAATACATGGTTTGCACCTCTGGAAAGATGGCAAAACCCTTAACAAAACATATGTAGAGCTCATGGGCATATCATGCACACAATAATCATGGAAAAAATGACAAATATCTAAATGGAGTAGCAGATCTAACAATTATCTCAAGTAGCCCTCTTCTAACAGCATTTAGGGCATCGAGATGAACTCAAATGAAAATGATGCAATGGAATGAAATGATTTGCTCTCTGAGGCGAACATTTTGATATGCTATATGCGCGAAACGGAGCTACGGATACAAAGTTATAGCATGATGAACAGGAGCATATGAACTAGGGTTTCGGGCAAAAAGTCAACCCTCGAGATTTTAGATGTCAGATCTGGCACGCTCTGCGAGGTTCGTCGGCCGGAGCTTCGAGGTCGCCGGAGGGTCGCCGGACTTGGAGAGGATACCGGAGCCGGGGCCGGCGAGCTCCGGGCGGCGTGTTGCCGGCGGGACCGGGTCGGCGGCGGGGCCGGCGCGGTGGTCGGAGGGCGGAGCTTTGCCCCGGGTGGCGGACGCGGCGGTCGCCGGTGAGGCCGGCACTGGCGAGGAGGAGGCGGGCGGCGCGGCGAGGGAGAGGGCTCGGGCGGCCTTGGGCGAGCGGCGGCGGAGGCGATGGGCTCGCGGGGGCCGGTCTCGGGCCCGAGCGGGCCGGCGACAGGGAGAGATGGCGGTGACATGTGGCGGGCGCTGAGTGGCGGCGGTTGCCGGCGGGCGTTGTCCGGCACGGGCCGGACACGTCCGGTGTGGCGGATCTGGGGATTTTTTAGGGTTTCGGGGAGGGGATCCGAGATTTGGAATGGGGGGTCTTTAAAGAGAGGTGGAGGGAGCTAGGAGAGTCCAAATGAGGTGCGGTTTTCGGCCACGCGATCGTGATCGAACGCTCTAGATGATGGAGAAGGTTTTGGTGGGTTTTGGGCCAAATTGGAGGGGTGTTGGGCGGTTAACCGTTGGAGTATCAAACGAAGTCCAAATGGTACGAAACTTGACAGGTGGTCTACCGGTAGTAAACCAAGGCCGCTTGGCAAGTCACGGTCCAATCCGGAATGTTTAATCCCCACACACGAAAGAAAGGTAGAATTGACCACCGGAGGAGAACGAACCGCCGGAATGCAAAACGGACAACGGGGAAAATGCTCGAATGCATGAGATGAACACGTATGAAAATGCAATGCATATGATGACATGATATGAGATGCATGACAACGATAACAACACACGGAGACAAAGACCCGAACCCGGGAAAATAAAATAACTTAAAGCTGGAAACGGCAAGAGTTGGAATACATATTGGGAAAGTTACATCCGGGGTGTTACATCGCTGTCCATGTCGGGCACGCGCATTCGATGTAGGGAACTGTTGAGTGCGGACTATAGCTCCCTTTTGGTGTATGCTTCCCTTGTTGGAGCAGCTGCGGTGAGTCAGAAGACGATGTGGCTGAAGATGTAGATAACGCATAATGTTAAGAATCACATCTCTTTGATATGAAGAAATAAACTAAGAGATCAACAACAAGGTACAAGAGTGGTCACACATCTGTTGACTGAGACTAAATTGGAGTCACATGATTTTATTTTATTTTGGTACTGTACGATCTACGCCGGATGGCTTGATGGCCGTCTTTTAGCTCCCTGCTGACACTGTTAGGAATCTTCCCCGAAGAGCCAGCGACCAACGGTAGAGCAGCTTGCCTCCGCCATCTGTGGCCCCGTCCAAAACCCCGCACCCCACCCCACCGCACTGCCGTGGTTGCGCCACCCCCGGGCTAATCCACAAAAACTCCCCATAATCCAGATCCGGCGACGGCAGTACCTTGAACCCACACAACTCTAAGATATCCATATAAGTGCTGCAACCGCGGCGAACTTGCGGCCCCGCACCCTTACATTAGACACCAGCCAACCGACAGCCTAGGAGCTCCGCCGCCTCGAGGGGTGCTGCTTCCCATTGGGAATCGATTGGCCCAGAATAAAAATTCAGACAACTGACGCCTAAATAAAGTGATTTGAGATGAGGGTGCGACCTATCTAGCGGCATGGTGAAGTAGGCAGGTCCAGCTGCCGAGTCAGTGAGGCCGGCGCGGCTGCGGTGGCCACTGGCGGCAGGGGAACAGCGATGTCGCGATGGTTGACGGCTACGGGGAAGCAGCGCCGGGACTCTGGACGGATCCGAAGTTGGAGCTGCTCTGGCGCCGTGAACAATGGCGGGGGTGAATCGGCTCTGGTACGGTTCACGCGGCCGTCGTCGAGGCAGCTCCAGCAGCACGGAGTAAGAGGCATACGACCCAGTGCACGACGGCAAATGGACAGCGTCTCCGGCATTAGGGAGGAGGGCGGCTGTGAAATTCGTGTGGTTGAGGGCGCCATGGAGCAGGGGCTGAGGTTTCGCGGCTCGGGAGAAGGGAGCTCTCGGGGAGAAGGTGATTTGGCGCCCACGAGGTATGAATGGGGGGGGGAATTGGGAGGGGAGTGGAACCATGTTTTACGGACGCATTTGTCTGAAATGTGACAGGGAGTTATAGTTCTACCCCTGCCTTTAGTCTTCTCAGGTTGGGTCTGTGTACTGAGGGTCGGGGATAGTAGAGTAACTTTGCTTCTCCCCAAATAGTGGGCGGGAGCGATTTTAGGCGAGGAGGGCGTGTTTTGAAATATAGTGGGCGCGAGCGATTTCGAGCGAGGAGAGCATGTTTTGAAAAAATGGGCGCGAGCTATTTCGGGCGGGGAGAGCGTGTTTTCTCGACCATGGTTTATGAATTATTTGGCACATGTCATTTCCACCGAGGAGAAGGCGCTCTTGGATGAAGTTACGAACCTACCCTCGATACGCAATGGGCCAATTAATGCGCCTCCCACATAGGACGGTAATTTCACGTCTCCCATTTATTTGCTCGGGCGAATTCTACCGAGCAAAGGATGTTTAACGGTTCGTTCAAAATTTGGGAGAACGAGCAGAGGATATTAGCTTTCCACTTCTTTTTTAGATGGAGAGATGATGCTCGGGAGTAATGTGTTTTTACATGCTCGTTGCTAGCGATTTACTATATGACAAATAGTTGACCCACTCAAAAATGGGAATCAAACCCAAAATGAAATATCTCAATTCAATGAAATAGCTCGTTCACCAGGTCAAAATAGTGAACTAAATCCAAAATTGAACACCTCAATCGAATAGCATGTTGTACAGTATTATAGTACTCCATGAACATGTTGAAAGTCAAATTAATGAACTTGTTTGATATACGCATATATCCGTTCATGTGTGGATTGCAGATAACATGTTCTCCAATTTAAATATTTGAATGCAAGTTTATATCGAAACATGGTTTATATCAGTCTTTGATGCATAAAACGCGACCTCCCCCTCTCCCGGACTCCTGTTGTCTCTCTCTCTCTCTCTCGTCGACAACCTTCAATTCTGTCGCACACATCCAACACAAAACCTTGTTGGTCCTCTCTTTTTCTCTCCATCTCTCTCTCTGTTTGTGTGTGTGCGTGCAGGGGGGTCTTTCTAGTTCACATGCATATATACTCCATCTATAGGTCTCTCTTGCACACTATGTATGATTCTCTAGTCCAAGCTATATATCTTGGGTGCACTCATCATACGCACACAAATTCCTTGGCTCGTTGCTCGTAACTCTCTCACGCACTACTCTGTCGTCTCGGAGCTCTTCCCCCTCTCTCTCAAACTCTTCATCTACCTGGGTCACACATACACATGCATATCTCACTCGCACTCGATAGGCCCATCTAAAACTCTATCTCTCTCCCTCGTTCTCTTTCTATCTCACACGCACACACACAATCTCATGCCTAGCTAGCCAAGTATGATGGTCTCTCACTCAATTGTAGGAACACGCAGTCCCCCCCTATATGTATATGACTAGCTAATCTTAGTCTCCATCACAAACATGTGCATGGTCTATCTCGATATCTCTCGGGGCATCTTTCTATCGCACACGCACCTCCCTCGATCTCCCACCCATATAGTCCACTCACGATCTCGAGGGGGTCTCTCTATCACAAACACACCCTCTTGCCCTCCCCATGTGTCCATGTTCTCCATGTGTCCCTCTCGACCTTTGTTCCTTGTTGGCCAGACCTGTATTGGACATGTGCTATAGGGGTGTTTCTCTCCGTTGCAAACAATCAGACACTAGCTATCTTCGTGTATCTCCTCGCCTTGCTTTTCACTACTAGGAAAATGGCTATAGATGATATGGACATTAATGGCGCACCATGTATGTGGTACGCCACTGCTATATAGTAGTGGTGCACCAGATATAGGTGCGCTATTATTGACATATTACTAATGGCGCACCTGGTGTGTGGTGCGCCATTAGTAGTTTTGAAAAAAAATAAAAAAATTTGTTAGTAATGGCGCACCATGGGATAGTGCGCCATTACTAGTTGACATAGTAATGGCGCACCACACCCACCGCGCGCCATTAGTAGTTTTGAAAAAAAAATAGTTTTTACTAGTAATGGCGCACCACACCAACTTTGGGAAAATTAGTAGTTTTAACTAGTAATGGCGCACTGTCCACTGGTGCGCCATTACTAACTAATTTTTTAATTTTTTTTCAAAACTACTAATGGCGCACCACACATCAGGT
>NC_041388.1:153368093-153396982 GCF_002162155.2 Triticum dicoccoides
AAAGAAAATGATGGAAATGTCAAAAAAATAAAAGAAAATAAGTTTCCTATGTGATATGTGGTCTAGTTGTTGGGAAAATTTACAAATATGAATTTCGACTTTATTTGCAAAATCTCTCTGGAAATTAGTAAAATGGGCATAACTTTTGCATACGAACTCGGTTTAAAAAGTTTTTTATATGAAAAATCATCTACTCGAAAAGTTACATACAGTTACATATGAATTGAACAGGCGGAACTCCGTTCAACATCTTCAAAATCCCCAAAATCCTAACAGAACAAAGATACGGGGCTTTTAAGATCTAGAGGGGGAAAATGAAAAAAATTCAAACTTACTAGTGGCGCACCATTTGCTAGGTGCGCCACTAGTAACAGAAAAAAATTGGTTTCAAAAAAATATTTTGGAATTTTTTTTCAAAATATGATACGTAATATGACCAGGAAGTTTGAAATATTTTTTCAAAATTTCATCACACTCATGAACATGAACAAAGTCCTAGACATCAACAAGGTTTAATAGGATTGATATGATATATATCTATATATATATATTAGCAAGTGCCTGTGAAGTGAGCTGGTGCTGGGGTTGGATAGAACTGTGAAGTTAAGCGTGCTCGGGCTGGAGTAGTGTGAGGATGGGTGACCTTTCGGGAAGTTTGACCACCGAGTGCGATTTGACTTGAGATTAAGCATATTGACCCGAGATTAAGCCTTAGTGACTCGAGATTAAGAAAAAAACGAAAAAAATTGAATTTTTTTCTGAAAGAAGATTTGAAATTTTTGTGTTACTAATGGCGCACTTCTACTTCTATGTGGTGCACCATTACTAAGCCAGATAGTAATGGCGCACCGTGGGATATACTAATGGCGCACTGCGTATGGCCCACCTATGGTGCGCCATTAGTAAAAAATTCTAATGGCGTGATGCTAGTGGCGTACCTGTAGGGCGCCATTAGTAGCCAAAACAGGTGCGCCACTAGCAGGCCTTTTCCTAGTAGTGTTTCTATCTCGGAGATGCAAGCGTAATATGTTTGCCTAAGATACGAAAAAACACACACTCTCTCTAATTTATCATTTGTTGCCACTTTCTCTTTCACACACATACTTTTTTGCACACTTACTCATTCTCCTTCACACGCACTTGATCCCTCTCGACTTAGGCACTCTCCTTAGTCCATGGCATATTGATTTATTGAAAAGTCAAACATCACAAAGTTTGACCATGTACATGGAGAAAAGCAATTACATCTGGAACGTCAAACATATACCATTAGATTCACCATGAAATATAGTTTCGTATGATGTATCTTTGGTATTGAAGATATAAATAACATTTGTGTAAACCTGATCAAAGTTTCCAAAGTTTGACTTATAAAAAAATTACATGCACTGCATTATCAAGCGGATGGAATATCTCTTTCCCCCTCTCAGCTATCTGACGCACCACTCAGCCTTATCGGGGCTCCTCAATCTCTCTCAAACTTTATAGCTCCCTGGTTCACACATACACATGTCTCGCTCGCGCTATACATATAGACCCATCCAACACTCTCCTCCCTTGTTCTCTGTCTATATGACACGCACCCCCATAATAAGTTCCATAATCCCTCACTCCATCATAGGCACAAGCACCCCCCCTAAGTATGATTATCTCTCACTAGCCATCAGGAACACACGTATTGTCTCCTTCCATCCATACTTCTATCTCGATATCTCTCATGGTATCTTCTATCGCGCACACACCTTGTCACTCGATGTCCCACCCATGTAGTCCCATCACGATCTCCAGGGGATCTCTCTATGATAAACATACACTCTCTCCTCCCCATGTCTGCATTTTCTCCGTACATCTCTCTCGACCTCTATCCCTTGTTTGTGAGACCCCTCTTGTCCACATGCTAGGGGTCTTGCTCTCTCAGTTGCAAACAACCACACACTATCTCCTCACCTTGCTTCCGCTGTCAGAGATGCATGTGTGATATGTTTGCATAAGACACACACGTTTTTTCTTGACTTTTATCGAGTGTTGTCCATGTCTCTTTCACACACGCATACACACATTTTTCACTCACTCTTTCTATTTCACTCTCTCTCTCTAGTTAGGGACTCTCTCACGTCCATAAGCATATGGAAGTTTTGAAAAGTCAAACCTCATAAAAGTTTGACCAGGTATATGAGGAGAAAATCATTTACATCTATAAAGATCATTACATTCATCACAAAAAATACTTACTTCATACTATCATTTATCTTTGGTATTGTAGATATAAGTAATTTATTGATAAACTTGGTCAAAGTTTCAAAAGTTTGACTTAAGAAAATGTTGGAACTACATTATCAAACGGAGGGAGTAGCTCTTTCTCTCTCTCTCTGCTATCTCTCACGGGCCTCCCCTCTCACACGAACACTCTATGCCGACGGATTATACGCTCACCGTGTTAGCGTATAGCTCCATATATTGTTTAGTTGACCGGTTAACTAGTCCACATACTACTTTGTCAGCTCATGTTCTGTATCTCCGTGTGCTGGCCCATGTGACAGTGGGTGAAAAATAAGTAAACTAGAGGCCCATCTGACACGCGGTGAAGTAAACAAAGTTGAAACCACTCGGGGTAGCACCCTGCATGCTATAAATTAAGGGTGCATTGAGGACACACTTCTTCCGCATGGAGGACGCACTCGCACACAATTAAACACTACGTGGCGGCATGCATAGAAGGACGCACTCGCGCACACCCAGCACACAACACACACCATCACACGTGTACACCGGCGTCGCCGCCGGTTGAGATGGACGGCGAGGCAGCCAACAAGCAGAGGCGGCTCGAGCCAAAACCGCATCCGGCGAGCCTGGAGTTCATCAGCAGCCTCCCCGATGACATGCTGCTCGTCATCATCGGCCTCCTCCCCACCAAGTCTGCTGTACGGACCGCCCTGTTCCCCTAGCGGTGGCGCCCCCTCTAGAGCCTCGTCCCCCTCAACCTCACCGTCGACAGCTGCCTCTACGACAGGGATTCCAAACGCATGGCCACAGTCTCCAAGAACCTTTCATCGCACCCTAGGCCAGCCAGACGCCTTAACATCTGCATGTTCAGTACCAATTGCAAGGTCCAACCCAAGTTCGACAAGTGGTTCTTATCCCCCGCTCTAGATCAGCTCGAGGAGCTCAACTTTGAAGCTGGACGATGTCTCTCTCTGTCGCCGTCCGCGCTCTGCCTCGCGCCAACGCTGCGCCGCGCCTGCTATCTTCCCCAGGTTAATGCCGCCCCCCTTCTTCTCCCTCAACTCAAGCAGCTCGACCTCTTCGACGTTGTCATCTCGAAGAAGGGTATGGAGCACCTACTCCGCAGCTGTACTGCGCTCGAGTACCTTGGTCTTGAGCAGATCCATGGGTTCATTAGCCTCCACATCGCCTCGACAAATGTCCGATGGATTTATGTGTCTTGCTGGCCCTGCAACAAGACATCAATTGGGAAGAGATCACTCTAGCTGTTCCACGTTATGGTCATTGAGAATGCGCCTTTCCTTGAGAGATTGCTTGTATCAGATCTAGAAGGTCCAACAAAAATCAGGGTCATTGACGCGCCGAAATTGACAGCATTGGTGCACTCGTCTGCCAAATTCTCCGAACTCTTTATTGGATCCGTAATTGTTCAGGTACAACACTCATCTTCTTCGTCTTCTTGAAATTCACATTTTTAAATTTCTTCTTGATGTATTTACGACCATCTTCCAGAAAATGATTCCCACAAGCTTGACCCAGTCTATGTGCACAATGAAGATCTTGGCAATAAAATCTATCGGCCCCAATCTGGATCAAGTTGTTGGATTACTTACATGCTTTCCATGCACGGAGAAGCTACTCATCGAGGTGAAACTTCTTGTAACACCCCTGATGTAATTTACCTTATTTGTATTCCAACTCTTGCTGTTTCCGGCACTAAGTTAATATATTTCCTTGTTGTCGGGTTTTGTCTCCGTGTGTTTTGTCTTTGTCATGCATCTCATATCATGTCATCATGTGCATTGCATTTGCATACGTGTTCGTCTTATGCATCCGAGCATTTTCCCCATTGTCCGTTTTGCATTCCGGCGCTCCTATGTCCTTCGATGGTCCCTTTCTACCTCTTTTTGTGTGTGAGTGCTAAAAGTTTCGGATTGGACCTAGACTTGTCATGCGGCCTTGGGTTACTAGCGGTAGACCGCCTGTCAAGTTTCGTGCCATTTCGACTTTGTTTGATACTCCAACGGTTAACCGAGGGACCGAAAAGGCCTCATGTGTGTTTCAGCCCAACACCCTTCCAAAGTGGCCGAAAACCCACCAAAAACCTCTGCATTACCTAGGCCGTTCGATCACGATCGCGTGGCCGCAAACCACACCTCATTTGGAGCTTCCTAGCTCCCTCTACCTCTATAAATAGGCCCTCCATGAAATTTCCGGATCAAACACACTCCTAACCCTAGTCCATCTTCCCCGCCGCCATCGTACAATGTCCGCCACCTAGCGGACACACCGCCGCCAGCCACTCACCGGCCGCCACGTGGAAACCGGCGCCCACTTCGCCGCCGCGGGCCCGAGAGCCCGAAGTCGGCCCTCTCGCCGCCCGTCCGGGCCGAGCCACCCCCGCGCGCCCCGCCATCTCCTTCCCCGTGTCCGGCCGCCGGCGCTGCCGCGCACCATCACCGGCGACCGCCCCGCTCCAGCGACACCGGCCTCCACCGACCGCTCCTCGCTTCCCACCACTCCGGCGCCACGCCCGGATCCGCCACGGCCGCGCCTTGACGTCAATGCCCGCAAGTCCGGCGACCTCTCCCCGGACTCCGGCGGCCTCAAGTTCCTGTTCCGGCGAGCTCGTCGCACTGCTACAGTACCCACTACACTAACCGCGAGCCAGATGCCGATCCAGATCCGATTGACTTTCCCCTGAAACCCTAATCCCAGTTATTTTTATGCATAATTTGACGCATCATAACTTCATCACCGTGGCTCCGATTCCTGCGTGTAGCCTATCAAAATGTTCGTCTCGATGAGTACTCCATTTCATCTCATAGCATCATTTTCATTTGATCTCATCTTGATGCCCAAAATGCTGTTGGAAGAGGGCTATGTGATGTTAGTTTCAGATCTGTTTTAGCAAATGCACTTTTGACATTTTTGCCATGATTAATGTGTGCATGCTATGATCCTGAGCTCTACATGTGTTTTGAAGTATGCCATGCCATCTTTATAGGGGTGTATGCCATGTATTTTTGTGATCTTTGTGGTGACTAGCACAAGCATGCAAAGTAGCTTACTAAATGTTGCTGATTTCAGGGACTTTGAAATATTCTAAGTCCTTGTCCTGTTATTATTTTTATGCCATATGTTCATGTTGATTCCTAGCGATCCGTGCCTCTTTTAAGCATGATCAATAAGGATATTTTGTAGATATTGTGGTTCTCTATCCACCCGTGTCTTTGTTTGCATTTATGGAGCGCCCTAGCTTGAGTCAATCGAGCTCTACTTTTTCTATAAAATGTTCCTGGCAGATTGTTAACATGTTTTGCAATTTTGCCAAGCTTGTTCTAATTGATCCGTGCATGCTATGTTGTTGTTCTTGCCATGTCTAGCTTCTATGCCATGTCTACTTGCTGGGTGTATGCTTAGCTTGTCATGCAATGCCTCTTAATGAGTGCATCGAGCTCGTAAACATGTCTACTCGTTATCTGTTTTGCCATGTTCCAGTTTTTTCACTAAGTCTGAATCTGTTTATGTTTTTGCTATGTTCACGTGGTTGCAATTGTATTTTCTGATCCCTTTTGGCTTATGGTCACTAAGGGACATTTGTTGTATTCTTTGAGTAGATTCATGCCATGCTTTGCTTTGCCATGATATTTTCCTGTAGCATGTTGTTATCGTGCTCTAAACATTGCTTCCTGATGTTAAATTCCTGACATGTTGTTAATTTCACTAAGTCTGAAACCTGTTATCTTTTGCACTTTTGCCATACTTTTTTGAACCTGTTAATGAGTGAATTAGCCATAGCTCAGTGTTCATCTTTTTTCAAGCATCATGAGTGGATCCCTGGCATGTATTTTTTTGCTATGTTTGAGTGGAGTAGCTTAATTATCTTGATGCATTTAGAAGGCTACTTGCTGTTAATCGCAGACCGGTGCCATATTTGTTTTGCTTGCCATTTCCAAACCGTGCATCCGATTCCGGCGATCTTTATATCGATTTCGACCGAAATCATATCCTCTATCCAGTGGCACTCTTGGATTTCCATGTTTAGGCCAGGTTCAATCATTCCTTTCCAAATCAGGCATATGCATCACATACCGCATCCTGCATATCATACCATGTTTGCATCATGTTGTTTGAGCATTGCATGTGGTTGATTGTGTTCCTTTTACTTGTTGTTCTTGCTTGGGTAGAGCCAGGAGACGAGTACGTGACCGAGGAGCTCGTTGATTACACTTACGAGGATCAAGCCAACTCTGAGAACTTTGCAGGCAAGATGACCATACCCTCGAAATCACTTCTATCTTTGCTTGCTAGATGCTAGCTCTATTGCTATGCCTATGCTACAAAACCTACCACTTGCTTATCATGTCTCCCATATTGCCATGTCAAACCTCTAACCCACCTTGTCCTAGCAAACCGTCGTTTGGTTATGATTACCGCTTTTCTCAGCCCCTCTTAAAGCGTTGCTAGTTGCAGGTGAAGATTGGAGTTTGTTCCTTGTTGGAACATGTTCATTGTTGGGATATCATTATTATATCTTGTTTATCTTAATGCACCTATAAACTTGGTAAAGGGTGGAAGGCTCGGCCTTATGCCTGGTGTTTTGTTCCACTCTTGCCACCCTAGTTTCCGTCATACCAGTGTTATGTTCCTTGATTTTGCGTTCCTTACATGGTTGGGTTATAATGGGAACCCCTTGACAGTTCAACTTGAATAAAACTCCTCCAGCAAGGCCCAACCTTGGTTTTACCATTCACCACCTAGCCTTTTTCCCTTGGGTTACATGGACTCAAGGGTCATCTTTATTTTAAACCCCCGGGCCAGTGCTTCTCTAAGTGTTGGTCCAACCCAGAGCACCATGCGGGGCCGTCCCTTGGCAACTTGGGTTACGTTGGCTTCCGTATGCTTAGCTTATTTGGTGTGCCCTGAGAATGAGATATGTGCAGCTCCTATTGGGATTTGTCGGCACAGCGGGTGGTCTTGCTGGACTTGTTTTACCATTGTTGAGATGTCTTGTAACCGGGATTCCGAGTCTGATCGGATTGTCTTGGGAGAAGGAATATCCTTCGTTGACCGTGAGAGCTTGTGATGGGCTAAGTTGGGACACCCCTGCAGGGTTATGATCTTTCAAAAGCCGTGCCCGTAGTTATGGGAAGATGGGAATTTGTTAATGTCCGGTTGTAGAAGACTTGAACCTAACTTAATTTAAATGCATCAACCACATGTGTAGCCGTGATGGTCTCTTCTCGGTGGGGTCCGGGAAGTGAACATGGTGTTGGAGTTATGCTTGACGTAGGTTGTTCTAGGATCACTTCTTGATCATAGTTGTTCGACCGTGCTTTTGCATTCTCTTCTCACTCTCATTTGCGTATGTTAGCCACCAAATATGGTAGTCGCTTGCTGCAGCCCCACATCATACCTTTTTTCCCTTCCTATAAGCTTAAATAGTCTTGATCGCGAGGGTGTGAGATTGCTGAGTCCCCGTGACTCACAGTTTACTTCCGAAACCAGATGCACGGACTGACGATACCGCTCCAGGTGATTCGACGGAGCTCAGGTGGGAGTTTGATGAGAACTCAGGATGTTACTAAGTGTCTTTCCCAGATGATCAGTAGTGGTGCCCAGTTGGGGCGATCGGGGACTATGTTGCATTTGGGGTTTATCTTCATTTTGGTTCCGTAGTCAGACCTTGAGTGTATTTGGATGAATGTAATGTTATTTGTGATATTTGTGTGACATGGCGAGTGTAAGCCAACTATGTATCTCTTTCCCTTATGTATTACATGGGTTGTTGTGAAGATTACCTCACTTGCGACATTGCTTTCAATGCGGTTATGCCTCTAGGTAGTGCTTCGACACGTGGGAGATATAGCCGCATCGAGGGCATTACAAGTTGGTAATCAGAGCCTTCCCCGACCTTAGGAGCCCCCTGCTTGATAGAATCATTGGCGTTGTTGAGTCTAGAAAAATGTTTTGAGTCATTTAGGAATTATATATATCGGAGAGTAGGACTTCTTTTTACTCCTCAGTCCCTTCGTCGCTCTGGTGAGGCATCCTGACGTAGAGTTTTGACTCTTCTCTTCTCAAATTTCACTAAAAAAATTTAGGATCACGCGGGTATCTTGGAATCATTCCGATGATTTTGTGACGAGAACATTGTTTTTGGTGCCTCCTGACATTTAGGGGTTGTGGCAGTGTCCCGGGGAGTTGAGCTCCGAGGTGTTGTCGTCACAGTTTCATCATTGCAATTCTGGAATACCTGAGTTTCGCCGACATCGAAAATCTCTTTTATGCAGTTGTTGGTGAGATAACCTCGACGCCACCCAGTACTGGGGCGGGAGTTCGAGAGTATTGCCATAACTCGTATAACGGATGCTTTTTGAAGGTTGAGGTAAATGATTTCCGAAATTTTCTTGGTTATGTGTTGAAGGATGGATACACCTGGATGTAGGATTTGCTAGATTTGGGTGAGATATTATGCTTTCCCTGTATCCCCAACACCTGATTGCATAACCGAAAAGGTTCGGGAGTTTCATAGGTGGGAATTCATGTAGCTCTAGTATTTCTTCCGCGGATATTTGGTTTCCGATTGGGTAATCCTTACCAAGTATTTGATCTTGTCCATACCTTATTGTTTTATTCTTCTACCTCTCTCTAAGTGGCTTCTCAATTTATGGAAATCTGACCATTTCGACTGGAATTCATTCGTTCATTTTGTTCGGATGTTAAGACTACATGTTGCAATTTCGATCCATTTGATTCAGCTTGAACATATGTCTGTCAAGATGCTAACCGATGTCACCCTTTTCAGGATGGCTCCTCCAACACGTACGACTCTGAATCCTGATCCGCCACCACCACCTCCACCTCCGGAGGCATGGCAAGTTGTGATGGCCGCTAACAATGCAAACACGCAGATGCTTTTGCAAATCTTGCAAGAGCGCAACCAAGGGAATCATGGCCATGGCAACAATCAGAATTAGTTTGCTACACTCAATCAGTTCCTCGCTAACCAGCCAAAGACGTTCAGCAACTGTGTTGAGGCAACAGACGCTGATGATTGGCTCGTGGATATCTGCAAGCATTTCGAGTGCAGCAACGTCAGGCCTGAGGACTTTGTCAAGTTTGCCTCCTTCCAACTCAAAGACCAAGCTGCAGAATGGTATCAACAATACAAAGATTCCAGAGGAGGTCATGTGATTACCTGGGATGAATTCCGTCTAGACTTCAAAGCTCACCACATTCCTTAGAGTGTTGTTGGGAGCAAGCGTGAGGAATTCCGCAACTTGAAGCAAGGCAGCTTGTCTGTTTACCAGTACAACATCATGTTCCAGAAGCTCGCTCGTTTCGCTAAGCAAGACGTCCCTGACAAGAAGAGCATGATTTATCAGTTCAGAGGTGGCCTCAGAGAAGATCTTCAAATAGCTCTCGTTCTTTTCGAGTTGAAGAAATACGATGAGTTTTACAACATGGCACTGAAACAAGAGACTGCTCAAGTGAAGTGCGATGCTTCCAAGAAGCGAGTCAGAGATGCGACTCCTTCCTCAACTCATGTGGTAACTAAGCAGCAAAAGTATTGGCTGCCTCCTCCTCTGTTTCGTCAGCCTTGTCAGCAGAAGAGCAAAGGTGGCAATGGATCTTCCCACCCACCCAACCCAGGCTTTCAGAACAAGACTTTGTCTCATGCTCCAAGATCAAGTGTTCTGTATCACCGTCCGCTCTCGGAGGTCACGTGCAACAAGTGTCAGCAGAAAGGTCACTATGCCAACAAATGCTTCAATCAGAGGCGTCTTCCTCCTCCTCCTCCTCCTGTGAGATCTGCCGGCATCGCAGTGGTCAAGCATAACCCCAAGTCTGCTAAAGTCAACTTGTTGAACGCAGCTCAGGCAGAGGACTCGTCAGATGTGTGTAACGCCTGCGATGCGGCTATATCTCCTACGTGTCGAAGCACGACTTAGAGGCATAACCGCATTGAAAGCAATGTCGCAAGTGAGGTAATCTTCACAACAACCCATGTAAATAAATAAAGGGGAAAGGTACATAGTTGGCTTACACTCGCCACGTCACAGAAATACATAAATAAGTCATTACATTCATCCAATATACTCAGGGTCCGACTACGGAACCAAAATAAAGATCAACCCCCAAATGCGACAAAGTCCCCGATCGCCCCAACTGGGCACCACTACTGATCATCTGGGAAAGAAACGTAGTAACGACGAGAGTCTTCATCGAACTCCCACTTGAGCTCAAAAGCGTCACCTGGAGCGGAATCATCGGTCCCTGCATTTGGTTTTGGATGGAATCTGTGAGTCACGGGGACTTGGCAATCACACACCCTCGCGATCCAGACTATTTAAGCTTAAGGTAAGGTAAAGGTATGATGTGGAGCTGCAGCAAGCGACTAGCATATATGGTGACTAAACATACGCAAATGAGAGCAAGAAGAGAAGGCAAAGCACGGTCGAACAACTATGATCAAGAAGTGATCCTAGAACAACCTACGTCAAGCATTACTCCAACACCATGTTCACTTCCCAGACTCCGCCGAGAAGAGACCATCACGGTCACACACGCGGTTGATGGCTTTTAATTAAGTTAAGTTTTAGGTTTTCTACAACCGAACATTAACAAATTTCCATCTTCCCATAACCGCGGGCACGGCTTTCGAAAGTTCAAATCCCTGCAGGGGAGTCCCAACTTAGCCCATCACAAGCTCTCACGATCAACGAAGGACATTCCTTCTCCCAAGACAATCCGATCAAACTCGGAATCCCGGTTACAAGACATCTCGACAATGGTAAAACTAAACCAGCAAAGCCACCCGAATGTGCCGACAAATCCGATAGGAGCTGCCATATCTCGTTCTCAGGGCACACCGGATTGTCCAAACTTCCGGTAGGCCAGCCCAGAGTTGCCCCTGGTGGCCACCGGCGGTTCACAAGGTGGACCAACACTCAGAGGAGCACTGGCCCGGGGTTTAAAAAAGATGACCCTTGAGTCTGCGGAACCCAAGGGAAAAAGAGGCTAGGTAGCGAATGGTAAAACCAATGTTGGGCCACGCTAGAGGAGTTCTATTCAAGGCGAACTGTCAAGGGGTTCCTATTATAACCCAACCGCGTAAGGAACGCAAAATCTGGGAACATAACACCAATATGACGGAAACTAGGGCGGCAAGAGTGGAACAAAACACCAGGCATAAGGACGAGCCTTCCAACCTTTACCAACTATATAGGTGCATTAAGATAAACAAGATAATATTGTGATATCCCAACAATAAACAAGTTCCAACAAGGAACGATCTCCAAACTTCACCTGCAACTAGCAACGCTATAAGAGGGGCTGAGCAAAGCGGTAACATAGCCAAACAACGGTCTGCTAGGACATGGTGGGTTAGAGGTTTGACATGGCAATATGGGAGGCATGATAAGCAAGTGGTAGGTATCGTAGCATAGGCATAGCAAAAGAGCGAGCATCTAGCAAGCAAAGATAGAAGTGATTTCGAGGGTATGGTCATCTTGCCTCCAAAGTTCTCAGAGTTGGCTTGATCCTCGTAAGCCGACTCAACGGGCTCCTCAATTACGTACTCGTCTCCTGGCTCTAACCAAGCAAAAACAACAAGCAAAAGGAACACAATCAACCATGTGCAATGCTCAAGCAACATGATGCAAACATGGTATGATATGCGGAATGCGGTAAGGAAATGGCAAGCAAAACAAATATGGCACCGGTCTGCGATAATCAACAAGTAGCCATCTAAATGCATCAAGATAAATATGCTACAGCACCCAAACATAACAACAAAATACATGGCAGGGATCCACTCATGATGCTTGACAAAAGATGAACACTGAGTTACGGCTAATTCACTCAATAGCAGGTTCAAACAAGCATGGCAAAAGTGCAAAAGATAATAGGTTTCAGACTTAGTGAAATTAACAGCATATCAGGAATTTATCATCAGAAAGCAATATTTAGAGCATGAAAACTACGTGCTACAGGAACATATCATGGAAAAGCAAGGCATGGAATGAAGCTACTCAAAGCATATAACAAAAGTCCCTTAGTGACCATAAGCCAAAAGGGATCAGAAGATACAATTGCAAGCATCTGAACATAGCAAAAATATAAACAGATTCAGACTTGGTGAAAAACTGGAGCATGCAAAACAGATTAACAAGTAGGCATGTTTACGAGCTTGATGCACTCACTACGAGGCATTGCATGGTAAACTAAGCATACACCCAGAAATAGACATGACATTGAAGCTAGACATGTCAAGAATAACAACATAGCGTGCACGGATCAATAGCAACATTCTCGGCAAAATCGCTAAACATGTCAACAATCTGCCAGGAACATTTTATAGCAAAAGTAGAGCTCGATTGACTCAAGCTAGGTTGCTCCATAATTGCCAACAAAGACATGGATGTATAGAGCACAACATTATCAACAAAACATCCTTACTGATCATGCTCAAAAGAGGCATGGATCACTAGGAAACAACAAGAACATATGGCATAAAAACAAAAACATGACAAGGACTTGGTGAAATTCTTAGTCCCTGAAATCAGCATCATCGAGTAAGCTACTTTGCATGCTTGTGCTAGTCACCACAAAGATCACAAAAATACATGGCATACACCCCTGTAAAGATGACATGGCATACATCAAAACACATGTAGAACTCAGGATCATAGCATGAACACATTAATCATGGCAAAAATGACAAAAGGGCATTTGCTGAAACAGATCTGAAACTATCATCACATAGCCCTCTTCCAACAGCATTTTGGGCATTAAGATGACCTAAAATGAAAATAATGCAATGAGATGAAATGATGTACTCACAGACGAACATTTTGATATGCTACACGCACGAATCAGAGCTACAGATGCAGAGTTATGGCATGACGAAGTATGCAAAAATGCTAGGGTTTCGGGGAAAAAGTCAACCGCGAGATAGATCTCAGATCCAGATCCTGATTGCACGCTTCCTGAGGATGAACTTGTGCTCGCCGGAATCGGGTCGGACTCGCCGGAGTAGAGGTGGGGGAGGCCGGAGACGATGCCCCCGGGCCGGACCTCACCGGATCCTCCCGGAGCTGGTCGTGGGGCGGCGGAGGACGTCGCCGGCTCGGGCTACGGAGGCGGCCGACATTAATGGCAGCGGTGGCCGTCGGGGTGACGGCGGTCGGTCGGCGCCGGGGCGGACGAAGGCGGATGGCGGCGCAGGCGCGGGGACTGGTCGGCGGCGGCTTGGGCCAGGAGGGCCGGTCGCAGGCTCCCGGGCCGGCGAAGTGGGCACGGGTGGCGACCAACGGGAGGCGGACACGTGGCGGTGGCGGAGGTAAGTCGGACGTGTCCGGCCGGATGGAAAATTGTCCGGCGGTGCGTGGAGAGGGAGGGGACTAGGGTTTGCCCGAAATTTCGGGGGAAGGCCTTTATATAGATGTAGAGGGAGCTAGGAAGCTCCAAATGAGGTGCCGGTTGTGGCCACGCGATCGTGATCGAACGATCTAGATGATAGAAGAGGTTTAGGTGGGTTTTGGGATACTTTGGAGGGATGTTGGGCTGCAACACACACGAGGCCTTTTTGGTCCCTTGATAAACCGTTGGAGTATCAAACGAAGTCCAAATGGTACGAAACTTGACAGGCGGTCTATCGGTAGTAAACCAAGGCCGCATGGCAAGTCTTGGTCCAATCCGGAAATTTATAACACCCGCACATGAAAAGAGGTAGAAAGGACCACCGGAGGACATAGGAGCGCCGGAATGCAAAACGGACAACGGGGAAAATGCTCGGATGCATGAGACGAACACGTATGCAAATGCAATGCACATGATGACATGATATGAGATGCATGACAAAGACAAAAAACACGGAGACAAAAACCCGACAACGAGGAAATAGAATAACTTAGTGCCGGAAACGGCAAGAGTTGGGAAGCATATAAGGTAAATTACATCCGGGGTGTTAAAACACTCCACCACTATGGAATGATCTCGTCCAGAGATCTAGAATGGCACCGGGGAAAACAGAAGAGGAAGAGGAGAGGTAAAACTAAGTTGCTTCTTTGACAAATGTGTGAAACCAAAGAACCTTGCAATGTTGGACAACTTGAAAGAAAGGATACACCGGAGATGAAGGAAATTGAAAACACTCCGATGGCAAAGAGGAACAAGGAACATCACGAGAACCTTGTGGGTTGAAAGACATGAAACAATGACTTAACGAACCAAAAGAATATGAAACCACACCAGTATAACGAGATAGCAAAGGAACAAGAATGACATAATTTGACGGCACTCCGACTGTAAATGGAAGGAATTGAACAATATCTTGACAAAACAAGATGATGGGTCGAAGAGAGTAACATCACAATGCCTCCGGAACAAATATAAGAATGGAACCAAAAGAACAGAGAAGAAGACAACAAGTTCTTCCTAAAATGAATTTAAGAAAGCATCCTTAAAAGGAAGGATTGAATGGAGTTGTTGGAAGATCAATACGAAAGGATATGATCCTCGTGGGCTTATGGAGACATCTCAAAATTATGAGGTGACAACCAACCACTACCAAAAGATTGATTAGCTGAGATGGACGAAGAGATGGAAAACTTCTTTCACCACGAGAATAGGAGGAAAACTTGGATCATTGATAAACACCATAATAGCAACATTCCTTAGGGAAGGCTTTAAGTGAAATTTATACCAAGATAACCCCAACGAAGAGATTAATGGATTTAAGATACCTCATTCTTAACAACATGTGAATCATGAAACATGAACTCAAATTATCAAGAATGACATAATACCACCTCAAAAGATGAGATAAGAAAGAATTGTACTCCGGATGCAAGATGAAGAAAACTTGATCTCCTCTGAAAATAATCTTGATGAACAATTCGAGAAGAAATTAAATCCTTGATGAACCAACATGTAGAACCTTCATGAAGAATTCCGGTAACAAAAAGGATGATGAAGATGAAAGGAAAAAGAAGTTGGCAACACAAGGTGAAGCCTTGCGATGATTTAAATGGAGCTTAGTGACAAGATAAAGTGGAAACTTGGAACTCCGGAAAAGAAAGATGAGCAAAAGAAAGCAAGAATTTTTCAATGAACCTCCGGAATAAGGAATTAATCACTTGGATGGAACAAGAATAAGAATTACATTATGCTTATCCTTCACCAATTAAGTTGATGACAAACAATGGATTGCATACAACTTATTCTCGTAGAAAGGATTAAGAGAGATATAGCACAAACTTAAGGATGTCTTCAACAAACCACCTGAAGGATTGAAGAATCGATATGATACCGAAAGAAGAGAAATCTTGAACGAACCACCGTAAGAATTGAAATAGAACGAAGTAAAGGGATGAATCACCGGTAAGAATTAGAGAAGAATGAAAATACTTCATGGAATTTAGATACAACTGAAACGGAGAGAACACGAGCTGATTAGAGAATATGGAATGATGCACCGGTAAGGATTAGGGAATGAGACCTGAAAGCTGAGAATGAATAATTCTGAGATAATGGCCTCCGGAGAATCAAACTGAAATGACTCCTGAATTGCTCTGGATGGGTGAAAAGAATATCTCACAATCGAAAATAATTATGAGAGGATGGCAACAAGCTAGAACCATGAATCATGAAGAGGATGGAGCAAGATTGAGAGAAAAATCTTCTTCGGTCTTCAAAATCTGAGAATGACGACGAGATACACCACCATGAATTGCTGAGGCACTCCATAATGACAATTAGAAAGGTTGAACCAACGATGAAAAGAATGTGAAAGATCTTGGAGACTAGACATATGACTGATGGTAACTCATTCTTACGTCAAACTTGGGAAAGAATTTGAAAAGCTCCTGGAGAATAAGAAGAGTCAGGTAAGATCCTGGGAAAAGACCTGTGGGTTAAGGCCCACTCAAAAGGAACACCATTGAACGATTACTTGAAAGAGAGATTTCACCGGTTGAATTAAATGGTTTGAGTGAGAAAACAATCTCGGAAGAGCTTGAATAAGTGCAGAGTGGAAACACAAATCTTCGAGATATCTTGAGCACTCAGGAACGATAGAATAGTGATAAATGGATGATTAAGAGGTGCACCGGCATGAGAAAACATTGAAACGAGGAAAGGATATGATCGATAAAGCTTGAATCGGATCCATCGGTGAAGAAAAGAGAATGAAGAATAATGAACTAGTAGAGCATCTTCAAGAGAACCACCGGGTAAGAACATTGACAGAAAAGAATGGAGAGACTTCTCATCAATCACATGATAATTGATTCAGAATCTTAGTCCTCGAAGAAAAAGGGTGGGAGGGCGGGAAAACAAAGATAGCTTAGGACGGAAGAAATGAACACCGTGAAGAACTGATAATTGATCTTGCGGATGTTGAAAAAGTCGGAACCCCTTGAAGGCAAACACGCCGGTTGAAAAGGATTGACATAACAATCTCGATGATCAAGAAGGATTAGTATTCTCAAAGAAATATGAGAACACCACTTAGAAAGGGTATGGAATCAACACTTGACTTCGAAGCAACTCGAATACCACAACTCGAAACAAACAAAGGATTGGCTCGCAGAATAAGCCGGAAATAACCACGTGATCCTAAAAAAATTTCGTGAAATTTGAGAAGAGAAAAGTCAAAACTCTACGTTAGGATGCCTCACCAGAACGATGAAGGGATTGAGGAGTAAAAAGAATCCTACTCTCTAATATATATAATCCTAAAGGACTCAAAATATTTTTCTAGACTCAACAACGCCAACGATTCGATCAAGCAGGGGGCTCCTAAGGTCGGGCAAGGCTCTGATACCAACTTGTAATGCCCTCGATGCGGCTATATCTCCTACGTGTCGAAGCACGACTTAGAGGCATAACCGCATTGAAAGCAATGTCGCAAGTGAGGTAATCTTCACTACAACCCATGAAAATAAATAAAGGGGAAAGGTACATAGTTGGCTTACACTCGCCGCATCACACAAATACATAAATAAGTCATTACATTCATCCAATACACTCAGGGTCTGACTACGGAACCAAAATAAAGATCAACCCCCAAATGCGACAAAGTCCCCGATCGCCCCAACTGGGCACCACTATTGATCATCTGGGAAAGAAACGTAGTAACGACAAGAATCTTCATCGAACTCCCACTTATGCTCAAACGCGTCACCTGGAGCGGAATCATCGGTCCCTCCATCTGGTTTTGGAAGGAATCTGTGAGTCACGGGGACTCAGCAATCTCACACCCTCGCGATCAAGACTATTTAAGCTTAAGGTAAGGTAAAGGTATGATGTGGAGCTGCAGCAAGCGACTAGCATTTATGGTGGCTAAACATACGCAAATGAGAGCGAGAAGAGAAGGCAAAGCATGGTGGAACAACTATGATCAAGAAGTGATCCTAGAACAACCTACGTCAAGCATTACCCCAACACCGTGTTCACTTCCCGGACTCCGCCGAGAAGAGACCATCACGGTTACACACGCGGTTGATGCCTTTTAATTAAGTTAAGTTTTAGGTTTTCTACAACGGGACATTAACAAATTCCCATCTGCCCATAACCGCGGGCACGGCTTTCGAAAGTTCAAATCCCTGTAGGGGAGTCCAAACTTAGCCCATCACAAGCTCTCATGGTCAACGAAGGATATTCCTTCTCCCAAGACAATCCGGTCAGACTCGGAATCCCGGTTACAAGACATCTCGATAATGGTAAAACTAAACCAGCAAAGCCACCCGAATGTGCCGACAAATCCCGATAGGAGCTGCACATATCACGTGCTCAGGGCACACCGGATTGTCCAAACTTCCGGTAGGCCAGCCCAGAGTTGCCCCTGGTGGCCACCGGTGGCTGACAAGGTGGACCAACACTCAGAGGAGCACTGGCCCGGGGGTTTAAATAAAGATGACCCTTGAGTTCGCAGAACCCAAGGGAAAAAGAGTCTAGGTGGAGAATGGTAAAACCAATGTTGGGCCATGCTGGAGGAGTTTTATTCAAGGCGAACTGTCAAGGGGTTCCCATTATAACCTAACCGCGTAAGGAACGCAAAATCCGGTAACATAACACCGATTTGACGGAAACTAGGGCGGCAAGAGTGGAACAAAACACCAGGCATAAGGCCGAGCCTTCCACCCTTTACCAAGTATATAGGTGCATTAAGATAAACAAGATAATATTGTGATATCCCAACAATAAACAAGTTCCAACAAGGAACGATCTCCAAACTTCACCTGCAACTAGCAACGTTATAAGAGGGGCTGAGCAAAGCGGTAACATAGGCAAAAAACGGTTTGCTAGGACATGGTGGGTTAGAGGTTTGACATGGCAATATGGGAGGCATGATAAGCAAGTGGTAGGTATCGTAGCATAGGCATAGCAAAAGAGCGAGCATCTAGCAAGCAAAGATAGAAGTGATTTCGAGGGTATGGTCATCTTGCCTGCAAAGTTCTCAGAGTTGGCTTGATCCTCGTAAATAGACTCAACGGGCTCCTCGATCGCTTAATCGTCTCCCGGCTCTACCCAATCAAGAACAACAAGCAAAAGGAACACAATCAACCACCTGCAATGCTCAAGCAACATGATGCAAACATGGTATGATATGCGAAATGCGGTATGTGATGCATATGCAAGATTTGGAAAGGAATGAATGAACCTGGCCTCAACTTGGAAATCAAAGAGAGCCATTGGAAAGGTGAATTGATTTTGGTAGAGATCGATATAAAGATCCCTGAATCGGATGCACGGTTTGGAAATGGCAAGCAAAACAAATATGGCACCGGTCTGCGATAATTAGCAAGTAGCCATCTAAATGAGTCAAGATAAATATGCTACAGCACCCAAACATAACAACAAAATACATGGCAGGGATCCACTCATGATTCTTGACAAAAGATGAACACTGAGTTACCGCTAATTCACTCAATAGCAGGTTCAAACAAGCTTGGCAAAAGTGCAAAAGATAATAGGTTTCAGACTTAGTGAAATTAACAGCATATCAGGAATTTATCATCAGAAAGCAATATTTAGAGCATGAAAACTACGTGCTACAGGAACATATCATGGCAAAGCAAGGCATGGAATGAAGCTACTCAAAGCATATAACAAAAGTCCCTTAGTGACCATAAGCCAAAAGGGATCAGAAGATACAATTGCAAGCATCTGAACATAGCAAAAACATAAACAGATTTAGACTTGGTGAAAAATTGGAGCATGCAAAACAGATTAACAAGTAGGCATGTTTACGAGCTTGATGCACTCACTACGAGGCATTGCATGGTAAACTAAGCATACACCCAGCAAATAGACATGACATTGAAGCTAGACATGTCAAGAAAAACAACATAGCATGCACGGATCAATAGCAACATTCTCGGCAAAATTGCTAAACATCTCAACAATCTGCCAGGAACATTTTATAGCAAAAGTAGAGCTCGATTCACTCAAGCTAGGTTCCTCTATAATTGCCAACAAAGACATGGATGGATAGAGCACAACATTATCTTCAAAACATCCTTACCGATCATGCTCAAAATAGGCACGGATCACTAGGAAACAACATGAACATATGGCATAAAAACAAAAACAGGACAAGGACTTAGTGAAATTCTAAGTCCCTGAAATCAGCATCATTGAGTAAGCTACTTTGCATGCTTGTTCTAGTCACCACAAAGATCACAAAAATACATGGCATACACCCCTGTAAACATGACATGGCATACATCAAAACACATGTAGAGCTCAGGATCATAGTATGCACACATTAATCATGGCAAAAATGACAAAAGGGCATTTGCTGAAACAGATCTGAAACAATCATCACATAGCCCTCTTCCAATAGCATTTCAGGCATCAAGATGAGCTCAAATGAAAATAATGCAATGAGATTAAATGATGTACTTGTCGAGACGAACATTTTGATGTGCTACACGCACGAATCGGAGCTACGGATGCAGAGTTATGGCATGATGAAGTATGCAAAAATGCTAGGGTTTCGGGGCAAAAGTCAACCGCGAGATAGATCTCAGATCCAGATCCCGATTGCATGCTTCCTGAGGATGAACTTGTGCTCGCCGGAATCGGTTCGGACTCGCCGGAGTAGAGGTGGGGGAGGCCGGAGACGATGCCCCCGGGCCGGACCTCACCGGATCTGCCCGGAGCTGGTCTTGGGGCGGCGGAGGACGTCGCCGGCTCGGGCTGCGGAGGTGGCCGGCGTTAATGGTGGCGGTGGCCGTCGCAGTGGCGGCGGTCGGTCGGTGCCAGGGCGGACGAAGGCGGATGGCGGCGCGGGCGCGGGGACCGGTCGGCGGCGGCTTGGGCCGGGAGGGCCGGTCGCGGGCTCCTGGGTCGGCAAAGTGGGCACGGGCGGCAACCAACGGGAGGCGGACATGTGGCGGCGGCGGAGGTAAGTTGGGCGTGTCCGGTCGGACCGAAAATTGTCCGGCGGTGCGTGGAGAGGGAGGGGACTAGGGTTTGCCCGAAATTTCGGGGGAAGGCCTTTATATAGATGTAGAGGGAGCTAGGAAGCTCCAAATGTGGTGTGGTTTGCGGCCACGTGATCGTGATCGAACGATCTAGATGATAGAAGAGGTTTAGGTGGGTTTTGGGCCACTTTGGAGGGGTGTTGGGCTGCAACACACATGAGGCCTTTTCGGTCCCTCGGTTAACCGTTGGAGTATCAAACGAAGTCCAAATGGTACGAAACTTGACAGGCGGTCTACCGGTAGTAAACCAAGGCCACATGGCAAGTCTTGGTCCAATCTGGAAATGTATAACACCCGCAAACGAAAAGAGGTAGAAAGGACCACCCGAGGACATAGGAGCACCGGAATGCAAAACGGGCAACGGGGAAATTGCTCGGATGCATGAGACGAACACGTATGCAAATGCAATGCACATGATGACATGATATGACACTACTAGGAAAAGGCCTACTAATGGCGCACTGGTTTTGCCTACTAATGGCGCATTACCAGTGCGCCATTAGTAGCACGCCACTAGTATATCTTACTAATGGGGCACCACAGGTGCGCCATTAGTATCTGGTATACTAATGGCGCACCAACAAGTGCACCATTAGTATGTAACAGCATGCGCCATTAGTGTGCCCCCCGGGGGGCCATACATAAGCATGGCTTTGTCATACTAATGGTGCATTCTCTGTTGATGCGCCATTAGTATCCTTTGGCATACTAATGGCGCACCTGGTGGTGATGCGCCATTAGTATGAATATTTGGTTTTTTTTCCTTTTCTGATTTTTGCGCAGGTTACAAAATATATTATTAGACAGAATATAAAATATATTATTAGATAGAATATAGACAGCAGCACACAGCAACATCAGATTCATCGAATACAATAGAATATTAGTCTCCGAATACAATTCATCATATTAGTCTCCGAATTCAAAAGATCGAACAAAGATAAAACATTACAAGTCTCAAGACCGCGAGTATCGAGTTTGTCTTCACATTACAAGTCGATATCGATCATCTAAACTACCATCACATATAAGAGAGCTGTGGTCATCACGATGAGCATCATCGCGATCAAACTGGTCTTCATCCGGTTCCTCCAACGCTCCCTCCTCTGTCCCGCTAGATAGCGGGCGTATCTAGATTCGGCCTTCGCCCTAGTGGTGTACCCTTTGTAACTATTACCGCTGAAACGGTGAACCTGTCTCCGACACTCCTCCCAGTCGTCGTAGACTCAGGGAACCTTACCCTTGTACACGACATACGACAGCATCTCTATGCACAAGCCAAACAATAGACAATACATAAGCAATATGTAAGTATGCAACAAAAGGATCGGAAGAGAAAAGCAAGACATTAATAGCATGATTCATGGTCCTACTAATAAATAGCATCGATTACATCTAAGTTGAACGACTGTCCAAACCAAAGAGACATACGAATTCATTAAAGTATAATTACAACATGAGCCAATCAATGTTTCAGAACTACACATCACTACTTTCGACTCGACTCATCGGACAGGAACGTGGATGAAGCCGCCGTCTGTCGTGATGGTCATGAAATCGCGGTCGTTGTCACCCTGCATTTGTAGCATTTCATCTATCTCACTGTTGGACGGTTGATATCTGAGGAAGAACTGTCCCGAGGTATGAAGGACATCTTGATGGATGATGTCCGCAAACTCCGACTGGATGCGAAAGAACTCTTGTCTGAGGTCCGCGTCCTGGACTACCGACAAGCTCGCGGCCCAATCTTTGAGATTATCTGGTAGCAGAAGTTGATGATGGTCCCTTACGATCGCCCGCATGTGATGGAGGGCATAGTAGGCATCCTTCTGACCGCCATGCGGCTGCTTGACGCAGCAGAACTTCATATTGTGTGAGAACATGTGCTTGCCGTACTTACGAACTGCCCTGGTGAAGGTGCCTCTAGATTTGGCGTAGGCGAGGAGAACATCATCAAGAACTTTCTTGACATTTGTGTAGTCTATCTTGGAGTTACGGTTCGGGTCTAAATATGTGGCCATGGAATATTTCGGGCTTAAGAGGATGAGTGTGCAATGTGTGTCACTGCACAGAACACGGAATGTTAGAAAAAGAAGAACGATCGAAATCTAAGAAATCATATGTTACGGGGCGGTTAAGGGATGACTTACTCGGGAAAGTAAGTCACAAGGAAGTTATACTTATCTGGGTTTGCCAGAATGACGCCTTCGAGGTGTGAACTCGCAACTTGGCGGTCCCCAGCGCTGCTCAAGTGCTTGGCACGCATGTAGAAGGGGTCGACTATCACGATGTCCGGGGTCTTGTCTCTAATGATCCGCATCTCCATACTCAGCGAAAACAGCCGATTGAAGGTGTAGTGCAGCGGATGAAGGTTAAACATAGCAAAGATGTCATCAAACCGCAGGACGATCGTACCCCCGATGTCGCCATCCACAAAGCCCTTGCCCTCTGGCACCTTAGCCATGAAAACCGGGTATGCCACATCCTTCTCTCTGAGACGCCGCTTCTCCAAAGAAAGAAAACTGTCGTGCAGACTCCGCAAAGCACCGGTTGCAGCATTCAGCATATTTGGCAGTAGCATCGCCCTACCCGCCACATGCACCCTCCTCGAGATATCCTTAGGTGAAGGTGGCCCGTCCTGAGCACGGATCGAACTCTGTGCCGGCTGGCTCGCACCGGCGCCCTTGTTAGTCTTTTGTTTCCGTCCCTTCTTCTTGATCTCCTGTAATGGGACCGAGTTCTGCTCACAGACCACCTTCTTGAGCGTGTTGGGGCTGATAATATTTCGCACCTCAGCTATCTGAGGCTCAGTGAAGGCGGGAGCTGGAGGCGTGTCCTGAGAACTGAACGCCAGACGACGCCTGTTGCATTTAGATTTCTCCGCCGTACCAGCTAGATCGCGGTCGTCTTGGTTGGGTTCTTGAGAAAGAGGCCCGCAGAACTCGTCAGCGTACCCATGTTCGGCAAAGTACTTATCAACTTTGGTAAATGTACCGTCATCGTTGTCGTCGCCGTCCGGATCCTGTGCCATAGGGCTGTCCGGATCCTGTGCCATAGGGATGTCCGGCAGGTCCGGTAGCGTTGCGGCGTTCTTGCCATGGCTTGGCGCCAGCACGACTGGCGGTCATGTCTGTGGGGTGGTGTCCCCCGCCCCCAAACGAATCTGGCTCTTCGGCCAAAGAAGGGGCCAGTTTACGCAGGTGCTGAGGGTCATCTCATCTTTTTCGTCGGCCCCAGCGGGTCGAATCGGAGGTAACAGCTCGTCGCAGCCTGGCAGCACCCGAACCACTTCAACCCTATACATTGTGGGTGGCATCGGATTACCGTGGAACATGGCGTTGCCCGGTTGAACGATTCTGCCCTTGGCGACATCGACCAACTCGGTGCCCACGAAATGGAGAAGAGTGCAAGGAACTTCGGCGGTGCCCTGCGAAAACATGTACAGTGCGTCAGGGATGCCCAGTCAAATGCAATGAGATGAAGTCATCGGCCGAGAGGCTTGGTTACCGTGATGCCGTCGAGCTCGGCTAATGTTGAGGCACCGCCAACGGCGGGCGTGCAACTGACGGAGGGGGCGCTTGCTGGCGAGGTGCCGGCCGGCGTACACCCGGGTGCATTAAGCTCCAATGCCCGTGCCGGCGCCGGAGACACGAATACCACCTCCGTCGGAGACACCAATGGCGCCGCCGCCGGACACACCAATGGCGCCGCCTGCATGCTGTGCGAGTTGCTGGCCGTGAAGCTGGGAATCAGGGGAGGCCCCTGTTGGCCGCCCGCAATCCACGTCGTCAGCCCATGAATCAACGTAGGCACCATGGCGTTGAGCGTCGTTCCAAGTTGTTGTTGCACTAGCTCTTGGACAAGCTCCGGAATCCGCGCCACTTGTGCCTTCAGTTCTTCAACATCGTGCGTCTGGCTTTCCGAGTTGGTCTTTTTCTCCTTCCGCACACCAGCGGTATAGTATGACCCCCATTTTGTGGACAAGCCTTTGCCGGCCACACGACCAGCTGATGTCGGCTTAGTGAGCTTATCCTTGTTTTTCATTACGTTCAATGCCCTATTTAAAGGGGTGTCGAAAGGGGAGCTCTTAGACGACCCCGCGCTACTGCTTTCAGTTTCCTACGAAAGGAACGTGAACCATTTAGAAATATTGGGGATTAATTAGAGTGCAACCATATGGAGCTAATTACGCGGGGGTGTATTCCTTACCAGAAGAAGCTCAAGCGCCCTGGTCTTCGGATCCGTGGTAAGCTCCTTTGTTATCGGGTCCTCCTTGTACCGGGCCCTGACATAGTTCCTGGTCTGCTTGTCACCGCTGTATTTCTCGAAGTGGGGCGGTAGGCCTTGCTCGGCACGCTCCGCGTCCTCCTTGTCCCATATAGGCTCCGCCACTCTGTAACCGCCGGGACCGAGTTTGTGTTCCCCTAAGTTCAACTCCCGCATTTCTTTCCCCCACTGACTTGATTCGGAGGTTGCACTGCTCTCGCACTTGATCTTGAACTCCTTATACTCATCTTCGCTCATCAAAGGATATTTTGCCTTGATCTTCTCATAACTATCACCTTTATCAATCATTCTCTTCACCGCGCTTTTCCAAGTAGACAGGGCCGTGCTCATCTTCGTGAGGGCGGCATTGTTCACTTTATTCCCTGAGAGGCGTGTGTTTTCAAATTCGGCATTGCGCAAATTCCCTCGGTCCTTATGCCTAAGGTTCTCGGTGTTGATCGAGACGGTGCTCCGGAGAATGCACCCAAGCTGAAGCGAGTACCCCTTGACTATATGTTTGGGCTCCGTTGGATTCCCGTCGGAGTCCACTTGAGTGAATTCCTCCTTGAGGGTGCGGAGCGCATTCGGGCGCCGGTCCTTCCTTTGCTTCTTTGGTTGGCTGCCATCTGTGTGTGCGCCGCCATCATTAGTGGTGGCATCCTCGGCGGCACCATCAGTGGTGTCATCCCCGACGCCACTAGGGGTTGTGTAATCAGGATCGGTGTCTTCCGCGGCGTCCTCATAGCGGTGATGTTGTTCCTCCATCTCCTGGGACAGCTCCCAGAATTTCTTGCCGCCCGAACCACCGGCCTCATCGTTGTGGGCCATGTTTCGCTCTAAATAGGAAAAAAGTTTGGTCAAAAAGTTGGTTATTGTCAAGGAACAAGATCATGGTCTCATCATTTAGGGTTTGTCGACACCGAGGCACCCTAAAAGCCTAAGCTTTCAGCATTTAGGGTTTTTCGACGCCGAGGCACCCTAAAAGCCTAAGCGTACATCATTTAGGTTCTCATAGACACCGAGGCATCCGGGGCAGCCAAGTTAAGTTTTCATCATTTAGGGTTTATCGATGCCGAGGCACCCTAGGTTGGGCCTAATCACTTGGCACTAATCACTTGGCTCTATTGCCACCTATGGTTTAATGTAGCAAGAATGGCGGGGCAGTTGATCCTACTTAACTAAGTACTAAGATACCCCGGCCCATGCATTAGTCGCAAGTACCCCATATGTCCTATTTTTAGCAAAGTCATGCTAAAATTCACGGAAAATTTCAGCATGACCTTTGCTGAAAATAGGACATATGGAGTACCTGAATTTGCTGAAACGAAAGTTAATCGACATTCCGGCAAACTCAAGGGCCTCTCGGGGTACCTGCAAATTCATCACGACACAATGGTCGGAGACAAAACCCAGCCACAGACCATATGGTCCTCTGCTTTCATATGGACAAAAATCAGCTCAACTTATGTGAGCTTCCATTCCAGATATAATATGTCTCCCAACAAAAAATCATCAATAGTTTAGCAAGTCTGTACAAACACAGAAAGAATGACAAATGTATTTTACATATCATGGCATTGTTTTTACTATATGCACCATGGCAAATTTCTTTTCTTTTTGCAACATGGCAAATTTCTTTTGCACCGGGCCATGGCAAATATAGTCTATGCATCATGAAAATTATAGTGTATGGATCATGGCAATTTTTATTCTACATTTTTATTCTATGGATCATGCCAGGAAATTATAGTCTATGCATTTTTTTAATCTCTGGATCATGATCTAACAAAATTGCCATCTCCCATGGCAAATATAGCCTATGCATCATGGAATTTATACTGTATGGATCATGGCATTTTTCTGTCTATAGGATTATTGTTTGTGTGCATACATGCAGAGTATCAGCTCAGAGGTCTCTGTTTAACAGTGATAAGTCAATGACAAGGAACATCAAGCTTATAATAAAATCTCTTAGAACCTTATGAGAGTATGTACATATACAGATTTTGTTTACTAGCTTGGCATATGTCAAGTCTCACTTGCAGGTGCACATTTTTTTCTTTCAAAGCACACCTCTTTGTTTCAGCTATCTATATATCTTGTTCTATGTTGCATTTTTAATTCCTGATGTTAACAAGAGTGTTTGTCAAAAGGAAAAACAAAGTTCATGGCAGTGTAGCTAGCTTCTCATGCATCCCTCTTATCATCTAGCTAGCTAAAAAAATTATGAGCAGAGAGAAAAATAAAGGAAAGAACAGTAGCAGTAGTACTACTAGCTAGCTAGCTAGCTAGCTGGTACTAATCTAGCTTCTGCATGCATTTCTCTGAATTTTGTGTGGAGTGGACTAGAATACAAGAATACAAGAATGCATACATGATCAGGAGTACATCAAAATCTATTGATTAGTTCTTGTGCTCATCCAGTAGCAACATCTTTCATACATGATCAGTAGTCATGTACCAAATTTTTATTTAAACTGAATTTGCAAATCACCAAGAACTCTACTAGTTTCAGACTAGATTTACAGTAAATACACTAGAATATTTGACCAGTAGTCATGTGAACTCTTTGAATTTGTAAACACTTCCAGACTTGAGCATTGAGAGTTCACAATTGCAAAAAATGTCCCTTGTTCCTGAACTTGTATTGTACTCCATTCATTCAAGCAGAAAGAAACAAACAAGGTTTGAAGAAGAATGAATCCATGATGCTTCCAGACTTGAGCATTGAGAGTTTCAGACTAGAACTCACCTCGATGGACGCGGTCGCAGACGAGGCCGTAGACGGCGGTGGAGCAAAGACAAGGTCACAGACACGGTCGTGGTGCTCCAGTGGACGCGGCTGCATCAATCGTTTGAATTGGCATTCAATCAAACACCTCACAGGCAAGAACAGAAGGTGGAGATAGAGAAGAGAGGGGATCGAGCAGAGAGGGAGAGGGCAAGGAGGGAGGAGCAGAGAGGGAGAGGTGGGAAATGGAGGCGGGGGTGAGTTGGATGGGGTACCTGCGGGCGTAGAAGACGGGGGCGTCGTCGGGGACGAAGACGTCGACGCTGTGGATGTTGCCGCCGCGGGAGGCGATGGAGTCAGAGATCCGGGACGGTGAACTATGCTCGAAGGCCAGGGGAGTCGAGTCAGTCTAGGGGGAGGGAGCTTACGGGCGGAGGAGGACGGGCGGAGGAGGAGGGGTCTTACGGGCGGCGGCGAGATGGTTGCGGGTTGGCGGCGGTCGTCGTCCTGCAGCCCGTGCGGTCGGCGGCGGTGGGATGGTTGGGGGCCGCGGCGGCTTGCTTTTCCAGTGGGCGACGGAGGAGCTGCAGTGGTGGGGGCGCGGGGGCGCGGGGGCGGCGGCGCACGTAGGGGCGGCGGTGTCGTGGGTTGTCGAGGCAGCGGCGCGCAGGGGCCGAGAGATGTGAGATGGGATCGGCCGGGGATTGGGGCCGAGATTTTAGTCGGGGGAGGTATAGCAATGGCGCACCACCTAGCGGTGCACCATAAGTAAGTTTTTTTTTCTGATAGCAATGGCGCACCCTCCTCTGGTGCGCCATTAGTAACTTTTTTTTTCTGACAGCAATGGCGCACCCTGCTCTGGTGCGCCATTAGTAACATTTTTTTTCATTATTTCTTATTGCATCTAATAATTTGTTTTTTTATCAAATTTGTTATTTTCATGAGGACTAGAACAGAAGATATCATCAAATATCATCAATTTTTTTTTTGAAAATATCATCAAATTTGTTTTTTTATTTTTAATTGAAAATATCATCAAATTTGTTATTTGAAGATAGCATCAAATTTCTTATTTCAAAATATCATCAAATTTGTTATTTAAAAATATCTTCAAAAGTGGGGGAGGGTGCGGGTGTCGGCGGCGGCGGTGGAGCGGGCCGGGGGAA
>NC_041388.1:153397241-153406312 GCF_002162155.2 Triticum dicoccoides
TGGTGGAGCGGGGGAGGGTGCGGGGGGTCGTCGGCGGCAGTGGAGCGGGGGGGTGCGGGGGGTGCTCGACGGCGAGGGGGATCTGGCGAGGGGGATAGCTATCGAGAGGGAGGGGGATCGAGATCGAGTGTCCTCATGAATATTCAATATTTTTTCATATTGAATACAAAAATATTCGTGATATCAAAAAGTGCCCGAGAAATGAAGGCTACAATTTAAATACAATTGATCTTAGCTAGCTATCTGTTCACAATCTTTTTGCCCTTCTTTTTCGCAAATGGAGTTCTTCTGTGGAACGGACGTCCTTTAGGTAGGGTGGTCCTGCTTCTTCTTGTGGTGTATGCTGCTACTTCATCGTCGTCGTCATGTTCGATCTTCGGGTCGCCGTACTTGTCGAAGTCTTGCTCATTGGCTACTCCATCCATTCCGATGATCTTCCTTTTGCCTCTCCTCACGACAACACGACTGGGCTTTGACGGATCGGTAATGAAGAAGCATTGGTCCACTTGTGAAGCCAGTACCCATGGCTCATTTTTCGCGGTGACGTTTGCGCCCGCGGTCTTGGATTTGGCTTTGGGTATAACCATGGTGGTGAAATACCGGTCTTCTTTTAGGATGCTCTTGGCCCATCTGACACGGAACATCGGGACCTTCTCTCCAGCGTAGCTCAGCTCCCAGATGTCCTTGATCCTTCCGTAGTATCTGTCCTTGTCGTTACCGGTGTAGGATTCCATCGTTACCCTGGAGTTCTGATAACCATCGCTCTTCATGTCCTTGTCCTCGGTGTAGAATGTGTAGCCGTTGATATCGTACGCCTCATAGGTCATCAGGTTGTGCTCGACGCCCTGTGACAAGGCGAATATGAGTTGTTCTTCCGCGGAAGAAACCTCATGTGAAGGGTACGACAGAAGCTTCTGCTTGAACCAACGCGTGAAACATGAGTTGTGCTCTTTGAGTATATCTCCGTCCGTCCTCTGTTGGCCTCGGTCATTGTACGTCTTCTCAATAAAGGTTTTGTGCTCTAAAACCCAAGGATC
This sequence comes from Triticum dicoccoides, assembly GCF_002162155.2. NCBI lineage: Eukaryota > Viridiplantae > Streptophyta > Magnoliopsida > Poales > Poaceae > Triticum > Triticum dicoccoides. Next base: position 153,398,279 of record NC_041388.1, read on the forward strand.
GACCACGTCTATGTGTTGTATCGCGACTAGGTTTGCTCTTTCAAAGTCGGCGAGTCGACCCTCGAAGTCGACATGCATTTCGCGGCGACCCTCACGGTGACCCCATCCAGCGAGCCTGCCGAGGTGCCTGTTGACGGGCAGACCAACAAGGTTCTCGATGCCTAGATAATTCGTGCAGTAGGAGATGCACTCTTCGGTCAGAAAGCCCCTGGCTATACTTCCCTCTGGACATGACATGTTGCGAACGTATCCTTTAATGACACCATTCATCCTTTCGAACGGCATCATGCTGTGCAGGAACGTCGGCCCGAGTTGGATGATATCCTCCACGATATGGACCAGCAGATGCACCATAACATCGAAGAATGCGGGCGGGAAGTACATCTCAAGCTCGCATAGTATCACCACGATCTCTTCCTGTAGCCTTCTGAGTTGCCTCACGCCAATCGACTTCCGAGAGATGACGTCGAAAAAGTTGCATAGGCCAAATAGCGTTTCACGGACGTGCGCGTCCATGATCCCACGGATTGCAACTGGAAGTATCTGCGTCATCAGCACGTGACAGTCGTGTGACTTCATCCTGCTGAACTTCTGCTTCGCTGGGTCTAGGTATCTGCTTATCTTCCCCGCGTAATCGTAAGGAAGTTTTACTCCTAGGAGGCAGGTGAAAAACTGCTCGATCTCCTCCTGACTTAGAGTGAAGCACGCGGGAGGGTAGTCATTTCCGGTCTTCTTGGCCTTTTTGCCTTTGCGACGACTTTCTGTCTCCTGCTTCGCCTCATCATCATCATCATTAGCGTAAAGCTCGTGCCTGGTGCCCATTGATTTCAAGTCTGCCCTTGCTTTCGGCCCATCTTTGGTCCTCTCTGGCATGTTGAGCAGGGTACCAAGCAGACTCTCACACATGTTCTTCGTGATATGCATGACATCAAGGCTGTGAGGCACACAGTGGATCTTCCAGGACGGCATGTCCCAGAAAACAGACCTCGTTTTCCATACCTTCAGCAGCAGCTCTGGCGCCTTTCGCTTCTTTCCCGGCTCTGGCGCCTTTTGCTTCTTTCCCGGCAGTGGGCAGTCTTTCCAATTTTTCAACAGCTCGTCTATTTCCTCGCCGCTCCTCGTACACGGGCGTTTTCGGGGTTCGGTTTCACCATCAAACAGATCCTTGTGTTTCCTCCACGGGTCATCGTCGCGAAGCCACCTTCGATGTCCCATGAACACGGTTTTTGAAGACCCGGGATCTCTATCTAGCTGGCGATACGTTGTGTCATCCATGCACCTTACGCATCCAGAAAATCCGTGGACTACCTGCCCCGCGAGATATCCGTAACCGAGATAGTCGTGCACCGTCGTGAGCAGTGCGGCTCTCATAGGGAAATATTCTTTCTCTACAGCGTCCCACGTATTGGCTGGCGTTTTCCACAGCGTGTCTAGCTCCTCCTTCAGCAGCCCCAGATACAGATTGATGTCGTTCCCTGGTTGTTTCGGCCCTTCAATTAGCATACTCATGTGAATGTACTTCCTCTTCATGCACAACCAGGGGGGAAGGTTGTACATCCACACAAACACAGGCCAGGTGCTATGTGTGCTTCTCTGGCTGCCAAATGGATTGACTCCATCGGTGCTCGTGCCCAGCATGATGTTCCTTGGATCCTTCCCAAATTTTGGGTATTCGAAGTTCAACGCTTGCCGCTGGCTCTCATCCTTAGGGTGACTCAGCATCTTGTCTTTTTTATTTATCTCCGGATCATTTCCGTCATCTTCCCGCTTCTTCTCCTCCCTATCCACGTGCCAACGCAGGAGCTTTGCTACCTTAGGGTCCGCGAAATACCGCTGCAGACGAGGAGTGATCGTAAAGTACCACACCAATTTTCGAGGAGCTTTCTTCCTCTTCTTGTATCGAGTGACGCCGCACACCAGACATATGGTAGACTCCGCATGCTTGTCCCGATAAATGATACAATTGTTCATGCACACATGGTATTTCACGTGCGGTAAATCCAGAGGACACACGATTTTCTTCGCCTCCTCGAAACTGGTCGGGCACTTGTTCCCCTTGGGAAGACGTTCGTGCCAGAATGACATGTTCTCGTCGAAGCATGCGTCGGTCATTTTGTGTTTTACCTTCATCTCCAGAGCCATGAGCACTTTCAGGCGGGTATCCTCGGGCATGCATCCTTCAGACAATGGAGTAACCGCGTCTATCTCCAGTTGATCCAGCTTGGCTTTCTCTCGGGCGGCAGCTCTTGCGTTATCCGTCTGCTTGAGAAGCAGCTCTTGAATATGAGGGTCCTGCATCCAGCCTCCATCTTCGTCTGCTTCGGCATCTTCATCTTCATGATCATGCCCTTCGTCTTGATCTTCCTCATCATCATGTACGACATCTTCTACATGATGACTGTGTACAGCATCACCGTCGTGATCATGTCCTGGAGATTCTTCGTCTTCTCGCCCGCCCTCGCTGCGGTGGTACTTGTCTTGTTGCCCTTCCTCATTTCTTGCCCGGCCCCGGCCATGGATGACTTCATAGTCATCTTCATCACCTTGCCACCGATAGCCATCCATGAAACCACGCAAGAGCAGGTGGTCCTTCACCTGCCCGGAATCCGGGTCCGCAATAGGCTCTTCAGCTTGCATCTTCGACACGGACATCTTATCTCCATCTCGTTCTTTTGAAGCATCTCGGCCTTTGCGGAGCTCAAAAACCTATTCACGATGCCTTCAGTCATCGTGCGGACCATGGTCGCCTGCGGGGTAGAGCAAAACGATATTTTAGAACCAAGAAAAAATTTGGCATGACCTTCCCTAAAAATAGGACCAAAAAGAATGCATAGTGCCAAAATTCTCGCCAAAACGGAAACGAATCAAAACATTCCAGCAAAATATTGGCAACTATCGCATTTCAAATACCGGTACCTTCAAACACAAACATATATGCAACACCACAAACACATGCAACACCACAAACATACATAGATCTAGCTAGGCCACAAAAAGTGCATGTGCACGTTGTTGGAGCGAGCTAGGGAGAAAAAAAGTAGATCTACATCATGAAGATAGCTTTCCCCTTACTTACCTATCAAAAAAAGGTAATTTCACCACTTAATTTTGATGAATCTATGGTGCAAATGAGGTGAGGAGGAGGAGGCAGCCGAAAGCTTGGAGAAGGAGGTGGAGGGAATGAAGTGGGGAAAGTGAGTGGGTAGGTGTGGGGCTATCCAAAATATCTTGTTGGGGTCCCAGGTTACTAATGGCGCACCACAAGGAAATGCGCCATTAGTAACCCTGGTTACTGATGGCGCACCCGCAGGTGGTGCGCCATTAGAAGTTCTGCAAAAAAGTAAAAAATATAAATATATATACTAATGGTGCACCGTGTAACAGTGCGCCATTACTAGTTTAAACTAGTAATGGCACACTGTGAAACAGTGCGCCATTAGTAGTTTTGCAAAAAAAGAATAAGAAAAAAATTACAGTAATGGCGCACTCTCTGACTGGTGCGCCATTACTAGTTAGAACTAGTAATGGCGCATTGTCGACCTGATGCGCCATTAGTATGTATGGAAAAATGGAAAAAAAAATTAATACTAGTGGTGCACGCTGTTTCTGGTGCGCCATTAGTGTCTTCCACACTAATGGCGCATCACCAACAGGTGCGCCATTAGTATATTGTGGTGGAGCACTACTTCCCTGGTGCGCCATTAGTATCAATCCTATCTATAGCCCTTTTCCTAGTAGTGTGAGATGCATGATAAAGACAAAACACACGGAGACAAAAACCCAACAATGATGAAATAGAATAACTTAGTGCCGGAAACGGCAAGAGTTGGGATTCATATAAGGTAAATTACATCTGGGGTGTTACAATGTGATTACGGGTAACTTTCCAGTTAACTCTACTCCTGCAAAAGTCCTTTTTGATACTGGTGCATCGCATTGTTTCATGTCAAGATCATTTGTTTCCAGGCATGACTTTGTTTCAAAAATGTTGGGTAAACCTATGGGAGTGGTTTCTCCGGCTAAGTCTATGAGGGCTACCTCGATAGTCCCGAATGTTTCTATCATGATGGGTGACTTCATGTTTCTGGCTTCTCCAATGGTCCTTGGTAACTCGGATATTGATCTTATTCTCGGAATGGACTGGCTTTCTAAGCACAAGGCTCAGCTTGATTGTGCTGCCAGGCAGATTCAATTGACTCGTTCGTCTGAGGATGTAATTGTCTTTGCCGCTCATGACGATACCATCCGACTGTTTTCTCTGAATGAGAAGGGCGAGCTGGATGCCATCTCTCAAATTCCAGTCGTTTGCGGATATCAAGACGTCTTTCCAGAAGAGCTTCCAGGAATGCCTCTGGACCGGCCAGTTAAATTCGTTATCGGTCTTGAGCCTGGCACGGGACCTGTTTGCAAACGTCCTTACAAGCTTGGACCTGAAGAGTTGAAGGAGCTGAAGAAACAACTCGATGAACAAGAGTGTATGGGTCTCATACGACCAAGTTCTTCTCCATGGGGTTGTGGTGTTCTTTTCGTCAAGAAGAAGGATGGAACGGACTGACTCTGTGTCAACTACCGTCCATTGAACAAGAAGACTATAAAGAAGAAGTACCCACTTCCCAACATCAATGAGCTTTTCTAACAACTCAAAGGTGCTCAAGTATTCTCCAAGCTTGACCTTCGTATGGGCTATCATCAGATTCGCATTCGTGAAGAAGATATCCCTAAGACAGCTTTCAGAACAAGCTATGGTTCATATGAATACACTGTCATGTCTTTCGGCCATGTCAACGCTCCTCCAACATTCTCTCGCATGATGAACTTCATCTTCAAGGCCTACACAAATGACTTTGTCTTGGTCTACCTCGATGACATTTTGGTCTTTTCCAAGAACAAGGAGGATCATGCCAAGCATTTGAGATTGGTGCTGGATAAGCTCAGAGAACATCAGTTCTATGCAAAGTTTTCAAAGTGCGAGTTTTGGCTCGATGAGGTTCTCTACCTTGGGCATATCATCTCTGCCAAGGGCATAGCTGTTAATCCTGAGAAGGTGTCTGCAATTGTGAATTGGGAACCACCTCAGAACGTGAAGCAACTCTGCAGCTTCCTTGGGCTCGCAAGCTATTGTCGAAGGTTCATCTAGACCTTCTCTAAGATCGCGAAGCCTCTTTCCAACCTCTTGCAGAAGCATGTGAAGTACGTCTGGTCTCCTGAATGTGACATCTCTTTCAACACCCTGAAAGAGAAGTTAGTCACTACTCCAGTTCTGACTCCTCCTAATGAATCCAAACCGTTCGAGGTCTTCTGTGATGCTTCCCTTCAAGGTCTTGGTGCAATGTTGATGCAAGAGAAGAAAGTTGTGGCTTATACCTCCCGCAAGTTCAAGCCCAACGAAAAGAACTACCCCACTCATGACCTTGAGTTGGCGGTAGTTGTCCATGCTCTTTTAACTTGGAGACATGTCTTATTGGGAAGAAAAGTGGACATCTTCACTGATCATAAGAGTCTCAAGTACATCTTCACTCAGCCTAATCTCAACCTCAGGAAGAATCGTTGGGTCAAAATGATTCAAGAGTATAATCCGAGTATCTAATATACTCCAGGCAAGGCCAATGTAATTGCTAACGCATTGAGCAGGAGGGCTTACTGCAACAGTTTGATTCTCAAGCCTTACCAACCCGATGTGAAGATTTCCGCAAACTCAACCTTCAAGTGGTTCCTCAAGGTTTCTTCGCCAACCTCCAAGTCTCTCCTACTTTGGAAGATCATATTCGCGAGGCTCAACTTCTTGATGCTATGGTGAAGAAGGTGAAGATTGGGATTGTCAAGAGTCAACCCAAGTACAAGTGCTATCGTCTTCTTGACAAGGATACTCTATTCTTCGAGGATCGCATTGTTGTGCCTAAAGGTGACCTTCGTAAAGTCATTTTGAACGAAGCTCACAATTCACTCCTCTCTATCCACCCTGGAAGTACAAAGATGTACCAAGACCTCAAGCAGTCGTATTGGTGGACTCGAATGAAGCGCGAGATTGCTCAGTTCGTGAATGAATGTGATGTCTGCAGAAGAGTGAAAGCAGAACACCAACAACCAGCTGGCCTCCTCCAACCTCTTGCCATTCCAGAATGGAAGTTTGCCCACATTGAGATGGACTTCGTGACTGGGTTTCCAAAGTCCAAGCATGGCAATGATGCTATCTTCGTTGTCATCGACAAACTCACTAAAGTGGCTCATTCCATTCCTATCAAAGAATCTATCACAGTAGCTCAGTTGGTAGAGCTATATACCTCCAGGATTGTCTCTCTGCACGGAATTCCGCAGTTGATATCTTCAGATCGTGGCAGCATCTTCACCTCTAAGTTTTGGGATTATTTTCAGAAGGCCATGGACATGAACATTCGCTTCAGCACAACTTTTCATCCTCAAACCAGTGGCGAAGTTGAGCGAGTAAATCAGATTCGTGAAGATATGCTCAGGGCTTGTGTCATCTCTTTCGGTATGAAGTGGGAAGATTGTCTTCCATATGCCGAGTTTTCCTACAACAACAGTTTCCAAGCGAGTTCGGGCAAGGCCCCATTTGAGATTCTCTATGGCAGGAAGTGTCGTACTCCTCTTAACTGGTCAGAGGCTGGTGAACGCCAACTTCTTGGCAATGACTTGATCACAGAGGCAGAAGAAATGTGCAAAGTCATTCGCGATAATCTCAAAGCCGCACAATCGCGCCAGAAGAGTTACTATGATAGCAAGCATCGTGACTTGGCTTTCGAGATCGGAGACCATGTCTACCTCCGCGTCTCTCCAATGAAAGGTACTCGTTGCTTTCGTATCAAAGGGAAGCTTGCCCCTAGATACGTGGGTCCTTTCAAGATCATTAGCAAGAGAGGCCATCTCGCCTATCAACTTGAGCTTCCATCCAACTTTGCAAACGTGCACGACGTGTTTCACGTGTCTCAACTCCGCAAGTGCTTCAAGACTCCTGACCGCACCGTCAACTTTGAAGACATTGATCTCCAAGAAAACCTGTCTTATCGTGAGCACCCCGTTGCTATTCTTGAAGAAGCTGAGCGCAAGACTCGCAACAAGTCTATCAAATTCCTCAAAGTCAAGTGGTCACATCACTCTGACCATGAAGCCACCTGGGAACGCGATGATCACCTCCGTTTTGAATACCCAGAGTTTTTCCAGTCCTAGATCTCGGGACGAGATCCTTTCGTAGTGGTGGAGTGTTGTAACTCCCCGGATGTAATTTACCTTATTTGAATTCCAACTCTTGCCATTTCCGGCACTAAGTTATTATATTTCCTTGTTGTCGGGTTTTTTTCTCCGTGTGTTTTGTCTTTGTCATGAATCTCATGTCATGTCATCATGTGCATTGCATTTGCATACGTGTTCGTCTCATGCATCCGAGTATTTTCCCCGTTGTCCGTTTTGTATTCCGGCGCTCCTATGTCCTCCGGTGGTCCCTTTCTACCTCTTTTCGTGTGTGGGTGCTAAACATTTTCGGATTGGACCGAGACTTGTCATGCAGCCTTGGGTTACTACCGGTAGACCGCCTGTCATGTTTCGTGCCATTTGGACTTTGTTTGATACTCCAACAGTTAACCGAGGGACCGAAAAGGCCTCGTGTGTGTTGCAGCCCAACACCCTTCCAAAGTGGCCCAAAACCCACCAAAAACCTCTCCATCACCTAGGCCGTTCGATCACGATCGCGTGGCCGCAAACCGCACCTCATTTGGATCTTCCTAGCTCCCTCTACCTCTATAAATAGGCCCTCCATGAAATTTCCGGATTAAACACACCCCTAACCCTAGTACATCTTCCCCGCCGCCGCCGGACAATGTCCGCCACCTCGTGGACACACCACCCCCAGCCACTCACCGGCCGCCACGTGGCAACCAGCGCCCACTTTGCCGCCGCGGGCCCGAGAGCCCGAAGCCGGCACTCCCGCCGCCCGTCCAGGCCGAGCCGCCCCCGCGCGCCCCGCCATCTCCTTCCCCGTGTCCGGCCACCGGCGCCGCCGCGCGCCATCGGCGACGACCG
>NC_041388.1:153406630-153526794 GCF_002162155.2 Triticum dicoccoides
CCCACCACTCCGGCGCCGCGCCCGGATCCGCCCCGGCCACGCCTCGAAGTCGACGCCCGCAAGTTCGGTGACCTCTCCCCGGACTCCGGCGGCCTCAAGTTCCTGTTCCGGCAAGCTCGTCGCACTGCTACAGTACCCGCTACAGTAACCGCGAGCCAGATCCCGATCTAGATCCGATTGACATTCCCCCGAAACCCTAATCCTAGTTATTTTTATGCATACTTTGACGCATCATAACTTCATCACCGTGGCTCCGATTCGTGTGTGTAGCTTATCAAAATGTTTGTCTAGATGAGTACTCCATTTCATCTCACTGCATAATTTTCATTTGAGCTCATCTTGATGCCCGAAATGCTGTTGGAAGAGGGCTATGTGATGTTAGTTTCAGATCTGTTTCAGCAAATGCACTTTTTTCATTTTTGCCATGATTAATGTGTGCATGCTATGATCCTGAGCTCTACATGTGTTTTGAAGTATGTCATGCCATCTTTACAGGGGTGTATTCCATGTATTTTTGTGATCTTTGTGGTGACTAGCACAAGCATGCAATGTATCTTACTCAATGTTGCTGATTTCAAGGACTTAGAAATATTCTAAGTCCTTGTCCTGTTATTATTTTTGTTCCATATGTTCATGTTGATTCCTAGTGATTTTTGTTCCATGTGCATGATCAATAAGGATGTTTTGTAGATATTGTGGCGCTCTATCCATCCATGTCTTTGTTTGCATTTATGGAGCACCCTAGCTTGAGTCAAGCGAGCTCTACTTTTGCTATAAAATGTTCCTGGCAGATTTTGAACATGTTTTGCAATTTTGCCAAGCTTGCTGTAATTGATCCGTGCATGCTATATTGTTGTTCTTGCCATGTCTAGCTTCTATGCCATGTCTTCTTTCTGGTTGTATGCTTAGTTTGTCATGCAATGCCTCGTAGTGAGTGCATCGAGCTTGTAAACATGTCTACTCGTTATCTGTTTTGCCATGTTCCAGTTTTTTCACTAAGTCTGAATCTGTTTATGTTTTTGCTATGTTCAGGTGGTTGCAATTGTATTTTCTGATCCCTTTTGGCTTATGGTCACTAAGGGACCTTTGTTGTATGATTTGAGTATCTTCATGCCATGATTTTCTTTTCCATGATATGTTCCTGTAGCATGTTCTTATCGTGCTCTAAACATTGCTTCCTGATGTTAAATTCCTGACATGCTGTTAATTTCACTAAGTCTGAAACTTGTTATCTTTTGCACTTTTGCCATGCTTGTTTGAACCTGTTAATGAGTGAATTAGTCGTAGCTCAGTGTCCATCTTTTGTCAAGCATCATGAGTGGATCCCTTCCATGTATTTTGTTGCTATGTTCGAGTGCAGTAGCTTAATTATCTTGATGCATTCAGAAGGCTACTTGCTGTTAATCGCACACCGGTGCCATATTTGTTTTGCTTGCCATTTCCAAACCGTGCATCTGATTCCGGCGATCTTTATATCGATTTCAACCGAAATCATCTCCTCTATCCAGTGGAACTCTTGGATTTCCAAGTTGAGGCCAGGTTCAATCATTCCTTTCCAAATCATGCATATGCATCACATACCGCATCCCGCATATCATACCATGTTGGCATCATGTTGTTTGAGCATTGCACGTGGTTGATTGTGTTTATTTTGCTTGTTGTTCTTTCTTGGGTAGATCCGGGAGACGAGTACGTGATCGACGAGCCCGTTGAGTACACTTACGAGGATCAAGCCAACTCTGAGAACTTTGCAGGCAAGATGACCATACCCTCGAAATCACTTCTATCTTTGCTTGCTAGATGCTCGCTCTATTGCTATGCCTATGCTACGAAACCTACCACTTTCTTATCATGCCTCTCATATTGCCATGACAAACCTCTAACCCACCTTGTCCTAGCAAACCATTGTTTGGCTATGATTACCGCTTTGCTCAGCCCCTCTTATAGCGTTGCTAGGTGCAGGTGAAGATTTGAGTTTGTTCCTTGTTGGAAAATGTTAATTGTTGGGATATCATTATTATATCTTGTTTATCTTAATGCACCTATATACTTGGTAAAGGGTGGAAGGCTCGGTGTCAGTGTCAAAACCGGCAGATCTCGGGTAGGGGGTCCCGAACTGTGCGTCTAGGCCGGATGGTAACAGGAGGCAAGGAACACGATGTTTTACCCAGGTTCGGGCCCTCTTGATGGAGGTAAAACCCTACGTCCTGCTTGATTAATATTGATGATATGGGTAGTACAAGAGTAGATCTACCATGAGATCAAGGAGGCTAAACCCTAGAAGCTAGCCTATGGTACGATTGTTGTATGATAAAGTTGTCCTACGGACTAAAACCCTCCGGTTTATATAGACATCGGAGAGGGTTAGGGTTACACAAATTCGGTTACAATGGTAGGAGATCTTGAATATCCGCATCGCCAAGCTTGCCTTCCATGCCAAGGAAAGTCCCATCCGGACACGGGACGAAGTCTTCAATCTTGTATCTTCATAGTCCTGGAGTCCGGCTGAAGGTATAGTCCGGCTACCCGAACACCCCCTAATCCAGGACTCCCCCAGTAGCCCCTGAACTAGGCTTCAATGACGACGAGTCCGGCGCGTAGATTGTCTTCGGCATTGCAAGGCGGATTCCTCCTCCAAATTCTTCATAGAAGTTTTAAACACCAAGAGTAGTGTCCGGCTCTGCAAAATAAGTTTCCATGTATTGCCACAGAGAGAATAATATTAACACAAATCTAATCTGCTGACATATTCCACAGCGTGACATCACACTACGGCCAAGCCTTTATTCGAATCGTTTTCACTTTTCCACCTCAGCGTGTTTTGCGAGGCAGTTTCCTTGGCACGTCTTGTCAAAGCAGAGATCGTGTCCCCCATTTATGGGATTCTCATCATACGGACGTGGGTAACCCAACCGCGCCATTTATCACGGCGCTTGGGAGGCAAGCAAGTTTTACTAGGCCGATGGGGACGCATAGTCGCATCCGCCCATATAAAGGGATAAGGATCCACCTTTTTACCTACGCCTTCTTCCTCCTTTGCCTATCCATCTTCTGCGCACCCGAGCTCCAGCACCCAAGCCCGCACTTCCTACCTCAACCTTCTCCAACAATGTCCGGAGCGGGAGGCAAGTGGATGGTCTCCTCCATCACGGAGGGCCATGTCAAAAAGCTAAGGAAGGCCGGATACCTGTCCAAAGGCATCGCGCACCGGCTTCCTGAGGAGGGGCAGCTTCTCCCCACCCCAAGGCCCCATGAGAGGGTAGTATTTCTTCCCCACTTCCTCCGCGGACTGGGTTTTCCTCTCCACCCATTTGTCCGCGGGCTCATGTTCTACTCTGGCCTAGATTTCCACGATCTGGCCCCGAACTTCATCCTCAATATCTCGGTGTTTATCATCATGCGCGAGGCTTTCCTCTGCATACGCCCCCATTTCGGCCTCTGGCTCAGGACCTTCAATGTCAAGCCAAAGGTGGTGCGCGGCAACCAGGCGGAGTGCGGAGGTGCCATGGCGGGCAAAATAGCCAATGTCCTATGGCTCGAGGGCTCCTTTGTGGAGACCTTGAAGGGGTGGAAATCAGGATGGTTTTACATTACCGAGCCACGCGATCCGGAGTGGATCGCAGCCCCTGAATTCCGATCTGGACCCCCTACATGGCTCACGTCCTGGAAGGAGACGGACTTGTCGTGGGGTGACGAAGAAGAGGTGACCGGACTGCAAAAATGCATCTAGTCCCTGGTGAACAAGCATCTTAAGCTTGTCAACGTAGTCCAGGTCATGCTCGTCTGCCGGATCCTTCCGTGTCAAGAACGGGACTTCAATTTGTGGGAGTTCAACCCGGCGCAGCACCGAACTCTGAGCAGACTCTTTGACATGACGTACAAAGATGTCTGGAGGGGGCTAACCAAAGGCGCCGAGGCTCCCACATCCGCCTCCGAAGACCGCGGATTCAGCTCGCAGCGTCTTGCTGGCGAGGTAAAATATTTTCATATTTTACAGGATGTTAAGTTTTCTCCATAGTTTGACTCTATGCGGGATCTAAACTCCCTCACCTTTGACAGGATTGGCGGGCGAAGTCCGGACTGATTAACTGTCCGGCTCCCTTGCCCAAAGACCCAGCCCCTGCTCTCCTAGTGAAGCTGCTAGTTCCGGTGCCTTATGTGGTGCCAGAGAAGAAGTCCAAGAAGAAGAAGTCCACGGGGACTCAAAAGAGTTCCCGGCATATGGTGGTGTCGGACTCGTCGTCCGACGAGTCCGAGACGCACTCCTCCCATGAAGACAAGGAGGAGGAAGAAGAGACCTCTCCCCCTCCAGTGGGGGAAGGAAAGAAGAGGAAGGCTGCCCTAGTAGGGGAGGCCCAAGGGTCCAAGAAGAGGAAAACCCCTCCGCCGGACTACGCCCCCGACGCCGACGAGGACGAGGAGGAGTGGCCGGACAGGGCCTGAAGGTGCACTGGGGTAAGCTGGACGGTGAGAAGCTTGTGAGGGATGGGCCGCCGCCGGGGAAGGAGCATCGCAAGCCCGAGAACTATTACAAGGATGTTCTGGCTGGTGCCCGCCTTATGGCGGATGAATGTACCAAGGATGTAATTTTTGAATGAACTCGCTCGTGTTATCCTGTGCGCTGAAAACTTGTTCATATGCGCTAAGCAATGCTTTTGCATTTAAAATATTACTTTCTGTGCGGCCGTTTATCAAAAAATTGAGAGATGGCCAGTCGTCGGCTTCTGCCCCCATGCCACTAGTGCCGGGGTGTTCGGGATAAACCTGAGCGCTCTTTTTCCCATGATTGGGTCCGTCGAGGTAGGCGCTCAGCACAATGAACAAGGCAATCGGACTATAATGCTTGAACACTCTCACTTAGCCATAGAACTCTATAATTTTAAATTTTGGCGAAGCCCCTAGTATTCGGAAGACCGAGTGTCGGTGTCAAAACCGGCGGATCTCGGGTAGGGGGTCCCGAACTGTGCGTCAAGGCCGGATGGTAACAGGAGACAAGGGACACGATGTTTTTTACCCAGGTTCGGGCCCTCTCGATGGAGGTAATACCCTACTGCTGCTTGATTGATATTGATGATATGGGTAGTACAAGAGTAGATCTACCACGAGATCAAGGAGGCTAAACCCTAAAAGCTAGCCTATGGTATGATTGTTGTGTATGGAGTCGATTGCCTACGGACTACAACCCTCCGGTTTATATAGACACCGGATAGGGTTAGGGTTACATAGAGTCTGTTACAATGGTAGGAGATCTTGAATATCCGCATCGCCAAGCTTGCCTTCCACGCCAAGGAAAGTCCCATCCGGACACGGGATGAAGTCTTCAATCTTGTATCTTCATAGTCCAGGAGTCCGGCGGAAGGTATAGTCCGGCTACCTGAACACCCCCTAATCTAGGACTCCCTCAGTAGCCCCCGAGCCAGGCTTCAATGACGACGAGTCCGGCACGTAGATTGTTCGGCATTGCAAGGCGGGTTCTTCTCCAAATCTTGTGTACCTATAGGAGTAATGTCCGATTTTTGTAATGTAGTGCTCCTCGGCTTCCACGCTCAATAATGGCCATCTTCCACGTGTCCAACGAATGCGAAAAGCAGGGGTGCCTATTTAACGGGATGGGGATTTAGGTCCAAACCGCATCTTCTCCTTTCCGCGAGTTATCATCAGAGCGCTTCCAGCAAAGGTCCATTCCAACATGACCAGTCGTCGCAGCTCCTCCCCTCGCCCCTCCGGTCCCAAACCCGGGGACTGGGAGAGTTGCACCATCCCGCACAGCGAGTTAGCATTGCTTCAGGCCAAGGGATTTCTCCCTCAGGCATACATGGTCTCGGTCCGAGCCGGTCTCGCCACCTACAATGGCGGAAAACAAGCGGAGAGCACCCCCAATCCTTCTAAAGGAGAGCGGGTGTGCATCGTCCCCTATCTAATAAGGGGACTGGGATTTCCAATTCATCCATTTCTCCGCAGGCTTCTGGAGTTCTACGGCATCCAGCTGCACAATCTCACGCCCGCCTCCGTATTGCATATTGAGGGTTTTGTCGCCCTTTGTGAGCTATTTTTAGGCGTTGAGGCTCATTTCGCGCTATGGAAGAGGTTATTCTGCCTGGTGCCCCGTTCTCAAAAGGGGTCTATATACCAAGTGGGCGGAGCCGAAGTATGGCGCATCGCCGGGACCGGATACCTATCCGGAACCCCAAAGAAGGCGTCCGAGGACTGGCCTTCGGAATGGTTTTATATAGATGACGTCCTGCTACCGGACCCTATCCGGGTCGGTCTCCCTGAGTTCAACAGTGCTCCATTGAAGAAACGCTTGAGCTGGCGTCCGCGTAACTCTCAGAGAGAAAGCGACAGAGACGTCCTTTACTTGATGGGCCGGATAAGACTATTGGCTCATTCCGGACTAACCATGATTGGAGTCATGGCCGCATGGATTATGCGGGGGGTACAGCCACTTCAATATAGAGGCCACCCCATGTGGGATTTCAACGGGGAGGATGACGCCACCCGTTACGGTCGTAAGGGGCCGGCCTCAGCTACCGCTCTAGTAAAGATCTTATCCTCTTTGTACAAGGGAGAAAAGGAGGAATTCCTCCGCATCAACCCGCAGGCCGGATTTACTATGTACGATCCTCCAAGTTGGGTAAGTGAACAACTGCGCTTGCCCGTTTGTTTTATACTCCCACGGTTAGATATGTAGTCTAATGACTTCAATGCAGGAACTGCGACAGGTGGTAAAGGATATAAACAGCCGCCCTCCATAGCCCGAGGAGCCAGTACAGTCCCTCGATCTGGACTCCGAAGAGGATCCGGACATATCGGTGGAGCTTATCGACGGGGTGTTCCATCAGCTAAGCAAGGACAATACCTTGGTAGCCATCACGGCTGATTACACAGGGTTAATCCGGGCCTCCCAGGTGACAGAAACCGGAGTCTCATTCCCTTGAGAGAGATTCCACTCTCATGTATTCCGGTGTTTCTGACGACAACCATGTTTTGCAGGGGAGATTTCCGAGGCAGGAGGCCGAACCTGCGGCGGCTAGCCAACGAGGGGCCGCAGGGCCCCGTGGGGCAAAAATGAATGTAGTCTGGACTGAGATGCCGGCGCAAAGGTATAGCGCACCCTCTGTTTCCCTGGTGTTATCTGTCAGGGCATATTAAAGTTCGTGCTATCTTTAGAATGAAGAGACCTCGCCGGACTACATCCGGAGAGGCTGCCAATCGCGCCTCCACCAGCCAGGCTCCAACGTCTGGCCAGGAAGCGGAGGCGAGCACAAGGCGCGCACCGGACGCTCCTGCGACAAAGGATGCAGACAGGCTGTCTGCCACAAATTCTGAAGTGGAGAGTGCCATGAACCACAGGCGTCGCCGGACAGTTCTACGCGACGCTTGTTTCTCCCAAGAGGCTTTAGATGCCTTTAATTCGGGAGATGCGTACCTCCGTGCCGCTCAAAATGGTTTAGCCAGAGCCACGGAGCAGTATGTAAAAGACATACGGGTAAGAAAATTTTGGTCAAATATATATATACCAGTAGCCCCCGAGACTTGAAACAGTTAGAGCAACTGATTTAAGGATCATTTAATATGCAGGTTCTTACAGAGAAGAATACTGTACTGTCCCAGGAGCTGGAAAAGTGCAAGGCCCAACTAGAGGTCGCACTAGCCGCAGCAGGGGAGCCCAAAGAGACCCCCTCGGGCAATATACACTTCGAAAGATTAGTATTGTGCGGTGTGGGTGCAAATCTGACAAACCATGTTGCAGATGGCGCCGGACTCGATCCGGAAAAGCAACAACTCTTACGCCGGCTAAAGGCCGGTGAGAGTATGTTGACAAAGGTGAGGTGAGAGAAGAATGATCTTCAGGATGCCAACACCAGGCTGGACGTTGAACTTAAAGATGTTCGTGGCCAGCTGTCGGACTCCACGAAGGAGAATCAGCGGCTTCGACGCGGCATATTTAGTAAGTGCTTGAACGAACTTTGGAAAAAGAGTTCGGCGAGGAAGTCGACTAATAGAGTAATGTCTGTTGGTATGCTCACAGGTCATCCTGCAGAGGAGATGCCCGGTTCTACGGGTGACCTTCTTCCCGAACTCATGCAACTGCACGAGCGAATTCGGCAGGCGATGCAAGGTGTTGCCCAAGCCTTATGGCCTGCCCACTCCATGCCCGAGGGCCTTGGAGAGCTTGCGGAGAAGCTGAAGGGAGCTCGGCGGCGCTTCCGGTTGTGGAAGATATCGGCCTGCCGACAAGGTGCTAGGGAAGCTTGGGCCATGGTGAAGACCCGTTTTACGAAGTCTGACCCAAACCACATGGCCGAGGTCGGACCAGTGGGGCTGACGGGAAGGAGATCCCTGTGAGCTTAGTATACGGCCAAGTAGAGTTGGCCGCGAAGTATTCCCAGCAGGACTGTAAATTAGACAGCCTGTTAGATGGTATAGAACAGGAATACAATCAGTCAGAATGACTATGTAATTTTGAATTGACATGTGTAATGCCTTCTAGCCGGATTGTAGATCGTTTGTCATTGCTGACCTTTTCGCTTCAACCTCGGGACCTGACGGTCCGGAGTGTGTCCGAATACCATAGCGGTTATATAAGAACCGTGGTATGCGTGGAGACCAGGCGTAGGGGTCATTAGTGCTTTATCACACAAGTGCCCAACTAGTTATGTTATATTACATGGTTAGTAAGAAACATCTTCCAAAGAGAATAGTTCCGTTAGGGGTTCCTTTCGCTGGGAGGCATGCCCTATAGTGCATGTCCAGACTGCATAAAAAGACCCAGAAAAAAGCATCTAGGGGCGCATAAAATGAGTAAAAAGATCATCTTTTATTTCACCGACCGAATATTCCCTTAAGAACGCTAGCTTTCGGCTTCACCCAGTCTGAGGTACACATCCGGCTGACCCGGCAGTAACAATCACAGAGGTGCTCCCTTTATCGCCTAGCCGACAATCGGGAACGTAGGGGTAAGCACAGGAGCCAGGAAACCCAGCTTGGCCAAAACTTAAGTCATATCGATGCATATAATGGTGAAGAAAAAGGTACATGCGGAAGTTTGACGCATGTGTTGGGCGTGAAGCCCGTATAAATAAGCTTCTGTTAAAGAAGCGCCCAGGTTTAATGAGCGCGAGTGGCGCGTCACTAGATGAGCCTTTAAGGGCTATAAAAGAAAAGAGGGGAAGGAGAGAAATGTAAGACAAAAAAATGCAAAAAATGGACAGAGGAAGGAGACGAACATAGAGTCCGGCGCTAGGCATAGAATCTTCGGAGACGGGTGGCGTTCCACGGGTTCGGCTCGAGTCGGTTATCCGACGCATCTCGCAGGCGGTACGCCCCACCAGTCAGGACTTGGTCGATTATGAATGGACCTTCCAACTTGGGCTTGAGTTTGTCCTAGAACTAGTTCGCCAACATTGTAATTTTTGGCCCGTACTTCTCTTCTTTGATATCTTCGGGCCTGCTGTTGATAAAATGCGGAACGGGCTTTTGCCACGTCACGCTCCTCCTCCAAGGCGTCCAAGTTGTCCTGCCGATCGAGCTCGGCTTCTCTTTCTTCGTACATGCGCACTCTAGGTGAGTCATGAATTATGTCGCATGGCAGAACTGCCTCTGCGCCGTACACCATTAAAAATGGTGTGTATTCGGTGGTGCGATTTGGTGTGGTCCGCAGCCCCCATAGCACGGAGTCCAGCTCCTCTACCCAGTGCGTGTTAGATTCCTTGAGGGACCGCACCAGTCTGGGTTTAATGCCGCTCATGATAAGACCATTTGCGCGTTCGACCTGGCCGTTGATTTGTGGGTGATAGACGGAAGCATAATCGAGCTTGACGCCCATGTTTTTGCACCAGAGTTTTACCTCGTCAGTGGTAAAGTTTGTACCGTTATCAGTTATGATGCTGTGGGGGAAGCCATAACGGTGTACAACCCCGGATATGAAGTCTATCACAGGTCCAGATTCGGCCGTTTTAACAGGCTTGGCTTCTATCCATTTGGTGAACTTATCCACCATGACCAGTAAGTATTTTTCCTATCGGTCCCACCTTTAGGTGGTCCAACCATGTCAAGCCCCCAGACCGCAAAAGGCCAAGTGATGGGTATAGTTTGGAGTGCGGTCGGTGGCATATGGCTTTGGTTGGCAAAAAGTTGGCAACCAGCGCATCGTTGGACTAGGTCCTGAGCATATGCCCGGGCCATCGGCCAATAAAAGCATGTACGGAAAGCCTTGCTAACAAGGGACCGAGCAGCGGCGTGGTGACCACCGAGTCCGGCATGAATTTCAGCCACAAGGTTCCGCCCTTCCTCTTCGGAGATGCACCTTTGAAGGACTCCGGTAGTGCTTTTCTTATAAAGCTCTCCCTCATGGACTCTATAGGCTTTAGATCGCCGAACTATGCAGCGGGCCTCGTTTTGGTCCTCTGGGAGTTCCTGCCTAGTAAGGTAGGCTAGGAATGGTTCTATCCACGGGGCGATAACCGCCATTATTACGTGGGCTGAAGGTGTAATTTCATTGGCAGAGCCTCCAATTGTGTCAGATTGTTCGGCGTCGAGTGGTGCGGCTTGGTCTGGGCTGTTATTTGCGGGTTCCCCCTCCCATGCTACGGATGTCTTGAACAATCTTTCCAAAAAGATGTTGGGGGGAACTGCATCGCGTTTTGCTCCGATGCGTGCCAGGACGTCCGCTGCTTGATTGTTTTCTCGGGCTATATGGTGAATCTCCAGCCCTTCGAACCGAGCTGACATTTTTAGGACGGCGTTGCGGTAAGCTGCCATTTTTGGGTCCATGGCGTCGAAGTCTCCATTTATTTGGGATATCGCGAGGTTTGAATCCCCGCGTACCTCTAGGCGCCGGATACCCATGGATACTGCTATCCGGAGACCATGTAGGAGGGCCTCATATTCGGCTACATTGTTGGAATCCGTGTACATGATTTGGAGCACATATAGGACTGTGTCTCTGGTGGGGGACGTCAGGACAACGCCGGCCCCAGTCTGGCCAACATTTTGGAGCCGTCGAAATGCATAATCCAATTTGAATATGTGTCGTACTCTTTAGGGAGCTCGGCCTCCGTCCATTCTGCGACGAAGTCGGCCAAAACTTGCGATTTAATAGCTCGCCGTGGCTTATAGGTTATATCGAACGGGAGAAGCTTGATGGCCCATTTTGCAATCCGGCCCGTTGCATCACGGTTGTTGATAATATCGTTTAGTGACAATTCCGAGGCTATTGTTATGGAATACTCTTGAAAGTAGTGTCGTAGCTTCCGGGATGCCATGAATACCGCGTATGCAATCTTTTGATAATGCGGGTACCGTGATTTGCATGGAGTGAGGACAGTGGACACGTAGTAGACCGGCCTTTGAAGGGGGAATTTGTGTCCGTCCGTTT
This sequence comes from Triticum dicoccoides, assembly GCF_002162155.2. NCBI lineage: Eukaryota > Viridiplantae > Streptophyta > Magnoliopsida > Poales > Poaceae > Triticum > Triticum dicoccoides. Next base: position 153,418,011 of record NC_041388.1, read on the forward strand.
CCCGCTTGACAACGAGCACTGCGCTGACAACTTGGTGTGTTGCTGCAATGTACAATAACATTGGTTCGCCGGTGATTGGCGCGGCCAGGACTGGGTTTGTTGCCAATGTGGCTTTTATTTCATCAAGTCCGGCCGTGCCGGCATCCGTCCACTCGAAGTGTTCGGTGCGCCGAAGGAGGCGATAAAGGGGTAGTGCCTTTTCTCCCAAGCGGGAGATGAAGCGGCTTAAAGCCGCCACGCACCCGGTTAATTTTTGTATTTGTTTGAGGTCCTTTGGGACATCCAATTGTGACAAAGCTCGGATATTGGCTGGGTTTACTTCAATTCCTTGACCGGATACAATGAAGCCCAAGAGCTTCCGGCTGGAACACCGAAGATGCATTTTTCTGGGTTGAGCTTGATGTCATATTGTCGGAGGTTATCGAATGTACGCCTCAAGTCATCTACTAGAGATTCGACATGTCTTGATTTGACGACCACATCATCCACATACGCCTCCACTGTTTTGCCGATCTGGTTTGCCAGACATGTCTGGACCGTGCGCTGATATGTTGCGCCGGCATTTTTCAGCCCAAAGGGCATTGTGTTGAAGCAGAATGGGCCGTATGGTGTGATGAATGCTGTTGCGGCTTGGTCTGATTCTGCCATCTTGATTTGATGGTAACCGGAGTATGCGTCGAGGAAACACAACGAATCATGTCCTGCGGTGGCATCGATAATTTGATCGATACGGGGGAGGGGGAAGGGATCCTTTGGGCAAGCCTTGTTAAGGTGTTTAAAATCGACACACAGGTGCCAGGATTTGTCCTTCTTTGGTACCATCACTAGGTTTGCTAGCCAGTCCGGATGTTTTATGTCTCTAATGAATCCGGCCTCCAATAGCTTGTCTAGCTCCTCTCCCATAGCCTGTCTCTTGGGTTCGGAAAAACGCCGAAGGGCTTGTTTGACAAGTTTGAATCCTTTTAGGATATTTAAGCTGTGTTTGGCCAGCCTGCGTGGGATCCCTAGCATGTCTGAAGGGTGCCAGGCGAAAATGTCCCAGTTCTCTCGTAGGAACTCTTGCAGTGCGGCGTCTACATCAGGGTTCAGTCGTGCCCCGATGGAAGCTGTTTTATTGGGGTCCGTTGGATGGACCTGGAATTTGACTATTTCGTCAGCTGGCTTGAAGGATGTGGATTTGGATCTCTTGTCGAGTATCACATCATCCCTGTTAACCGTGGAGCGCAGCGCAGTCAGTTCCTCGGCCGCTAAGGCTTCGGATAGTGCCTCAAGGGCTAATGCGGCCATCTTGTTTTCGGCGCGGAATGCTATGTCTGGATCACTAGCTAGAGTGATAATTCCATTTGGCTCGGGATCTTAAGCTTCATGTACCCGTAATGGGGTATTGCTTGGAAGATTGTGAATGCTTCCCGCCCTAGTAAAGTGTGATATCCGCTCTTAAACGGGGCCACCTGAAACGTGACTTCTTCGGACCTGTAATTATCCGGCGTGCCGAACACCACATATAGTGTGATTTTTCCTGTGCAGCGCGCTTCCCGACTGGGGATTATTCCTCTAAAGGTTGTGTTGTTTCGCTCGACGCGGTTGCAGTCTATTTCCATTTTTTGAAGGGTTTCCTCATAAATGACGTTCAGTCCGCTGCCTCCATCCATGAGCACCTTGGTGAGGCGAAAGTCGTCCACTATGGGACTGAGGACCAATGCGGCTGGTGCTCGGGCTGTTCGGAATCTAGGTTCATCACTTGCGTTGAAGGTAATGGCAGTGTCGCTCCATAGATTTATTGTTGCAACTTGATAGACTTCGGGGAGGCTCCGGAGTGTTCTTTTCCGCACATTGTTTGATGCGAAAGTCTTGAAGACTGTGAGAACGGTACTGGTGTCCTTGGGCTGGCTTTCTGCGGCCTCCAGAATTAAGAGGTCCTCGCCGATTTTGGCCACCTGCCGGAGTATCCAACATGCTCTAAGGCTGTGAGTTGGTGTGGCGTCCTCTGTACTGTGAATTCTACAGGGTCCATCAAGCCATCTTTCCAGTACAGTTCCATGCCCTGTAGAGGGTTTTGGCTTTTTGGTGTTTATCCCGGGTGTCCTGTGATGATGCACCCTCTTAGTTCGGACGGGATTACTATTCAAGGCCGGATTATCCCAAAAATTTATCGGTTTTCTAGGCGCTTTCCATCACACAATATTTTTGTACTATGGATGCCAAGTCAGCGAAGTGTGTGATATCACGACGACTTACGGCATTAAGGATTCCCTTGTGCGTGCAATTACTGCAAAAAATTGATATTGCGTCTTCCTCGCGGCAATCCTTAATCCTATTCATAACCAGGAGGAATTTGGCCCAGTAATGATGTACTGTTTCATCGGGCCTCTGCCTAATTTGGGAGAGATCGCTTATGATTGGGTGGGCGGGTGTCGTTGAATCTGAAACCTCACCCAATCGAAGGTTCGGAGGCCGAAGAGTTTCCGAACTCTGAAGTTTGGATTCTTGGATGTTGTCCAGTGAATCGGGCCCGTTGCCTGATCCTAAGCTCAGGTCTTGAGTTATATCTCCCCCTCCGTGGGTATCCGGCTTGGAGGGGTCAGGAATTCAGACGTAGCTAGTCCTTAAAATAGATGAAGGGTCGCCACACAGTGTCTCTACCACGGCAACGTGGTGGGTGACTTGGGGAGAGTTAATTTCTCTTAGATCGGGTTTAAGCCCAACCTGGTCGTAATCCGTAGCGACCCCCAGGGCGGCGATGCGATCCAAGAGCTCGTTTACGGAAGAGAGCTCCATTGGATCTAGCTGCTCGACAAGCTCCGAGCTGATGTGTAGGTTGCTTTTGATGACCCGAGAGGTCACCGTCGGCGCAACAGCCGAACAGGCGGTCATGAGGAAACCACCTAGCCGAAGGGTTTGGCCGACAGCCAAGGCTCCCTTAGCAACGGCGCCGTCTTTAAAGACGGGAGGAGGCATCCTTCCTGATTGTGACGGCACAGAGGAACTCTCAATGAAAGCACCAATGTCGGTGTGAAAACCGGCGTATCTCGGGTAGGGGGTCCCGAACTGTGCGTCAAGGCTGGATGGTAACAGGGGACAAGGGACACGATGTTTTTTACCCAGGTTCGGGCCCTCTCGATGGAGGTAATACCCTACTCCTGCTTGATTAATATTGATGATATGGGTAGTACAAGAGTAGATCTACCACGAGATCAAGGAGGCTAAACCCTAGAAGCTAGCCTATGGTATGATTGTTGTGTATGGAGTCGATTGCCTACGGACTACAACCCTCCGGTTTATATAGACACCGAATAGGGTTAGGGTTACATAGAGTCGGTTACAATGGTAGGAGATCTTGAATATCCGCATCGCCAAGCTTGCCTTCCACGCCAAGGAAAGTCCCATCCAGACAAGGGACGAAGTCTTCAATCTTGTATCTTCATAGTCCAGGAGTCTAGTAGAAGGTATATTCCAGCTACCCGAGCACCCCCTAATCCAGGACTCCCTCACCGAGTTCGGGGCGCTATCCACGCCTTGGCCGGACAAAGCCGGTTCCTCGTTCGAAGCGCCATAAGTCTTTAAGGACTCGAAAAACCTCTCGAACAACGACCGGTCTCTCGCTTCATCATGACAGTCGGTTTTAGCTTTTTCTACTGAGGTGCTCAGCCCAGCTCAACTGCGGCACAATCGCAGTAATTCTCCTAGTGCTACCTTAGCCGATATAGCGGAACGTAAGGCACCAAAACATAGGAGCCGGGAAAACCCAACCATTGACCCAAATCATGATTCGGAGCCGATGCATATAGTGCTATAAGTTCGGGGTGCCGCACTTGTGAAAGTGTATGGACTTCTCACGCCATATAGATGGGTACTGAAGCCCCTGGCGTATTTTGCCGTACCAAAGTGTACGGATGCAACATGTTATTAATAAACATATATATAAAAAGAGGATAATGCAAAAAATAGACAAAAAGCTATGCATTGTTTATAGAAAGGCTGCTATGAAAGCGGAACGATAGAAATAGTGCGATAAGCAAAAGAAATTGGACTATTTAACATGTCCCGGCCAGGGGCAGGCCGCGGAATTGTATTAAAAAATAGGTATACTTCTCGCAATAGAGACCACCTGGGAGTTCCATAATGCGGCGTGGCTTGTCTGCTTTCCTGGATCTTGCATCGTTTGTGCGGCAGTTGAATTGCCGAACGGGTCGTCCGAAGTATGGAGTCCTGAGAGTAAGAGAAAAAAAAGGAATTCGGCAGCCCCTGGTGCGGTTTAAGCCGTATTTCGGGCGTGCCGTGATAGTGCCCCTTCCCTTGTGCCCATGGTATTTCAAGAGCGTAGTTATGTACGCGAAGCACTGGTTTCACTATATCGCGAGGGCTAGGGTTGGGGCCGCATTGCTATGCTAGCTCAGAACGTGCCAGGCGGTCTTGTTTTAGGGTACTCCAGGCACGCTTGACAGTGTCCGGCTTTTTGAAGGCCGAACTGGAGAACTGCCTAGAGAGGCTGCTTTGTACTTCTGCTGCGAGCTCTGGCGTGTGCTCCTCCGTTCGGAGGGAGTGTTCAGTGTTTCCATTGACCGTGATTACTCCTCTAGGGCCTAGCATCTTGAGCTTGAGGTATGCATAGTGCGGTACCGCGTTGAATTTTGCGAATGTGGTTCGCCCGAGCAGTGCATGATAGCCACTACGGAACGGCACTATGTCGAAGATTAACTCCTCGCTTCGGAAGTTATCCGGAGATCCAAAGACCACTTCCAGTGTGACTGAGCCTATACAGTTGGCTTCTACACCTGGTATGACGCCTTTAAAGGTCGTTTTGGTGGCTTGATCCTCGAGGGATCTATGCCCATTTTTCGCACTGTATCCTGGTAAAGCAGGTTCAGGCTGCTGCCGCCGTCCATGAGGACTCTTGTGAGATGAAATCCGTCAATGATTGGGTCTAGAACCAATGCGGCCAAGCCGCCGTGACGGATGCTAGTGGGGTGGTCCCTTCGATCAAAGGTGATCGGGCAGGAGGACCATGGGTTGAACTTTGGTGCGACTGGCTCCATTGCATATACGTCCCGTAACGCACGCTTCCGCTCCCTCTTGGGGATGTGGGTTGCGTATATCATGTTCACCGTCCGCACTTGCGGGGGAAATCCCTTCTGTCCACTGTTGTTCGGCGGCCTGGGCTCCTCCTCGTCGTCGCTATGCAGCCCCTTGTCTTTGTTTTCGGCTCTTAACTTGCCTGCCTGCTAGAACACCCAACAGTCCCTGTTAGTGTGATTGGCTGGCTTTTCGGGGGTGCCATGTATCTGGCACAAGCGGTCGAGTATTCGGTCCAAACTGGATGGGCCCTGAGTATTTCTTTTGAATGGCTTTTTCTGTTGACCGGATTTGTAGCCTCGGAATCCGGCCTTAACTGTTGTATCCTCGTTGCTGCCGCTGTTAACGCGGCGCTTTTGTTTGTTCCGACGCGACCTGTCACTTTTGTCCTTGGTATTCGAATTACTAGGGTTCTTGGTTAAGTTGTTGCTGCGAGCTAGCCAGCTGTCTTCTCCCGCACAAAAGCGGGTCATGAGTGTCGTGAGGGCTTCCATAGATTTCGGCTTTTCCTGTCCCAGGTGCCGGGCAAGCCACTCGTCGTGGGTATTATGCTTGAAGGCCACTAAGGCCTCTGCGTCCGGATAGTTGACTATCTGGTTTTTCTTTGTTAGGAACCGTGTCCAGAATTGCCTGGCCGATTCCTCTGGCTGCTGAATTATGTGTCTTAGGTCATCGGCATCTGGTGGTCGCACATAAGTGCCCTGGAAGTTATCAAGGAATGCAGCTTCCAGGCCCTCCCAAGAACCGATTGAGTCTGTTGGCAAGCTGTTAAGCCAATGCCGGGCCGGTCCCTTAAGTTTGAGTGGGAGATATTTGATGGCATGTAGATCATCACCATGGGCCATGTGGATATGAAGGAGATAATCCTCGATCCATACCGCAGGATCTGTTGTGCCATCGTACGATTCGATGTTTACGGGTTTGAAGCCCTCAGGGATTTTATGATCCATTACTTCATCTGTGAAGCATAGTGGGTGTGCGGCCCCTCTGTATTGGGCTATATCATGACGCAGCTCGAAGGAGCTTTGTCTGCTGAGTTCGGCCCGGTCGGATTTATTGCATCCGGAGTGACGATCACCGTCACGTGCCGTGGGGCGCCTGTGCGATCCGTAGATCGATCTTGTTTGCCTTGCCTTGTCCTCCATTATGTCGCAAAGGTCGGGTGCATTTTCCCGTGCCTTAGTATGCTTGACGCGTCGTCGGGGCATGGCTTGAGTGGAGGGCCAAGAGGCCTCTCTGTCATGGCCACGAGGTGGCCGGTCGGCCGTGTCATGCACTGGTGATGTAGGTACTTCCTCCTCTAGTCGGGGTAGCAGCCTGCGCTTTGGGTAACTCTTGGAGGGGCATTCGAGTTCGTACTCTTTGGTCGCAAGGACTTCAGTCCATCTGTCAGCTAGCAAATCCTGATCAGCTCTAAGCTGTTGCTGCTTTTTCTTGAGGCTGCTTGCCGTGGCCATAAGCCTGCGTTTAAAACGCTCTTGTTCGGCGGGATCCTCTGGCACGACGAACTCGTCGTCGTCGAGGCTTGCCTCGTCTTAGGAGGGGGCGTATAATTATGGTCCTCAACCTCTTGGTCCGCCGCCCTCTTGTGAGGGCTGGCTTCTCTGTCCTCCTGTGCTGAATCTTGCTGGAGGGGGTGTTCTTCGGCGCTATCCGGAGTAGTATTATCTCCCGTGCCGGAATCACCGTTTTTGCTTTGGCGGGATTTAGAGTGGCGTCGCTGACACCGGCGCTTGGGCTGTTTCTTAGAGGTATCGTCCCCTGCTGTTCCATCGCCATCTCCATCATTTGGAGTGTCCGCCATATATATGTCGTATGACGAGGTGGCCTTCTAGCGCCCTATAGGTGCTGGTTCTTGTTCGTCTCCTGCATCGTCGTCCATGCCGTCGATGTCTTCGGAATCGAAGTCAAGCATGTCGGCTAAGTCGTCGACAGGGGCTATGAAGTGGGTGGTGGGTGGGTTTTGAATTTCCTCATCGTCCGTATCCCAACCTTGCTGACCGTAGTCCGGCCAGGGCTCTCCTGATAAAGAGAGAGACTTTAGAGAATTCAGGATGTCGTCGAAGGGCGAGTGCTGAAAGATGTCTGTGGCAGTGAACTCCATTATCGGCGCCCAATCGGATTCGATCGACAGGGGCGCGGGGGGCTCGGAGTTCGTAGAGGAATCCGGCTCCTCGGAGTCACGGGCCATGCGGAGTGTGGGGCTGGAGTTCGGCTCGATCGCCTCTGAGATCGCAGCCCCTGAGGCAGCGTCCAACCGCTGATCCTCGATTGGCGCAGTAGGCTCCGAATCAATGGTCGGAACCGATGCGTGTGCGGCCTCCAAAGAGCTGTTCGGCGGCAGAGCTATATCATGCCCATCGAGACAGTGCGGCACGCTTGGATGTGGCTCGAATCCGTCGAAGATCAAGTCCCCACGGATGTCAGCCGTGTAGTTTAGGCTTCCAAACCTGACCAGGCGTAGCTTTCGATCTGCTCAAGGTGGCCAAGCGAATTGGCCCGTAGTGCGAAGCCGCCGAAGACGAAGATCTGTCCGGGGAGAAAAGTCTCACCCTGGACTGCATCGTTGTTGATGATCGAAGGAGCCATCGGGCCTAAAAGCGACGACACAGAGGAACTCTCAATGAAAGCACCAATGTCGGTGTCAAAACCGGCGGATCTCGGATAGGGGGTCCCGAACTGTGCGTCTAGGCCGGATGGTAACAGGAGGCAAGGAACACGATGTTTTACCCAGGTTCAGGCCCTCTTGATGGAGGTAGAACCCTACGTCCTGCTTGATTAATATTGATGATATGGGTAGTACAAGAGTAGATCTACCACGAGATCACGGAGGCTAAACCCTAGAAGCTAGCCTATGGTATGATTGTTGTATGATGAAGTTGTCCTACGGACTAAAACCCTCCGGTTTATATAGACACCGGAGAGGGTTAGGGTTACACAAAGTCGGTTACAATGGTAGGAGATCTTGAATATCCGCATCGCCAAGCTTTCCTTCCACGCCAAGGAAAGTCCCATCCGGACAAGGGACGAAGTCTTCAGTCTTGTATCTTCATAGTCCTGGAGTCCGACTGAAGGTATAGTCCGGCTACCCGAACACCCCCTAATCCAGGACTCCCTCACTCGGCCTTATGCCTGGTGTTTTGTTCCACTCTTGCCTCCCTAGTTTCCGTCATACCAGTGTTATGTTCCTTGATTTTGCATTCCTTACACGGTTGGTTTATAATGGGAACCCCTTGACAGTTCTCCTTGAATTAAACTCCTCCAGCAAGGCCCAACCTTGGTTTTACCATTCTCCACCTAGCCTTTTTCCCTTGGCTTTCGCGGACTCAAGGGTCATATTTATTTTAAATCCCCGGGCCAGTGCTTCTCTAAGTGTTGGTCCAACCCAGAGCACCGTGCGGGGCCGTCCCTTGGCAACTTGGGTTACGTTGGCTTCCGTACGCTTAGCTTATCCGATGTGCCCTGAGAACGAGATATGTGCAGCTCCTATCGGGATTTGTCGGCACAGCGGGTGGTCTTGCTGGACTTGTTTTACCATTGTCGAGATGTCTTGTAACCGGGATTACGACTCTGATCGGATTGTCTTGGGAGAAGGAATATCCTTCGTTGACCGTGAGAACTTGTGATGGGCTAAGTTGGGACACCCCTGTAGGGTTATGATCTTTCGAAAGCCGTGCCCGCGGTTATGGGAAGATGAGAATTTGTTAATGTCCGGTTGTAGAAGACTTGAACCTAACTTAATTTAAATGCATCAACCGCGTGTGTAGCCGTGATGGTCTCTTCTCGGCGTGGTCCGGGAAGTGAACACGGTGTTGGAGTTATGCTTGACGTAGGTTGTTCTAGGATCACTTCTTGATCATAGTTGTTCGACCGTGCTTTTGCCTTCTCTTCTCGCTCTCATTTGCGTATGTTAGCCACCAAATATGCTAGTCGCTTGCTGCAGCCCCACATCATACTTTTTTCCCTTCCTATAAGCTTAAATAGTCTTAATCGCGAGGGTGTGAGATTGCTGAATCCCCGTGACTCACAGTTTACTTCCAAAACCAGATGCAGGGACCGACGATACCGCTCCAGGTGATTCGACTAAGCTCAAGTGGGAGTTCGATGAGAACTCAGGATGTTACTATGTGTCTTTCCCAAATGATCAGTAGTGGTGCCCAGTTGGGGCGATCGGGGACTATGTTGCATTTGGGGTTTATCTTCATTTTGGTTCCGTAGTCGGACCTTGAGTGTATTTGGATGAATGTAATGTTATTTATGATATTTGTGTGACGTGGCGAGTGTAAGCGAACTATGTATCTCTTTCTCTTATGTATTACATGGGTTGTTGTGAAGATTACCTCACTTGCGACATTGCTTTCAATGCGGTTATGCCTTTAAGTCGTGCTTCGACACGTGCGAGATATAGCCGCATCGAGGGCGTTACACTTCTTTCCTATTAGTAAAGGGTAAGCACAACATAGCTAAAAATTTTGTAATTTTCCCAAATTACGATGACAAGTGTAGTGTTCAAAACTGCATCTACGCACCGCACCGAAATAAATGTTTTTTTAGTATTTTTTTCTCACGTGATCACCCGCATCATTTTTTTGTTGTACTACTATAGTAGCCTAGGCTAGTCATAGTGGAAAGTAACTTAGACTACTGTAGTAACTCTATGGTTACCCTAAGAGCAAGTACTACCTCCTTCCTGGTTTACTCTTCTATTTTGTAGTATCAAAATTTGACCATATAGATTTAACTGACAAAATGTTAATGCATGTCACTAAGAACTATATCGTTGGATTCGTATTTGAACATAATTTAAAATGGTGTTGTCGGGGGTTGGGTGCATCATATGCCAATGGATGGCTTATCATGGTGGGAGCGAGTAGAACGTCGCCGGTGCCTAGAAGCGGGATGAGGCGTAGACACGTACACCGGCGAACTTAACCCAGGTTCGGGGCTCTCCTAGGAGATAACACCCCTAGTCCTGCTCTGCGGGGTCTCCGCATGATCACTAAGGTGCAAGTGAGTACAATGGTGCTCCTCGAGCTGTATGCTAGAGGTGGGAGAAGGCAAGGCTCGCTCTCTCCTTCCCTATGTATGAATCTAGTCCTTACCGGGTGGGAACCCTTTGCATGGGTGCCCTGGGGGGTTTATATAGGCCAACCCCCCGGGGTACAAGGGTAATACGGCCGGGCGTAGGGCCCTGCTGTCAGTCTCTCTGGTTGTCGGCTTCTTCACCGACTGCTGGGGCCCGTTGCCTGGTGGGCCCCGCTGGCTGGTCTGGTACGGAGCCGATGATGACCCAAAAGTATAGGGGATCTATCGTAGTCCTTTCGATAAGTAAGAGTGTCGAACCCAACGAGGAGAAGAAGGAAATGATAAGCGGTTTCCAGCAAGGTATTCTCTGCAAGTACTGAAATAAGTGGTAACAGATAGTTTTGTGATAGGATAATTTGTAACAGCAACAAGTAACAAAAGTAAATAAAGTGCAGCAAGATGGCCCAATCCTTTTTGTAGCAAAGGACAAGCCTGGACAAACTCTTATATAGATGAAAGCGCTCCCGACGACACATGGGAATATCGTCAAGCTAGTTTTCATCACGTTCATAAGATTCGCGTTCGGTACTTTGATAATCTGATATGTGGGTGGACCGGTGCTTGGGTACTGTCCTTACTTGGACAAACATCCCACTTATGATTAACCTCTATTGCAAGCATCTGCAACTACAACAAAAGTATTAAGGTAAACCTAACCATAGCATGAAACATATGGATCCAAATCAGCCCCTTACGAAGCAATGCATAAACTAGGGTTTAAGCTTCTGTCACTCTAGCAACCCATCATCTACTTATTACACCCCAATGCCTTCCTCTAGGCCCAAACAATGGTGAAGTGTCATGTAGTCGATGTTCACATGACACCACTAGAGGAGAGACAACATACATCTCATCAAAATATCGAACGAAGACCAAATTCACATGACTACTAATAGCAAGACTTCTCCCATGTCCTCAGGAACAAACATAACTACTCACAAAGCATATTCATGTTCATAATCAGAGGGGTATTAATATGCATATAGGATCTGAACATATGATCTTCCACCAAATAAACCAACTACCATCAACTACAAGGAGTAATTAACACTACTAGCAACCCATAGGTACCAATCCCGGACTTGGAGACAAGAATTGGATACAAGAGATGAACTAGGGTTTTGATAGGAGATGGTGCTGGTGAAGATGTTGATGGAGATTGCCCTCTCCCGATGAGAGGAGTGTTGGTGATGATGATGGCAATGATTTCCCCCTCCCGGAGGGAAGTTTCCCCGGCAGAATAGCTCCGCCAGAGCCCTAGATTGGTTCCGCCAAGGTTCCGCCTCGTGGCGGCGGAGTTTCGTCCGAGAAGATGGCTTCTTATTTTTTCCTCATCGAAAGACTTCATATAGCAGAAGATGGACATCGGAGGGCCCCCAGGGGTCCCATGAGGTAGGGGGCGCGCCCAGGGGGTAGGGCGTGCCCCCCACCCTCGTGGGCAGGGTGTGGCCCCCCTGGTGAACTTCTTGCGCTCAATATTTATTATATATTCTGAAATTGACTTCCGTGAAGTTTCAGGACTTTTGAAACTGTGCAGAATAGGTCTCTAATATTTGCTCATTTTCCAGCCCAGAATCCCAACTGCCGGCATTCTCCCTCTATATGGAAACTTTGTAAAATAAGAGAGAATAGGCATAAGTATTGTGACATAATGTGTAGTAACAACCCATAATGCAATAAATGTCGATATAAAAGCATGATGCAAAATGGACGTATCAACTCCCCCAAGCTTAGACCTCGCTTGTCCTCAAGCGAAAGCCGAAATCAAAAAATATGTCCACATGTTTAGAGATAGAGGTTCGATAAAAATAAAATACAGACATGAGGGCATCATGATCATTCTTAGAATAGCAACTTATATAATTCTTGTCATATAATTTCGTATGCTAGAGTAATAATTCAATCACAATTTCAAGTATGAATCATAAACTTCATTGACAACTAACAAACTATAATCTCAGTCATTGGATCAATTGCAATTTACCATAACATAGGAAAGAGTCAACATATAAGAGCTTTTCAGCAAGTCCACATACTGAACTACGATATAGTCTTTCACAATTGCTGACACTCACGCAATAATTATGGGTATGGAGTTTTAATAGGACACAGAGAAATATAGGGGCTTATAGTTTTGCCTCCCAACGTTTTACCTCAAGGGTAATGTCAACAATAATAGTTCATGAAAACTCACACCCAATTAGCCATATATACCAGGATCTTTCCAACATACTGTGCTTGCCAAAGGGTAAAATGTAAAAAGGAAGGGTGAAGATCACCATGACTCTTATGCAACGTAGGAGATAAAAGTAAAAGATAGGCCCTTCGCAGAGGGAAGCAGAGGTTGTCATGCGCTTTTATGGTTGGATGCACAAAATCTTAGTGCGAAAGAATGTCACTTTATATTGCCACTTGTGATATGGACCTTTATTATGCAGTCTATCACTTTTATTTCTTCAATATCACACGATCGTATAAAGTTTATTTTCTCCCACACTAATAAGTCATACATATTTAGAGAGAAATTTTTATTGCTTTGCACCGATGACAACTTACTTGGAGGATCTTATTCAATCCATAGGTAGGTATGGTGGACTCTTATGGCCAAACTAGTTTGAGGGTATTTGGAAGCACAAGTAGTATCTCTACTTGGTGCGTTGAATTTGGCTAGCATGAGAGGGAAAGGCAAGCTCAACCATGTTGGATGATCAATGGCAATATAATTTATCTCCGATGTAAGAAAACATAACCCATTACATTGTCTTCCTTGTCCAACGTCAACTTTTTAGCATGTCATATTTTAATGAGTGCTCACAATCATAAAAGATGTCCAAGATAGTATATCTATATGTGAAGAACTCTCTTTCTTTATTACTTCCTATTAATTGCAACGATGACCAAAACTGTGTTTGTCAACTCTGCTTCCCTCAAGCTCGGGTCAACAATCCGTCAGAAGACCAGGCAGTTTTTGAAGAAGAGTGGAGAGGTGAACCGGACCAAACTCGTGAACCGGAGGGTGCTCATCCTGAAACCACCGCTGATGAACTGCCCCTTCAAGATCAGAATACTGATGAACCACCAGAAGCTGACCCTGCCGTGCCTAACACTGAACCGGCAGCTCCAAACCGGGCTAGTCCAATGAGAGATACTGAAACTCCGTCATCACCCGCAAAAACCACTGAAGGCCAAGGAGATGATGTTATTGTTACTAGTATGGGCCACAGCTCTCCTGGCCATCCCGTAATTTTGGCCCAACATAGTGTCAAAGAAGAGCGTGCTACTAGGGAGAAGGGCAAATGGAGTACTGACTTATCAAGTTATGCCCATCTCAACGCTGAAGAGCTTCACTCCGGTTTCTTAAAACGTCTGCACTCAAACCGTGAATATGAAGCCGGTTTGGTGAATTTGATGAAGGAACGCTATGAGGTATTTTCATCTCCCTTTACTTCTTCATTCCAAAGTTGAAATGCCAGCCCAAGTAACCCCCAAGGGCCGTTTGATGATGTTAATCATGAACCGGGTCTTTGTAATATTTAAGTCTCTTCCACTGATCCTCAAAATGTTAGGTCCTTAGTGAAAACCAAGGCTGATACTTTACCAATGTAATGATATGGCTTTCCTCAGCATAGCCCCCAAAGGCCGGTTTAGCTTTGCAAGGTAATCCGGGTTTTAATCCATGCGTCCGTTTTGAACAGATGTACATTAGCCCCCAAGTGTCAAGGATAATGCTTGCATTGTTCTTGAGACTTTATAAAAGATGTAGTGAATCAGAGCAAATAGGCATTAGCCCCCAAGTACAAAGTGCATAACTTGTTATACACTTTGTACATTAGAAAACATATATCCTATTATTTGACATTTCTTCATTGTTGTAGGCCGAACTAAGCAATAGAGATGCCCGGACTACTGATTTGCAAGAGAATATGAAGTCTCAACAAGCAGAGGCTGCAAAAGCTAAAGAGGAGCTGACCAAAGCCCTGGCAGCAATGGAAAAGCTGAAAGAGTCTTTTAACAAAGATTGTGCTGACTGGGAAACCGAGAAAACTAGTTTAACCAAAAGAGATGAGGATGCCGAGGCAGCCCTGAAACCGGTTGTAGATGAACTAGTCGGCTTGAAACGGCAAATCAACGCTATGACCTCTGCTGTCTTTGGTAAGTATCTCCTTGTGCAGTTTGTCCAACTCATGGAGCTTTATTATTGACCAGAATGCTGATTTTTAAACCGTAACAGGCACTCGTATTGCTCATCTGGGCACAGATGTGCGAATGAAGCTTAAAGCGGCGTATACTTTGATTGAACAGCTATACTCTGGGTCCCAGCAGGCTATCTGCACTGCAGCTTATAATAAACTGGCACCATCATTGATAAAGGAAACTCTTGAGAAGCTAGCCATGTTACCAGCCCGGATTACCCAACTGAAGAAGGCAGCTGCAAGAGTAGGCGCATTAACCGCACTAATTCGCGCCAAGGCATGGATTCCAGACCTTGAAGTAGAGGACATCATTAAAGGATACCCAGGCGTAAAGGAGGACGGGTCAAACTTCGACAATGATGACCTCCGAAGGCTGACCAAAGAAATGTGGCCAGTAGCCAGCAAACTGGCAGAGGACACAGACTTGTCTCATTTCTAACCGGCTTATGACGCCGAAGGGAAGAGACAGCCTGCCGAAATCCATGAAGTCGAAGAACTTGTGCCTCCAATCCGTAAGCATACCTTTGCTCCTGATATTAACCCCTCCAGCCTTATCCATGAGGAAGCCATGTTTCAAGCTTTAACTAGAATCGATTGATCGATGGTTGATTTCCAGCGTTTGGGAAGGGATGAAGAAGAAGTGATCACACCAACTGACCCTCAACTGTCAAACCGTCCAGACGAAGCATCGTAGACCGGAATCCGGTTTATCAGATATTGTATGCCAATGCCAAAAAGCAATTATGCCCTTGTGGCCGCTTTGAAGCTTCTTGTAATAGGATAACAAAAACTCATTTATCTGTCATGCCATCGAGCATGTTTTATGACACTTCGTGAAAATTTGTTCCACTATTTGGGATCTATTAATGTATAGCCCATGATGATCGTGTTCCTGGCTACAAGAAGTTGAAAGTATCCTAGTGGTTTACCACTGAACGGATTATGATGCTCAACAAATATAAAATACTTAGATGAACGATCAAAGTTTTTGTATAAAACATAATAGGTGTAACATACCTTGTTGGTTTGACCAACTGCTTGTATGGTTAAGGTGTCAACACCATTCTGGAGTGTTGATAACATCGTCCTTATTTTGCCGGATTATGATAATAAACCGTAACGAGATATAATAATCACCGGGTTTTCTTTATAGCACTGGCGATTTAGTCAAACCAGACTAGGGTAAGGAAACCGGGTTGTAACTGATCATGTACTGACAACGCGTAGTTGAAAGTCAAGCCGGGCCAGGGACACCGGTTTATCAGAACATATTATGGACCTCAATAATGGCAGAAAACTTAGCAAAAAGGATTCCAAAAAAAGAAATATGTAAGGCTTTTTACGAGCGTCTAGGCTCCAAATCGAGGCTTTTCATGGGCTGCCAGGCCTCTGAGTTAAACTGTTTAACAAAGCCTTTTAAGATGGGCCTCCAATTAACCAATCGTCGTTTTAACTTCGACAAGTTCAGGGTCTGTAAAAGATTGACTTGTCAAACGTTCGGCGGGTCATACCAGGATTACCTGGAGAGGAGTGGCTTACTTGATGAAGGCAGGTTAACCCGGGGTTTTAGGTGAATACACCAGGCTTCCAAGCCGTGGCTTGATAGCCAATTACAAGGGTCCTTTCAAACTCTTTGTTGCTTTGCACAAAGAGCCCCCAAGTAACTTTGTGAGTTGTGCTCAGTGGGTGCCCATGTTTGAGTTTGTGCTTTGTGCAACACTCTCTTTGGCCCCACATAATTTTCTTTGTGGCTAAATGCCTATCAAGAGGTGTAGCTATGGTGTGATAACAATCTAGCCCCCCAGTGATATCCCTTTGTGGTTTCAAACCGATCAAGAGGTGTAGCTATGGTTCAGATATGACCAAGCCCCCTAGTGATTTGCCTTATATCCATGCGGCTGTAGAGACTGGTTTAACAAAAACTCTGCTTTGTCAGTAGAAACTCTTGTAAGCACACACATGATGTAAAAAGAACAGAGACCCCGCTTTAATGGAGGCTCCGATTTATTGTATAATATATACATCGTCATAAATATGTACATATGAAGAGCCTATGGCTCAAGTATAGTAAGGCCGAAGAAGAGCTATATTCCATGGCCGCTTGGTCTCCTCCTCCGATTTACGTGAGTCTTGGTGCTCTCGAACATCAATGAGGTAGTATGACCCGTTGTGCAGATTCTTGCTGACCACAAAAGGTCCTTTCCAAGGTGGGGATAATTTGTGCATATCAGTTTGATCTTGGATGAGCCGGAGCACCAAATCACCCTCTTGAAAGGTTCTGGTCTTAACCCGGCGGCTGTGATGACGTCGGAGATCTTGTTGATAAATCGCCGAACGTGCTGCGGCAAGATCGCGCTCCTCATCTAACAGGTCCAGAGAATCCTGACAAGCTGTCTCGTTAGTCGCTTCAACGTAAGCCGCCACACGGGGCGAGTCGTGACATATGTCACTAGGGAGAACCGCCTCCGCTCCATAAACCATGAAGAAAGGCGTGTAACCTGTCGATCTGTTAGGCGTGGTGTTGATGCTCCATAACACAGAAGGTAATTCCTCCACCCAACAACCCGGTGTCCGCTCCAAAGGAACCATAAGCCGGGGTTCAATACCTCTCAAAATTTCTTGATTTGCCCTCTCTGCTTGACCATTAGATTGGGGGTGAGCCACCGATGCTATATCAAGCCGGATGTGCTCACGTTGGCAGAACTCCTCCATCTCTCCCTTGGACAGATTAGTACCATTATCAGTGATGATACTGTGTGGAAAGCCAAACTGGAATATCACCTTTTTGATGAATTGAACCGTCGTGGGCGCATCACACTTACTGACTGGCTCTGCTTCCACCCATTTGGTGAATTTATCAACTGCCACTAATAAGTGGGTCTTTTTGTCCTTGGAGCGTTTAAAGGGTCCAACCATATCAAGCTCCCAAGTCGCAAACGGCCAAGTTATTGGAATCATCCTCAACTCCTGAGCCGGAATGTGAGCACGGCGTGCAAATTTTTGACAACCGTCACATCTCTAGACTAAATCCTCCGCATCAGCATGAGCTGCTAGCCAGTAAAAACCGTGGCGAAAAGCTTTAGCCACCAAGGACTTTGAACTAGCATGGTGACCACAATCCCCTTCATGGATTTCTCGCAAAATCTCACAACCCTCCTGAGGAGAAACACAACGCTTAATTGCCCCTGAAACGCTGTAACGATGCAATTCTCCGTTGAGTATAGTCATTGTCGGTGTCAAAACCGGCGGATCTCATGTAGGGGGTCCCGAACTGTGCGTCTAGGCCGGATGGTAACAGGAGGTAAGGGACACGAAGTTTTACCCAGGTTCGGGCCCACTTGATGGAGGTAAAACCCTACGTCCTGCTTGATTAATATTGATGATATGGGTGTTAAAAGAGTAGATCTACCACGAGATCAGAGAGGCTAAACTCTAGAAGCTAGCCTATGGTATGATTATATCTTGTCTACGGAGTAAAACCCTTCGGTTTATATAGACACCGGAGAGGGTTAGGGTTACACAAGGTCGGTTACAAAGGAGGAGATATCCATATACGTGTTGCCTAGCTTGCCTTCCACACCAAGTAGAGTCCCACCCGGACATGAGACAAATTCTTCAATCTTGTATCTTCATAGTCTAACAGTCCGGCCAATGGAGATAGTCTGGCCGTCCGGAGACCCCCTAATCCAGGACTCCCTCAGTAGCCCCTGAACTAGGCTTCAATGATGATGAGTCCGGCGCGCTGTTGTCTTCGGCATTGCAAGGTGGGTTCCTTCTCCGAATACATCACAGAAGAATTTGAATACGAGGATAGTGTCCGACCCTGCAAAATAAGTTCCACATTCCACCGCAGAGAGAATAATTTTTCCGTAGATCTAATTTGCTGGCTTGTTTTGACAGCATGACATCATGTCATGGCCCGGTGATTATTCGAACCGTTTCTCTTAACCAGCTCCACACATAACGCGAGGCGGTTTCTTGACACGCCTTGCCGAAACAGAGATCGTGTTCCCCTAATTACGGGATTCTCAGTAATGCGGTTGTGGGTAACCCAACCGTGTCTAGGACTCCTAGATTATAGGCAAGTCCCAAACGGATACGGAGAGGATGCTTGATATTCACCCTCTTTATAAGGGGACACGGTTTTCGCTTTTTCCCTCTCGTGCTCAATCAAACCCTTCCCCCGCCTCGAGTTCTAACACCCAAAGCCCAGGTTAGGTGCTCCAGATCTTCAACCATGTTCGGATCCAGCCTTCAAGGCCGATGGACGCCCTCCTCCATTACGGAAGAGGACATTAAGAAGTTGAGGGAGGCCAGATATCTGACCGCCGAGGTTTCGCATCGGCTGCCTGCTCGAGGGCAGGTCGTCCCTACTCTCGAACCCAACAAGAACGTTATGTTCGTCTCCCACTTCCTCCGAGGTCTAGGCCTCACTCTGGATCCTTTCGTCAGGGGCTTGATGTTCTATTACGGGTTAGATTTCCACGATCTAGCCCCAGACTCCTTTCTCCACATCACGGCATTCATTGTCATGTGTGAGGCCTTCCTCCGCGTTACCCCTCACTTCGGCATGTGGCTCAAGACTTTTGAAGTAAAGCCGAAGATGATCGAGGGGCAACAAGCAGCGTGCGGAGGTGCATCAATAAGCAAGATGGCAGGAGCTCCATGGCCGAAAGGTTCCTTTCCAGAGGTGTCCGAATTATGGAAACGGGAGTGGTTTTATGTCACGACTCCCAGAAGTGCCAAGTGGGTGGCTGCCCCTGCTTTCCGCTCGGGCCCCCCACCACAACTGATGTCATGGATTAGCAGGGGTCTGAGCCGGGGTCCAGCCAAGGACATTCCTATACTGCAAAGCCGCATCCGAGATCTCTTCGAGGGAGATTTTAATTTGGTTGCGGTAATACAAGTTATGCTGGTTCGTCAAGTCCAGACTTGCAAACGCCGGCCCCTACGCTTGTGGGAGTTCAACCCAGAGGGACCACGTGCCATTCAAAGTTTCCTCGGCCTGACGCACGAGGAGATGTACAAGTCATTCTTCGGACCTCAAGTGGAATGTCCGGATATCACCAAGGACGTGGGCCTAAGCAGTAACCGTGCTGCTGAACAAGTAAGAAATCCTCTAGCCGAACACGTTGTCTTTTATTCGAGGTTATTTCTAAGAGTTCACTTTTTGACCAGGACTGGCTAACAAAGGAGTAGATGATTCGGTGTTTGTCCCCCCTCCCTGAGGGTTTGGAAAATCCGGTATTGGAGAAGATGCTTGAGGTCGCACCTTGCCCGGAGCCCTTGAAGGAAGATACCGAGGGGGATAATACGGGCGAACGCGGGCCCCCATCGCTACCCGCTCCGACCGAGGGAACGAGCGTCTCCACGAAGGAGGATGACCGGGGGAGGAAAAGGACTGCTTCCGAGGATCCGGAAGCCGAAGCCACCAAACGGGAGAAGAAGTCTCCCACAGAGGGTCCTGCCTCGGGGGGTGCCTTTGCCGCACAAAGTCCGCAGGAGGATCAGCCCTCCAACGAGTCGTAAGTGATCCAAAATATTTTAACAGTAAGAGTATGCTATCTTTTTCCTCTGAGAAAATAACCACCGCATATATCTTGCAGTTCGGGCCTCAGCCCCTCTCAAATGAGCTCGTCTTCGGGGGATCTTCTTCCAGAGATGATGGAGAGCGAAACGCCTCCCCCGGACTCCTTCACTCCAGAAGCGGGCGACCCTGAAGTGTCGTCGTGGAGGGCCTCTTCAGATCCGGTGAGGCCAGAAGATAATCCCGTAGACCCCCTAAGTCCCCAGTGTCCGGCTTCCGAAGAGAGCATACGAAAGAGTCCGGCACCGTCTGGTGTGCGGTCGGACGTTCTGAGGGAGTTGGTGGGGCGAGCGGCCATCTCAGAAGAGCACCATATGTTGATGGGTACGGTGATGGAGAGAATGTCGTCCACTGAAAGCGGATTACATGAAGCCTTTATGATTCTACTGACAGGCTTTGAGGTATGTGAGATAATATGCGATAGTACTGCACATGTTGGGTGTGCCCTGTGTAGATAGTAGCCCCTGAGACTCTGGTTGTTGTCGAGAACGGCAGCGAACAGAGGATCATATTCGCAGGCAATAACCAGACTGCCCCTATGTGCAGGTGGTGGAAGCTCCGGTGGCTGGCCTGACTAATGAGTTTGCCCAATTAAAACGGCAACTGGATGCGGCAGACGCCGACATCGAGCTTGTTAACAAGAGGCTTGACGAGGCACAGGGTAAGTGTTATCATCCGGTGAACGCCACATAATAAGAGCAGCATAATGCTAGTATCTTTAATATGTTGTGACTGCAGATGGAGCTACCACCATGGAAGCCTTGCGGGCGGAACTTGCCCGAGCCAAGGAACAAGCGAGGATTAGTAATGCGGCTGCTTTGAAGGCAGACGAAGAGTTGAAAGCCGAGAAGGCCGCTGATTGCAAGAGCCAAGATAAGATGGCCAAGATGGCCGTAGAATTAAAAGACACTGCCGACTGTTGCCAGGTCCTTGAGAAAGAAAATCGAGTGAAGGCAACGGACCTTGAGAAGGCCGCGGCGGCATACAAAGACACCTGTTCTGCTATGAGAGCGAAGAAGGAGGAGCTGCGGGAAGCCGGCGATATTGCGGATGGGAAACCCTTCATGTTACAGAGGAAGTTCGGAGATCCACGGTATGCCCCTCTGGATCGGCTGTGGAGTTCGGCAGATGCGTATATGGACTTGGCGGCGAGCGCTGCCGATGCGGCCAAGTACTTCCATGGTCAGACAGATCGTGAAGTGGACAAGCTATTCTGGACGCAATTCCATGTTCCAAAGCGTCCGCTTTCATTGACTGACCAACTAGCCGAATGGGCCGAACTGAATACGTTGTCCGGACTCGCCATGAGGTCTGTTGTGGATCAGCTATGGCCGGAAAGGCCAAAGCCGAACAAGTATTTTAGCTTAGTGCAGCAATTCCTTGATGCGGTGCCGCGCATTAATGTGATGAAGAGTTCGGCGTGCATAGAAGGTTCGCGGATGGCCCTTGCCCATGTTAAAGCATACTGGGCGGAGATGGACGCTACCACTATTGCGGCACAGGGTTTGGCCATAGGCCGGGTGGCTGCCGAACACTATTTCGAGGAGGTTCTCGAGGGTGCTCGTTTGATAGAGGCCCATTGCTCGAAAAATATTATGTTTGAGTGATATGTATTCTCATTGTAAGCACAATGCTTTTATGAATTTTTTATAAGGTTATTTTTATACTTTTGCCTGAAAGTAGTATGATGCCTCCTGTGCGGCCGTTTATGTATACTTGTGTATAACCTGAAAGGTTGCAGCCGTCGGCTTCAACCACCACACATAAAATGTAGGGGTGCTCGCAAAAAGCGCGTGTTCACACTTAACCCAACGTCTTGGTCCTATTAAGGAGGTGATAGCGTAGCGAGCGAGGCAATCGGACTATAATGCTTTAACACTTTCACTTAGCCATAGGAGTTTGACAGTGGGGCTACTAGATAGCCCCTGGTGGCTCCGCACTCTCCCGATCGCGGGGTGCGCACATGCCTGGCCGAAAAACGGCCCTTCGTTAAGGCGGAGGAATTCTAACATTCCATAGGTCACCGAGTGGTTGACCAGTCTCACACTATATCATGACAGTCAGTTTTCGGCTTTGTCTACTGAGGTGCTCGTCCGGATGAACGAGGGCACAATCGCAGTAGTTCTCCTGGTGCTCCCTTAGCCGGTAAAGCGGAACGTAAGGCACCAAAACACAGGAGCCGGGCAAACCCAACATTTTACCAAAGACAATGATTCGGAGCTGGTGCATATAAGGCCAAACTCGCGACGCCGAACACTCCCTAAGGTATTTGGTCTTTATGGTATAAACTGGGCCTAAATAGTGCCCTTCGTAAGAAGCCCCTTGTGTCCAGGTACGTGCATTATTCTGACGTGGCCACATGCCAAGACACCAGCATCCTTCTCAACTGTGCTGAGAATGCGGTGGATATGTATCAACAAGAGACAGTAAAAAAGGTTTACGCGGGGTCTTAATCTGAAAAGAATCCTTGGAGCGGGTCCCTGCTGCACATCTGTGCCTGTGTCTCCGTTGTGCCGTATCCTGGACGGGTGTAACACGATGATCATCTATAAAAGAGAGGAACTTAGGTGAAAAAGTTGTCGTGCAAAAGGATAGTTTTTAAAGGAACCAAGTATAATTCAAGATCAGTAAAAATTGCCACTTGTCTGCGCGCGTTGAGCCCCTTGTATAGGGGTGTGACCATTGATCCGGGATGAATTACATATACTTGCGAGGGACTCATCTAACCGTGTCCTAGGTCTTGACGACCTGTTAAATGCTTTAGTTGGTGAGGCCGTTTTTAGTGTACGGCTGCCAAGGCAGCCGCACTCTCTTCGGCGCGCAAAGATCGCTTAATACTTCCATTTACTGTAATGATGCCACGTGGTCCGGGCATCTTGAGTGTGAGGGAAGCGTAGTGCGGTATTGCATTAAAGCGGGCGAAAGCTTCGTGTCCGAGTAGTGCTTGATAGCCACTTTGGAACGGGGCGATGTGGAAGGTCAAATGTTCACTACGGAAGTTATCGGGGGAGCCGAATATAACTTTTAGTAACAGGGAGCCCGTGCAATGAGCCCCTGGGACTGGCGTTACTCCTTTAAAGGTAGTATTGCTATGGAAAATTTTGTTGGGTCTATCCCCATTTCGCAGATTGTATCCTGATATATCAGGTTTAGACTGCTGCCACCATCCATCAGGACTCATGTGAAGTGATATCCGTCAATTATTGGGTCTAATACCAGGGCAGCCTATCCTGCACGACGGATGCTTGCTGAGTAATCATGATGGTCGAAAGTGATCGGTTGAGATGACCAGTGGCAGAACTCTGCGGTGATAGGCCCTTGGGTATATTGTTCTGGGAGTGCCGTTGCGTTTTTTCCCTTGATCACGTGTAACACGTTTACTGTTTTGACTTCTGGTGGAAATTTCTTTTGTTCCCCAGTGTCTTGCTTGAGAGGCTCATCCTCATCTTCGCTTGGTGTATCCTCCCCCTTGTGTACGGCATTGAGCTTACCAGACTGCTTGAAGACCCAACATTCTCTGTGGGTATGATTGGCAGGTTTACCAGGGGTGCTATGGATCTGACATATTTGGTCCAGAATTTTGTTTAGGTTGGACAGTTCGTCTCTGGCGCCTTTAGAGCGCGGCTTTTGCTGACCTGGCCGAGAGCTTTTGAATCCGGCGTTTACTGCCGTGCTCTTCGTGTTGTCTTCTTTATTCCGGCATTTCTTACTGCTGTTGCACCGTGATTTCCCGTTTCCATCTCTAACTTCAGATGTACTGGGGTTGCTGGTGCTGCATCTGGCTAGCTAGCTGTCCTCACCCGCGCAAAAGCGGGTAATGAGGCTTGTTAATGCTACCATTGTTCTTGGCTTTTCTTGGCCGAGGTGTCTGGTGAGCCATTTGTCATGGACGCTATGCTTAAAAGCTGCCAAGGCTTCGGCGTCCGGACAGTCGACAATTTGGTTCTTTTTAGTAAGAAACCTGTTCCAAAGTTTTCGGGCTGACTCTCCGGGCTGTTGAGTTATATGCCTCAAATCATCCGCGTCCGGAGGTCGGAGATAAGTCCCTTGAAAATGTGCCCGAAAAGCGTCTTCGAGCTCTTCCCAACTTCCAATGGAGTTTTCGGGGAGGCCTTTAAGCTAGTGACGGGCTGGCCCTTTGAGCTTGAGGGGTAAGTACTTGATGGCGTGGAGATCATCTCCTCGAGCCATATGGATATGGAGGATGTAATCCTCGATCCAGACCCCAGGGTCTGTTGTTCTGTCATATGCCTCTATGTTTACGGGTTTGAATCCCTCAGGAAATTCATGGTCCAGCACCTCATCGGTGAAACATAGGGGGTGTGCGGCACCCTTGTATCTGGGTGTACCGCATTGTTCGGATGTTTGTTGTGTTACATTGTATGCTGGGGCGCGCTTGCGTGGTCCATAGATGGATCTGGTTGCGCCATCCTTTTGGTGCGAGCCCTCGCGTAGATCACGTGTTGGCTTGTGAGTGGCGTTGTTTGCCGCTTGATGTTGGCCATTGGGTCATCTATCCAGCCAGGTGGCTGCTTTGGTATTTGGTTGTGAGGGGTCTGAGGCCTCTTCATTGAATTCAGGTAGCAACCTCCACTTTGGGTAGCTCTTGGTGGGGCGATTGTTGCCGTACCTCACTGCTGTGTTGAGTACTTTACTCCATCTGATTTGAAGTGTGTCTTGCGCAGCCTTGAGCCTTTGCTTCTGCTTTTTCAGACTCCTCGCGGTGGCAACAAGCCTTTGACGGACATTCTGCTGCTCCGGGTGCCTGTCCGGTGTTATATCGTCCGGACTATTATCTTTGACGGAATTGGTTTGTTCGGTTTGATTCCCCAGATTGCCGTGGTCCGGCAGTGGTTCGCCCTGCTCCAATGCTGGGTCTGTGTGATCGTTATTTCTGCCGAGGTGGGATTTGGGGCGGCGCCTGCGCTGCCGCTTTAGTTGCTTCTCAAGGGAACAAGCCTTCGGTGCGTCCTTCCATTCCTCGTTGTCGTCTTCTTTTGGTGTATCCACCATGTATACGTCATATGATGAAGTGGACGTCCAGCGCCCTATGGGCGATGGTTCCTCTTCGCCTCCCGCATCGTCGTCCATTCCGTCGATATCTGCGGAGTCGTAGTCGAGCATGTCGGTTGAGTCATCGACAGTGGCTATTAAGTGGGTGGTGGGTGGGCGTCGAATTTCATCGTCCGCATCCCAATCCTGTTGGCCGTAATCCCGCCAGGGCTCTCCTGACAAAGAAAGAGACCTCAGTGAATTCAGAATGTCGCCAAAGGGCGAGTGCCGAAAGATATCTGCGGTGATGGATTCCATGATCAGCGCCCAATCGGCAGGGGCGCGGATGGTTCGTGGTCCAGAAGAGAGTCTGGCACCTTGGGGTCACGGGCCGCGCAGAGGATTATGCTGGTATTTGGCTCGATCTCCGTCGAGACTGCAGCCCCTGAGGCGGTGTCTAGCCACCCGTCCTCAATTGGCGCAGTTGGCTCCGAGCTAATGGTCGGAGGTGATGCGGGCGCGGCCTCTGGGTACCGTCCGGTGGCAGAGCTAGGCCATACTCATCGCGACAGTGCGGCACGCCCGGCTGTTGCTCGAATCCGTCTAAGATCAAGTCCCCGCAGATGTTGGCCATGTAATTCAAACTTCCAAATCTGACCTGATGGCCAGGGGCGTAGCTTTCAATCTGCTCCAAATGGCCAAGCGAATAGTGCAAAGCCGCCGAATACGAAGATCTGTCCTGGGAGAAAAGTCTCACCCTGGACCGCATCGCTATCGATGATAGTAGGAGCCATCAAGCCTAACGGCGACGACACAGAGGAACTCTCAATGAAAGCACCAATGTCGGTGTCAAAACCGGCGGATCTTGGGTAGGGGGTCCCGAACTGTGCGTCTAGGCCGGATGGTAACAGGAGGCAAGGAACACGATGTTTTACCCAGGTTCGGGCCCTCTTGATGGAGGTAAAACCCTACGTCCTGCTTGATTAATATTGATGATATGGGTGTTACAAGAGTAGATCTACCACGAGATCAGAGAGGCTAAACCCTACAAGCTAGCCTATGGTATGATTGTATCTTGTCTACGCACTAAAACCCTTCGGTCTATATAGACACCGGAGAGGGTTAGGGTTACACAAGGTCGGTTACAAAGGAGGAAATATCCATATACGTATTGCCTAGCTTGCCTTCCACGCCAAGTAGAGTCCCATCCGGACATGAGATTAAGTCTTCAATCTTGTATCTTCATAGTCTAACAGTCCGGCCAATGGAGATAGTCCGGCCGTACGGAGACCCCCTAATCTAGGACTCCCTCAGTCATCAATTTGGAATGCTGGATTACCTGTCGGGCCAAGGTTTCATCGTCCGCTAACTCGCCCCGGTTCATGTAAGCCAGGTATGGGATTGTCCAATCCGGTATGACATGCAAAGCCGCCACCAATTGAGCCTCCAGATCAGGAATAGCCAACTCTTCCTCTGTTGGTACTTTGACTGATGGATTATGCAACACGTCAAGAAAGACATTTGGTGGAACCGGTTTACGCTGAGAACGAAGGCGACTTAAAGCGTCCGCCGCTTCGTTCTTTTGCCGGTCAATATGGTCCACCTGATAACCCTTGAAGTGACCAGCCACTGTATCCACCTCTCGCCGATATGCAGCCATGAGTGGGTCTTTAGAATCCCAAGTGCCAGACACCTGTTGAGCCACCAGATCTGAATCCCCGAAGCACTTAACCTGGCTTAAGTTCATCTCCTTAGCCATCCGAAGACCGTGGAGTAAGGCCTCATATTCACCTGCATTGTTAGTACAAGGGAACATTAAACGGAGGACATAACAAAACTTGTCACCTCGTGGGGAAGTTAATATGACTCCAGCCCCCGAGCCCTCCAACTGCCTGGATCCATCAAAGTGAATAGTCCAATACATATTATCTGGCTTCTCCTCTTCTACTCGCAACTCCGTCCAATCATTCATGAAGTCCACGAGTGCCTGGGATTTGATCGCTGTGCGAGGTATATATTGAGCCCGTGAGGTCCAAGCTCAATAGCCCATTTGGCAATCTGCCCATTGCTTCTCTGTTTTGAATGATATTTCCCAGAGGGGCTGAACTGACCACTCTGATAGGATGACCCTGAAAATAGTGTTTAAGCTTACGGCTTGCCATAAACACTCCATACACCAGCTTCTGCCAATGTGGATACCTCTGCTTTGATTCAATGAGTACTTCACTGATATAATAAACCGGCCATTGAACCAGATATTCCTTGCCAACTTCCTTGCGCTCCACCACAATAGCCACGCTAACAGCTCGGGCATTAGCAGCCACATATAGCAATAATGGGTCCTTATCGATTGGTGCTGCAAGCACAGGCGGTTCAGCTAACTGCCTCTTCAGTTCCTCAAATGCTTTATCAGCAGCCTCACTCCAAACTATATTATCTGTTTTCTTGAGCATTTGATATAAAGGGATAGCCTTCTCCCCAAGACAACTGATAAACCGGCTCAAAGCCGCAATCCGGCCGGCCAGACATTGAACGTCATTGATACACGCCAGTTTAGCCAAAGATGTAATTGCTGATTTTTTCTGGATTAGCCTCAATGCCTCTGTTTGACACCAGAAAACCCAAGAGTTTGCCCGCTCGTACACCAAAGACACACTTTTCCGGATTGACCATCATCTTGTAAACCCGGAGGTTGTCAAAGGTTTCTCTCAAATCGTCTATTAATGTTTCCTCCTTCTTGGACTTTATCACAATATCATCCACATATGCATGAACATTGCGCCCAATCTGCTTATGAAGACAATTCTGAACACAGCGTTGATAAGTCGCCTGGGCACTCTTGAGCCCAAAGGGCATGGAGACATAGCAAAAGGCTCCAAAGGGAGTGATGAAAGTTGTCTTCTCCTGGTCCTTAACTGCCATTTTGATCTGATGATAACCAGAGTAAGCATCCACAAAACACAAACGGTCACAACCCGCCGTAGCATCAATGATCTGATCAATACGAGGGATGGCAAAGGGACTGCAGGACAAGCTTTGTTCAAATCTGTGTAATATACATACATACGCCAAGTGCCATTTTTCTCAAGAACCAGCACCGGATTAGCCAACCACTCTGGGTAAAAGACTTCCGTGATAAATCCTGCAGCAAACAACCGAGCTACCTCTTCACCAATAGCCTTACGTCTTTCTTCATTGAAGCGTCGGAGAAACTACCGTACCGGTTTAAACTTAGGATCAATGTTAAGTGTGTGCTCAGCGAGTTCCCTCGGTACACCTGGCATGTCAGAAGGTTTCCATGCAAAGATGTCCCGGTTCTCACGGATGAACTCGATGAGCGCGCTTTCCTATTTCGGATCCAGGTTAGCGCTGATGCTGAACTGCTTGGATGAATCGCCAGGAACAAAGTCAACCATCTTCCTATCTGCGGCCGATTTAAACTTCAACGCAGGATCGTGTTCCGTAGTTGGCTTTTTCAAAGAAGTCATATCTGCCGGATCAACTTGGTCCTTATAAAACTTCAATTCCTCCGTGGCACAAACTGACTCAGCATAAGCTGCATCACCTTCCTCACATTCCAAAGCGATCTTCCTGCTCCTGTGTATTGTGATGGTCCCCTTATGACTTGGCATTTTAAGCTGAAGATAAACATAACACGGCCTTGCCATGAACTTAGCATAAGCCAGTCGCCTGAACAAAGCGTGATACGGACTTTTGATTTTTACCACCTCAAAAGTCAATGTTTCTGACCTTGAATCATAGTCATCTCCAAAAGCCACCTCTAAGGCTATCTTGCCTACTGGATATGCAGACTTGCCAGGCACCACACCATGAAAAACAGTGTTTGACGGTTTAAGACTCTTACCTGTCAACCCCATACGACGGAAGGTATCATAATACAGAATGTTGATACTGCTTCCCCCATCCATGAGTACCTTCGTGAACTTATATCCCCCAACTTGAGGGGCCACCACTAGGGCCAAGTGACCCGGATTGTCAAACCGGGCTGGGTGATCCTCTCTACTCCACAAAATGGGTTGCTCAGACCAGCACAAATACTAAGGCACTGCCGGTTCAACAGAGTTTACTGCCCTCTTGTGAAGCTTCTGATCACGCTTACACAAGCTAGTAGTGAAGACATGATATTGCCCACTATTTAGCTGTTTAGGATTGCTCTGATAACCCGACTGCTGCTGGTGGTGGTGGTTCTCCTGATGGTTGTAACCTCCCTGGTTGCCTTTGTGCCCATGATTGATGTGTCTGGTTTGATTGCCTTGAAATCCTAAACCGGAACTACCACCTCCGTAACCCGGCCCGTGGAAACCACCTCCTGAACCGCCGGGCGGGCCATTATCGTACTGGAACATATTGGAATTCTTGAAATCTCGCATGATATAACAATCCTTCCAAAGATGCAATGCTGGCTTCTCCTTTGATCCATGCTTTGGACAGGGTTGATTTAACAGCCGCTCCAAATTGGGGCCTGAACCTCCGCCCCTCTGGGGCTGCTTGCCCTTACGGCGTTGGCCATTCTCCTGAGCATTGGTGTTAGCGACAAAGTCCAAGCTGTTGTCGGCCTTGCGCTTACCACTATTCCCATGGCCTGCCGGATTATGCTGCTGACCCTTGGTGTTGCCGTTCTTTTTCCCCTTCCCCGGTTTGTCCTCCTCTGAGTTAGGGTCTTTGGTGTTATCTGAATCGGCGTACTTAACCAAAGCGGCCATAAGTGTTGACATATCATTGCAGTGACGTTTGAGCCTTCCTAACTTCTGTTTGAGCGGCAGAAAATGGCAATTGCCCTCCAACGTTAGCACTGCGGTATCTGCATTGATACGATCCGATGAATGCAAAATCGCTGAAACCCGCTTGACCCAATGGGTCGTGGACTCCCCCTCCTCTTGGACACAAGCGGCCAGATCCACGATTGACATGGGATGCTTACAAGTATCTTTGAAGTTCTGGATAAACCGGTGCTTCAATTCGGCCCATGATCCGACAGAGTTAGTTGGTAAGCTCTTCAACCAAGTATGAGTTGTTCCTTCCAACATCATGGTGAAGTATTTAGCACACACTGCCTCATCCACATCTAACATCCATTGCCATCTCGTAGCTTTCAACCCACGCCTCTGGTTGTAAATCGGCGGTGTAATTTGGTACCTTACGAGGTCCCTTGAAGTCCTTGGGCAATCTCACATTACACAAAGCGGGGGTGAGACACAGCACCCCTAAGGAACTGAATACCACACTTGGCTCGACTGAAGCGGTAGGGTAAACCGGAGTATGTTGACGAGCTCCATGCCGAGCTGCTAACTCGGCCTCTCGACGAGCGCGACCATGATCCACTACATCATGTGCATTAGCACCTCCCCCTGCCGGGTTGTGTCCTCGCAGCGAATTACGACGACATGCACTGTTGACACGGCTGGTTCATCCTCAACGTGTCTGCTATAGCTCCGGCTTCGATGGGGAATGGAATGAATCCTCTCACGACTGTGTGAATATGCCTGCTGCTGATTTAGTGCTGTTTGAAGGAGATCTCTGGCCCGACGTGCCTCAATCGCAACTGGTGATTCGCCGTCGGTTGGGAGGGCTGCCAGGCGTGAAGGGGCGGCCATCATGTTGTCCAACGGGTTGGAGTAATGCCCTGGAGGTGTTGGTACATACTGTGGCACAATGTTGTTCTGACGAGGCGGGTCCATCCTGCGCGGTTGAACCGTTGCTCCTATTCCTGGTACCTCCGTCCGGTTTAATATTGGTTGGTTACTAGTTCCTGCTCCTCGCGTATTGAAGAGATTTCGTGGCTCGTAACCCAAAGGGAGATGCGATCGGTACCTTCTTCTCATGACCTCTTCGGAAGCGTTCTGATCCAGCCTAATCCGGTAGGCCTGAGCTTCCAATTTGGCCCGTTCTGTAGCCATCCTAGCGGTCTCTGCCACCAGGTCCGCTTTGGCCTGAGCTATCTGATCCTTCACCTTTGCAATCTCTGCGGTGTGCTGATCCCGGGCTGCTGCATCCACCTCTGCAGCCATCAACGTTGCCAAAGCATCGAACAAGTCAGACAGGATTTGAGCCGGAGGCGGCGCAGAGCTTCCTGCCCCTGCCGGCGTGGCCGTTGTTGAACCGGAGAGTATTGCTGCGGCAGCTGATGAATGAGGCGCCGACTGTGTACCGGCCATGAAGATAGCGGCCCGGTTTGGCAAATCAGGGAAGTCCGGAATACTGTTGCCCTCGGATCCTCTGCCTATCCGGCCATCCTGCAACTGATAGAGCGATTCAGTCTCTCCAGAAGACTCGTCGTCGGAACAGACAACGGTTTCTCCATAGGACGCCGGTCCATCCTCGTATTCTGCTCCATGGATGACGCCTACGAAAACATGCTTCGCCACGGGCTAAACTGGCAAAGGGCTTGCACACTGAGCCGTCTCGATGATGTCGGTGCAGATGTCCGGCTCAGGGGCCGGTTCGCCAATCTTGCCGATGAAGACGTGAATCCCCCCAAAGGGGACCCGTACCCATATTCGATTGAATCGGCCTCGGGACCCCATCCTGCGTTGTCGATGTAGAGCTTGCTGCGACGGCTCTTCGTCATCCGGCCCACTTCATATCCCTTGAGTCCATCAAAGCTGCCCTTCAAGAACTCGAAACCATCGTGCGATAGCCCCACGGTGGGCGCCAACTGTCGTGGGTTTGTCACGGCAGATGTCCTTGTGAAAGGACTTAGTCGTGGAGCCATCACAACGGGTTAGCTTAAAGGGGTTAAACCGGACAAGGGGACGGGGGAGTTTATACTAGTTCGGCCCCTTCAATGAAGGTAAAAGCCTACGTCTAGTTGTGATTGATATTGCAGGGTTTCGAAGGCCAGGGAGTGAATCCGCTTTGTCTGGCTATTGAATTGTTGTCTGTCGTCCTTAAACCGCTGCCGGGTCGCCCCTTTATATACATAGGTTGACGCCCGCCGGTTTACAGAATCCCAAAGCCGGATCATAAACGTGCCTGGTTTGATCTCTATCCTTCCTATCTTACAATGCAAGTTACCTAACAAGGTCGGTTTACATCTACAGGCCTTAACTCGCCTATAGGCCTTGGGCCTTCATAAAGTGCCATCATTCTTATGTCTTGATGGGCTTCAAATCTTCATAGGGTTAATCCGGCTACCCCTGGCCGGTTTACGTCGAGTAGTAATATCCCCAACAGGTAGGTATGGTGGACTCTTATGGCAAAACTAGTTTAAGGGTATTTGCAAGCACAAGTAGTATCTCTACTTGGTGCGTTGAATTTGGCTAGCATGAGAGGGAAAGGCAAGCTCAACCATGTTGGATGATCCATGACAATATAATTTATCTCAGATGTAAGAAAACATAACCCATTACGTTGTCTTCCTTGTCCAACGTCAACTTTTTAGCATGTCATATTTTAATGAGTGCTCACAATTATAAAAGATGTCCAAGATAGTATATCTATATGTGAAGACCTCTCTTTCATTATTACTTCCTATTAATTGCAATGATGACCAAAACTATGCTTGTCAACTCTCAACAACTCTTATTCATCATACTTTTTCTATGTGAGCTCATTACTCTCCATGAGATCCATATGATCTCTTTGTTTCTTTTTATTTCTTTCTCTTTTCTTTTATTCACTTAAGATCATGGCAAAATAATCAAGCCCTTGACTCAACACTAATCTTTATTATATATAGCTCACAGACTAGATTACATAGAAGGATCGTAAAGCAAAACTCACAACTAGATCATACTAAAAACTTTTATTCTACTAGATCAAGATATTACCAAAAGGATCGAACTAAGAAAAACGATAAAGATAAATGTGATGGTGATACGATACTGGGGCACTCCCCCAAGCTTGGCAGTTACCAAGGGGAGTGCCCATACCAGATACTCAATTCTTCTTTGTTGGTGGAGACGGTGGTGATTTTGTTGATGGCGTAGGCTTGTCGTCCTTCTTCCAAGGCATAGGCTCACCATCATAGAAGGATGACCGAGTCTCCTGAAACCTCAAATCTATAGCCAAACTCATCCTCTTGAATCTATATTCATACTCACAGGTTTGATTTTGCAGGTCATAGATCTGGGCTTGGAGGTGCTCGTTTTTCTCATGAAGCTTGAAGATGGCCTCCCCAATGTCCTTGACGTCCAGCTTGTGGTTGTTGGTGAACTCCGTGATCATAATGTTATTGGATTCGAGTCCACGCTCCACCATCTCCTGACACTTGAAAACTTCTTGCTCCAATGCCTCGAGCCTTGCCTCCATGCTTCCGGTCTTCCTTGGTCCCTCGGCATCGCGGATGTGCAACAACCCCTCACACATCTCAATGGTTTGAGGGTGTTGCAGCACTTCTGCGAGGTAGGGGTTGATGACCTTCTCGAAGAAATGGTCCTTGGGGGCGCTTGAAGACGACATGATGACCTGGATCTGCCAGAAAAACAACTCGAAACAAAAACAGGAGATGTTTGCGTGATACGGGAGTCAAAACCCCCAGGAGATTATATAATGAATTTTTATCGACCACAATACGTGTCGTGTAAGAAAACGGAGTCCGGAAAGCGCACGAGGTGCCCACGAGGTAGGGGGCACGCCCATGGGGGTAGGTGATACGTCTCCGTCGTATATACTTTTCCAAACACTTTTGCCCTTGTTTTGGACTCTAACTTGTATGATTTGAATGGAACTAACCCGGACTGACGTTGTTTTCAGCAGAATTACCATGGTGTTGTTTTATATGCAGAAAAAAATATTCTTGGAATGACCTGAAATCCACGAGAGGTCTTAGAAAAAATAATAAAAAATCCTCGCCAAATATGAAGACCAGGGGGCCCACACCCTTCTCACGAGGGTGGGGGGAGCCCCCCCTAGGGCGCGCCCCCTACCTCGTGGGCCCCCCTGGAGACCCTCCGATGCCAACTCCAACTCTATATATTTTATTTTGGAGAGAAAAAAATCAGAGAGAAGAAATCATCGCGTTTTACGATATGGAGCTGCCGCCAAGCCCTAAAACCTCTCAGGAGGGCTGATCTAGAGTCCTTTCGGGGCTCCGGAGAGGGGGATTCGTCGCCATCATCATCATCAACCATCCTCCATCACCAATTTCATGATGCTCACCGCCATGCGTGAGTAATTCCATCGTAGGCTTGTTGGACGGTGATGGGTTGGATGAGATTTATCATGTAATCGAGTTAGTTTTGTTAGTGTTTGATCCCTAGTATCCATTATGTTCTCAGATTGATGTTGCTATGACTTTGTTATGCTTAATGCTTGTCACTAGGGTCCGAGTGCCATGATTTCAGATCTAAACCTATTATGTTTTCATTAATATATGAGAGTTCTAGATCCTATCTTGCAAGTCTATAGTCACCTACTATGTGTTATGATCTGACAACCCCGAAGTGATAATAATTGGGACCACTCCTGGTGATGACCATAGTTTGAGGAGTTCATTTATTCACTATGTGCTAATGCTTTGTTCCGGTTCTCTATTAAAAGGAGGCCTTAATATCCCTAAGTTTCCAATAGGACCCCGCTGCCACGGGAGGGTAGGACAAAAGATGTCATGCAAGTTCTTTTCCATAAGCACGTATGACTATATACGGAATACATGCCTACATTACATTGATGAACTGGAGCTAGTTCTGTGTCACCCTATGTTATGACTGTTACATGATGAACTGCATCCAGCATAATTATCCATCACTGATCCGGTGCCTACGAGTTTTCCATATACTGGTTTACGCTTATTTACTTTTCCGCTGCTACTGTTACAATCACTACAAAATACCAAAAACATTACTTTTGTTGTCTTTACTTTTGTTGCCGCTACCACCACTATCATATTACTGTGCTACTAAACACCTTGCTGCAGATACTAAGTTTCCAGGTGCGGTTTAATTGACAACTCAGCTGCTAATACTTGAGAATATTCTTTGGCTCCCCTTGTGTCGAATCAATAAATTTGGGTTGAATACTCTACCCTCGAAAGCTGTTGCGATCCCCTATACTTGTGGGTTATCAAGACTAATTTTTGGCGCCGTTGCCGGGGAGCATAGCTCTATTCTTTGAGTCACTTGGGATTTATATCTGCTTATCACTATGAAGATCTTGAGAGATCCAAAAACCAAGATCTATCCCTCAACTACGAGGGGAGGTAAGGAATTGCCATCTAGCTCTGCACTTGATTCACCTTCTGTTATGAGTAAGTTTGCAACACCTACACCTGCTTCTGCTATTCGTTCCGATATGTCGCATGTTATTGATGATGCCACTTCTGCTATGCATGATACTTATGGTGAAACTGCTTCTATGTCTGATACTATTATGCCTCTTAGTGAATTTCTTGATGAAAAAATTGCTAGGGCTAGAGAAAGAGAAATTATTGAATCTGAATACGATGATGATAGTGATGATGAAAACATGCCTGTTATTCCTAAAGGTTATCTTTTTCATAAGGAATCTTCTGCCGCTATTTTCGCTTGCAAGGATAGATATGAGCTTAAGAGGTTATTAATTAGATGGAACAAAGAATCACTTAGAGATAAAATGAGACCCGACCCTGCTTTTGCTACTTAACCTATATGTGTTCCTGATAAAGATTATGAATTCTCTGTTGATCCTGATATAATTACTTTGGTTGAATGTGATCCGTTTTATGGCTATGAATCTGAAACTGTTGTGGCACATCTTACTAAGTTAAATGATATAGCTGCCGTGGTCACTAATAATGAGAGATCACGCTACCTCTATTTACTCAAAATATTTCTGTTCTCATTAAAGGGTGATGCTAAGATATGGTTTAATTCTCTTGATCCTGGTTGTGTGCATAGTCCCCAGGATATGATTTATTACTTCTCTGCTAAATATTTCCCTGCTCATAAGAAACAAGCTGCTTTGAGGGAAATATACAACTTTGTGCAAATTAAAGAAGAGAGTCTCCCACAAGCTTGGGGGAGGCTTCTCAAGTTACTTAATGATTTGCCTGATCATCCTCTTAAGAAACCTGAAATACTTGATATCTTTTATAATGGACTAACCGATGCTTCCAGAGATTACCTGGATAGTTGTGATGGTTCTCTTTTCAGGGAAAGAACACCGGATGAAGCTGAAATTCTATTGAATAATATGTTGACAAATGAAAATAATTGGGCACCTCCTGAGCCAGCTCCTGAGCCAGCTCCTACTCCAATTACTGAGCTTATTCCTAAACCAACTCCGAAGAAGAGAGGTGTTCTATTTCTCAGTCCCGAAGATATGCAAGAGGCAAAGAAATCTATGAAAGAAAAAGGTATTAAAGCTAAAGATGTTAAGAATTTACCTCCTATTGAAGAAATACATGGTCTTAATATACCGCCTGTTGAAGAAACATATGATCTCAATTATTTTTTTGTTGAAGAACCTCCTGATCCCGATATCTCGACACAGGTAGTAAAGGTAAATTCTGTCTATAGATATGATAAAGCTGAAGTTCCTCCTACTAAAATTGCTAGTCAGTGCTTGGATGAGTTTGATAACTTTATGTATAAGCAAGACGACTTCGATGCTTATTTTGGTAGACAATTAAAAGAAAATGCTTATATGATTAGACGCTTGGGTGATTACATGGCTGATATTAAAGGTGAACTTAAACTTGTTAGCAAACATGCTTCTATGGTTACCACTCAAGTAGAACAAGTACTTAAAGCTCAAAAAGAAGTGCTTGATGAAATGAATAGTAAGAAAAATGATTATGCTGTTAGAGTGGCTACTAGAACTGGTAGAATGACTCAGGAACCTTTGTATCCTGAAGGCCACCCTAAGATAATCAAGCAAGATTCTCAGAGAAATAATATTGATGTTCCTAGTTCTTCTAAAAAGAAGAAAAAGAAAAATGACAGAACTGTGCAAACTTCTATTGAACCTATTGCTGAACCACCTGATAATCCAAATGATATATCTATGTATGATGCTGAAACACAATCTGGTAATGAGCTTGAACCTAATAAAAATATTAATGCTGATGTTCATGATGATGCTCAACCTAGTAATGACAATGATGTAGAAATTGAACCTGCTGTTGATCTTGATAACCCACAATCAAAGAATCAACGTTATGATAAAAGAGACTTTGTTGCTAGGAAACATGGTAAAGAAAGGGAACCTTGGGTTCAGAAACCCATGCCTTTTCCTCCAAAACCATCCAAGAAAAAGGATGATGAGGATTTTGAGTGCTTTGCTGAAATGATTAGGCCTATCTTTTGCGTATGCGATTAACTGATGTGCTCAAAACAAACCCTTATGCTAAATATATGAAGGATATCATTACTAATAAAAGAAAGATACCGGAAGCTGATATTTCCACCATGCTTGCTAATTATACTTTTAAGGGTGGAATTCCAAAGAAACTTGGAGATCCCGGAGTACCTACTATACCTTGCTCCATTAAAAGAAATTATATTAAAACTGCTTTATGTGATGTTGGAGCTGGTGTGAGTGTTATGCCTCTCTCTTTATATCGTAGACTTGACTTGAATAAGCTGACACCTACCGAAATATCTTTGCAAATGACTGATAAATCAATTGCTATACCTGTCGGTATTTATGAGGATGTGCCTGTTGTGGTTGCAAACGTTACTAATTTAACGAACTTTGTTATACTTGATATTCCCGAGGATGATAGTATGTCTATTATTCTTGGAAGACCTTTTCTTAATACTGCAGGGGCTGTTATTGATTGCAACAAAGGCAATGTCACTTTTCATGTTAATGGTAATGAGCATACGGTACACTTTCCAAGGAAACAACCTCAAATTCATAGTATCAATTCTATCGGAAAAATTTCATCGATTATATTTGGAGGTTTTGAATTTCCTCTTCCTACTGTCAAGAAGAAATATGATATACTTATTATAGGGGATGTGCATATCCCCATTGAGGTAACTTAGTGTTTTTCGAAATTTCTCCGGTTCCATGATTATCGGAATGAGTTTGTTAACAAGACTTGATCAACCTTGTTAGTGGATTCCTTTTAATGAGCATGAGATGGATGAAACTAGAAGCACAACCTTCTGTACCCTCTTTATATTTTCTGTTATTTAGTAGAAATAAAGTAAAAATAGTATTTTTCTGTCTGTTATCTGATTATTCGTGCAATATAAAAATAACCCGAAAATAAAAGTCCTCAGAATGACATGCCAATTTAATATGATTTTTTCGGGAATATTTGAGGATTTACTGTGCAAAAATTACCGCGGGAGGAGCTGCCACTTGGCCACGAGGGTGGTGGGTGCCCCCCCCCTATAGGGCGCGCCCCTGCCTCGTGGGCCCACAGTGGCCCTCCTCCACTTATCGCCGCACCCATATTCTTCCTATGTCTCACACAAACCCGAAAAACCAACTCAAGCACGAGTTCCAGCCACTTTTGTTGTGATTTTCGATCTCCTTGCTCAAAGCACCTCTCGCAAAACTGCTTGGGGAGATTGTTCCTTGGTATGTGACTCCTCCATTGGTCCAATTAGTTTTTGTTCTAGTGCTTTATTCATTGCAAATTTTTGCTACGTAGGTGACCATGTGTCTTGAGCTTGCATGTCAAATTTATATGGTTCCAAGTAGTTCTAATGCTTGATATAGGCTCTAGGCACTTGTAGGAGTAGTTGCTATCAGTTTTATTGAAGTTGGTTTACTTTTGTTTGAAGTTACTAAAAATTTCAGATTATTTCAGAAAATGATGAGGAGATTATTGAGGGGCTCATCGAGCCAAAGCTCGAAGGAAAAGGCACCGAAGCCTAAGTATAATTTGTCACGCACCGCGGAGATTCGGCATGTGAATGGCCTTCTGATGATTTCTTGAGAGCAACCGGTATCTATGAAGATTTTCATGAATTCGCTCACAATGCAGGCCTCACCACTTTCCTCCATGACCAATGCGATCAGTATCTCTTACTCACAAATACCTTTGTGCAAAACTTTTATTTTCATCCTAGGAACCCACCACCTACAGTGGAATTTCATTTATATGATGAGCCTAAGGAGATGTCACTTTTTGATTTATGTCATATTTGTTTAGTCCCTTTTGAGGGTAAGACAGAAGAACCACACCATGATGATGTGGAGGGATTTATTAATAATATCACTGTAGGAGAAACCAGGAAGGTTTCCGATGCACGAATCACTAGCATACATTTTCCTGTTTTATGTTACTTTGCATTATTTGCTAGTCGTTGTTTAATTGGACGCGGAAACAGTGGAAACCTTAGTATCCCTGATTTAATTATTCTACTCCAAGGTTTATACAGTGATAACACTTTTAGTTTGGGCGGTATTATTGCCAGACGGTTAAATATGAACCGTACTAAGGGCCCCATCTTTGGAGGCATTTATGCTACACGCCTAGCCGCACATTTTAACATACCTATTAGGCATGCTGAGAAGGAAGAAAAGGTGCTACCCCGTGTTTATCTAGATCATAAAAGTATGGTGGCACATGATTTTATTGTTAAGAATAGGGCACGGGAGCTTAAATATCAATTGTTCTTTAATAAACATCATCCTGAGACTATTACCTTGCCTGCTCCTTCTTTGTTTGATTTGACTGCAGGCACGTACCTTGTTCCGTTGAGGGCTATTCACGCCTACCAGAACCCTGCACCAGCCGAGGAGCCAGAACCGGAACCACAATTTGATCCTTCACGACAGTCTAACTATCAGTGGGATCCGGAGATGATTGCCAGCCAGTGGCAGTCAGAGTCTTCTTCTTCATCACAATACGACCCCAACAACTATTATTATGGATATCTGCCAGGTCAGCCGTGGCCATAGACCAACTTAGGCCACAAGCCTAAGCTTGGGGGAGTACGTATTTCTCACCGACATTACATTTATGTTCACACACACTCATTGCTAGATGTTGGTGCTCATACTTTTTCATTTTATTATCCATGCTAGTTTATTTTCTTTTTCCTGCTTTCTTCTTGTGTGTTTAATAAACCTTAAGAAAACCAAAAAAATTAGTTGTAGATTTTAATTAATTTACTTTCCATGCATGTAGTAGTAATAATTAAAAAGAAAACCCAAAAATATTTCCCGTTCTTCTTTTGCTTGTTGGGAGCTTTCCCGTGTAAATAGTTTTATTTCTTTTCTTTGGGGGTCAGTAGGAGAAGACCATAATTAAATTGTTGAAGTGGCTCTTATATGCATTATTGTTGAATTAACCCAAGAGCCCATATTTCCTTGTCTTCTCCTGTTTATTGAATGCTCATAGATTCCATCTTAGTCCAATGCACGTGCACTCTTATTATTATTCACATCGTTCGGTCGTGCAAGTGAAAGGCAATTATGATGATATATGATGAACTAACTGAGAGGAGAAAAGCTGGTATGAACTCGACCTCTTTTGTTTTTGTAAATATGATGAGTCCCGCGTTCCTGATTCAGCTTATTATGAATAAACATGTTTGCAATGACAATTAGAGATCGTAGTTGCTTGTGCCATGCTTGATTAGCTATGAGTTATAATGATTTACCTTGTGTGCCAACATGCTATTAAGATGATTATGATGTGGTATGATGGGGTGGTATCCTCCTTTGAATGATTTAAGTGACTTGACTTGGCACATGTTCACGCATGTAGTTGAGACAAATCAACATAGCCTTCACGATATTTATGTTCATGGTGGATTATATCCTACTCATGCTTGTATACAATGTTTATTAATTTTAATGCATGTACATGGCTATTGCCGCTCTCTAGTTGGTCGCTTCCCAGTCTTTTGCTAGCCTTCACCTGTACTAAGCGGGAATACTGCTTGTGCATCCAATCCGTTAAACCCCAAAGTTATTCCAGATAAGTCCACTATACCTTCCTATATGCGGCATCTACCTGCCGTTCCAAGTAAATTTGTATGTGCCAAACTCTAAACCTTCAAATAAACATTCTGTTTTGTATGCTCGAATAACTCATGTATCAACAAAGGTTGTCCTTATCTTCCGTGTTAGGTGGGTTATTCTCAAGAGGAGTGGACTCTGCACCTCACTCACGAGAAAATGGCTGGTCACCGGAATGCCCAGTCCCATGCTTTATGCAAACTAAATCAAAATTAATTGCAAACAAAACTCCCCCTGGGACCTGATGTATGTTGGAGGCACTCATTGTTTTGAGTAAGCCATGGATTGATGTTTGTTGGTGGAGGGGGAGTATAAACTTTACCATTCTGTTTGGGAACCGCCTATAATGTGTGTAGCATGGAAGATATCGCCATCTCTTAGTTGTTACGTTGACAATGAAAGTATACCGCTCAAAATGCAATTTATCTCTATTTCAAAACCGAGCTCTGGCACCTCTACAAATCCCTGCTTCCCTCTGCGAAGGGCCTATCCATTTACTTTTATGTTGAGTCATCACCCTCTTATTAAAAAGCACTAGCTGGAGAGCACAGCTATCATTTGCATTCATCACTATTAATTTATGTTGGGTGTGACTATGATTGGATCTCTTTTACCATGAATTACAATGTCTAGTCAGTCCTTGATCTTTAAAGGTGCTCTGCATTTATGTTTTGCGGTCTCAGAAAGGGCTAGCGAGATACCATCTTGTTATATCATATTATGATTGTTTTGAGAAAGTGTTGTCATCCGAGAATTATTATTATGACTTGCTAGTTGATTATGATATTGATATGAGTAATTATGAGACCTGAGAATTATTGCAAATGTGGTTAGTTATGATTTATGCTGAAAACTTGAATACTGGCTTGACATAGTTACAACAACAAGAGCAAACAGAGTTTGTAAAAGTTTTTCTTTCTTTCTTTCAGTTTGTCAACTGAATTGCTTGAGGACAAGCAAGGGTTTAAGCTTGGGGGAGTTGATACGTCTCCGTCGTATCTACTTCTCCAAACACTTTTGCCCTTGTTTTGGACTCTAACTTGTATGATTTGAATGGAACTAACCCGGACTGACGCTGTTTTCAACAGAATTACCATGGTGTTGTTTTATGTGCAGAAAACAAATATTCTCGGAATGACCTGAAAATCCATGGGAGGTCTTAGAAAAAATAATAAAAAATCCTCGCCAAATATGAAGACCAGGGGGCCCACACCCTTCTCACGAGGGTGGGGGCGCCCCCCCCTAGGGCGCGCCCCCCTACCTCGTGGGCCCCCTGGAGACCCTCCGACGCCAACTCCAACTCTATATATTTGCTTTCGAAGA
This sequence comes from Triticum dicoccoides, assembly GCF_002162155.2. Taxonomy (NCBI): domain Eukaryota; kingdom Viridiplantae; phylum Streptophyta; class Magnoliopsida; order Poales; family Poaceae; genus Triticum; species Triticum dicoccoides. Next base: position 153,460,131 of record NC_041388.1, read on the forward strand.
GAAAAAAATCAGAGAGAAGAAATCATCGCGTTTTACGATACGGAGCCGCCGCCAAGCCCTAAAACCTCTCGGGAGGGCTGATCTAGAGTCCGTTCGGGGCTCCGGAGAGGGGGATTCGTCGCCGTCGTCATCATCAACCATCCTCCATCACCAATTTCATGATGCTCACCGCCGTGCGTGAGTAATTACATCATAGGCTTGCTGGATGGTGATGGGTTGGATGAGATTTATCATGTAATCGAGTTAGTTTTGTTAGGGTTTGATCCCTAGTATCCATTATGTTCTGAGATTTATGTTGCTATGACTTTGCTATGCTTAATGCTTGTCACTAGGGCCCGAGTGCCATGATTTCAGATCTGAACCTATTATGTTTTCATCAATATATGAGAGTTCTAGATCCTATCTTGCAAGTCTATAGTCACCTACTATGTGTTATGATCCGGCAACCCCGAAGTGACAATAATCGGGACCACTCCCGGTGATGACCATAGTTTGAGGAGTTCATGTATTCACTATGTGCTAATGCTTTGTTCCGGTTCTCTATTAAAAGGAGGCCTTAATATCCCTAAATTTCCAATAGGACCCCGCTGCCACGGGAGGGTAGGACAAAAGATGTCATGCAAGTTCTTTTCCATAAGCACGTATGACTATATATGGAATACATGCCTACATTACATTGATGAACTGGAGCTAGTTCTGTGTCACCCTATGTTATGACTGTTACATGATTAACCGCATCCGGCATAATTATCCATCACTGATCCGGTGCCTACGAGTTTTCCATATACTGATTTATGCTTATTTACTTTTCCGCTGCTACTGTTACAATCACTACAAAATACCAAAAACATTACTTTTGCTGTCTGTACTTTTGTTGCCGCTACCACCACTATCATATTACTGTGCTACAAAACACCTTCCTGCAGATACTAAGTTTCCAGGTGCGGTTGAATTGACAACTCAGCTGCTAATACTTGAGAATATTCTTTGGCTCCCGTTGTGTCGAATCAATAAATTTGGGTTGAATACTCTACCCTCGAAAGCTGTTGCGATCCCCTATACTTGTGGGTTATCAGTAGGGAGCGACCTCCACCCTCATGGAGTCCTCGTGTCCTTCCCGGACTGCTTCTTATTTTTCTATTTTTCTAAATATTCCAAAACGGAGAAATATTGCCTTAAAAAGTGTTTTGGAGTCGGTTTACTTACCGTACCACATAGCTATCCCTTTTCGGAGTCTGGAATGTTCCGGAAAGTGTCCCTTATGTATTCCTCCGGGGTTACGGTTTCAATAACATTGGTTTCAACATTTATGGGATTACCTGAGATATAATGTTTGATTCTTTGACCGTTCACCACCTTCGAATTTGTGCCTTTGAAATTTTTGATTTTTATGGCACCGGAACAATAGACCTCCTCGATAACGTAAGGACCTTCCCATTTAGAGAGAAGTTTTCCTACAAAAAATCTTAAATGAGAGTTGTATAGCAATACATAATCACCTACATTAAACTCACACTTTTGTATCCTTTTATCATGCCATCTTTTAACTTTTTCTTTAAACAACTTGGCATTTTCGTAGGCTTGGGTTCTCCATTCATTGAGTGAGCTAATATCAAATAGCCTCTTCTCACCGGCAAGTTTAAAATCATAATTAAGTTCTTTAATAGCCCAATATGCCTTGTGTTCTAGTTCGAGAGGTAAGTGACATGCTTTTACATAAACCATTTTGTACAGAGACATACCCATAGGATTTTTATATGCAGTTCTATAGGCCCATAATGCATCATCAAGTTTCTTGGACCAATTCTTTCTAGATCTATTAACAGTCTTTTGCAAAATTAATTTTGAGTTCTCTATTACTCAATTCTACTTGACCACTAGACTGAGGGTGATAAGGAGATGCAATTCTACGATTAACATCTTATTTAGCAAGCATTTTACGGAAAGCACCATGAATAAAATGTGAACCACCATCAGTCATTAAATATCTAGGGACTCCAAATCTTGGAAAATTAACTTCTTTAAGCATTTTAATAGAGGTGTTATGATCATCACTACTTGTTGGAATAGCTTCTACCCACTTAGTAACGTAATCAACAGCAACTAAAATATGTGTATAACCATTAGAGGCAGGAAAAGGTCCCATATAGTCAAAGCCCCAAGCATCAAATGGTTCAATAATGAGTGAATAGTTCATAGGCATTTCTTGACGTCTACTAATATTACCAATTCTTTGACATTCATCACAAGATAAGACAAACTTACGGGCATCTTTGAAGAGAGTAGGCCAATAAAAACTAGATTGCAATACCTTATATGCAGTTCTATCTCCAGCATGGTGTCCTCCATAAGCTTCGAAGTGACACTTGCGTAGGATCTGTTCTTGTTCATGCTCAGGTACACAACGTCTAATAGCACAATCTACTCCTTCTTTATAAAGATGTGGGTCATCCCAAAAGTAATGCCTCAAATCATAGAAGAACTTTTTCTTTTGTTGGTATGTGAAACTAGGTGGTATGAATTTAGCAACAATATAATTAGCATAATCAGCATACCATGGATCAGTATGAGAAGCATTTATGACATTTAATTTCTCATTAGGAAAGCTATCATCAATAGGTAGTGGGTCATCAAGCACATTTTCTAACCTAGACAAGTTGTCTGTAACGGGGTTCTCAGCTCCCTTTCTATCAACAATATGTAAATCAAATTCTTGTAGCAAGAGAACCCATCTAATAAGTCTAGGTTTAGCATCTTTCTTTCCCATAAGATATTTAATAGCGACATGATCAGTGTGAATAGTTACTTTAGATTCAACACTATAAGGTCTGAACTTATCACAAGCAAATACAACTGCTAAGAATTCTTTTTCAGTAGTAGCATAATTTCTTTGAGCATTGTCTAGGGTTTTACTAGCATATTGAATAACGTTTAATTTCTTATCAACTCTTTGTCCTAGAATGGCACCTACAACATAATCACTAGCATCACACATAATTTCAAAGGGTAAATTTCAATCGGGTGGCTGAACAATAGGTGCAGAGATCAATGCTTTCTTAAGTATTTCAAATGCTTCTACACAATCATCATCAAAAACAAATGGTATATCTTTTTGTAATAAATTAGTCAGAGGCCGAGAAATTTTTGAGAAGTCCTTAATGAACCTCCTATAAAATCCAGCGTGACCAAGGGAACTTCTTATACCTTTGATGTCCTTGGGACATGGCATCTTTTCAATAGCATCAACCTTGGCTTTATCAACTTCAATACCTCTTTCAGAAACTTTATGCCCCAGGACAATACCTTCATTAACCATAAAGTGGCACTTTTCCCAATTCAAGACAAGATTAGTTTCTTCACATCTCTGCAAAACTCGATCAAGGTTTCTCAAGCAATAATCAAAAGAAGATCCATAGATGGAGAAATCGTCCATGAAAACCTCACAAATCTTTTCGCAAAAGTCAGAGAATATAGCCATCATGCATCTTTGAAAGGTAGCAGGTGCATTACATAAACCAAAAGGCATACGTCTATAAGCAAAAGTACCAAAAGGGTAAGTAAAAGTAGTCTTTGATTGATCTTTGGCTGACACAGGTATTTGAGAGAAACCAGAATAACCATCTAGAAAGCAAAAATGTGTATGTTTAGATTATCTTTCTAGCATTTGATCGATAAAATGTAAGGGTTAATGATCCTTTTTAGTGGCCTTATTTAATTTGCGGAAATCAATTACCATCCTATAGCCTGTAATAATTCTTTGAGGAATCAATTCATCTTTATCATTAGGAACAACAGTAATACCTCCTTTCTTAGGGACACAATAGACATGACTTACCCACTGACTATCAGCAACGTGATAGATTATACCTGCCACAAGGAGCTTTAGTATTTCCTTTCTTACCACTTCTTTCATTTTAGGATTCAGCCGTCGTTGATGATCACGAACTGGTTTAGCATCTTCTTCCAAATTTATTTTATGTTGACATAGAGTGGGACTAATGCCCTTAAGATCATCAAGAGTATACCCAATAGCAGCATAGTGCTTCTTCAGAGTTTTCAATAATCCCTCTTCCTCATGCTCTGAAAGGTTAGCACTAATAATAACAGGATATATCTTTTTCTCATCAAGATAAGCATATTTAAGAGTATCAGGCAACGGTTTAAGCTCAAACACGGGATCACCCTTGGGTAGAGGAGGATCCCCTAGTATTTCAACAGGTAAATTGTTTTTCAGAATAGGTGCCTGTTTAAAGAATACTTCATCTATTTCCCGTCTTTCATTCATAAACATATCATTTTCATGGTCTAGTAAATATTGTTCTAAAGGATCACTAGGAGGTACGGCAATAGAAGCAAGATTAATAATTTCATCCTTACTCGGTAATTCTTCTTCAAGGTGTTGTCTACTAAATTTAGAGAAATTAAATTCATGAGACATATCATCTAAACCGATAGTAACAACATCCTTTTTGCAATCTATCTTAGCATTAACAGTGTTTAAGAAGGGTCTACCAAATATAATGGGACAAAAGCTATCTTGTGGGGAACCAAGAACAAGAAAATCAGCAGGATATTTAGTTTTCCCACACAAGACTTCAACATCTCTAACAATTCCCATTGGTGAAATAGTATCTCTATTAGCAAGTTTAACTGTGACATCAATATCTTCTATCTCAGCAGGTGCAATATCATGCATAATTTCTTTGTATAAGTTGTAAGGTATTGCAATAGCACTAGCACCCATATCACATAAGCCATGATAACAATGATCTCCTATTTTAACAGAAATAACAGGCAGGCCTACCATAGGTCTGTTTTTATCTTTAGCACAAGGTGTTGGAAATATGCCCTAGAGGCAATAATAAAATGGTTATTATTATATTTCTTTGTTCATGGTAATTGTCTATTGTTCATGCTATAATTGTGTTATCCGGAAATCGTAATACATGTGTGAATACATAGACCACAACACGTCCCTAGTGAGCCTCTAGTTGACTAGCTCGTTGATCAAAAGATGGTCATGGTTTCCTGACTATGGACATTGGATGTCATTGATGACGGGATCACATCATTAGGAGAATGATGTGATGGACAAGACCCAATCCTAAGCATAGCTCAAAGATCGTGTAGTTCTTTTGCTGTAGCTTTTCTGAATGTCAAGTATCATTTCCTTAGACCGTGAGATTGTGCAACTCCCAGTTACCGTAGGAGTGCCTTGGGTGTGCCAAACGTCACAACGTAACTGGGTGACTATAAAGGTACATTACAGGTATCTCCGAAAGTGCCTGTTGGGTTGGCACGAATCGAGACTGGGATTTGTCACTCCGTATGACGGAGAGGTATCTCTGGTCCCACTCGGTAATGCATCATCATAATGATCTCAATGTGACCAAGTGGTTGATCACGGGATCATGCATTATGGCACGAGTAAAGTGACTTGCCGGTAACGAGATTGAACTAGGTATTGGGATACCGACGATTGAGTCTCGGGCAAGTAACGTACCGATTGACAAAGGGAATTGTATACGGATTGATTGAATCGTCGACATCGTGGTTCATCCGATGAGATCATCGTGGAGCATGTGGGAGCCAACATGGGTATCCAGATCCCGCTGTTGGTTATTGACCGGAGAGGCGCCTCGGTCATGTCTGCATGTCTCCCGAACCCGTAGGGTCTACACACTTAAGGTTCAGTGTCGCTAGTGTTGTAGAGATATTAGCATACGGTAACTCGAAAGTTGTTCGGAGTCCCGGATGAGATCCCGGACGTCACGAGGAGTTCCAGAATGGTCCGGAGGTGAAGATTTACATATAGGAAGTCAAGTTTCGGCCATCGGGAAAGTTTCGGGGATAATCAGTATTGTACCGGGACCACCTATCTCGGAGGGCCCCATGGGCTGAAGTGGGAGGGGAACCAGCCCCTAGTGGGATGGTGCACCCCCCTTGGGCCTCCCCCTGCGCCTAGGGTTGGAAACCCTAGGGGTGGGGGCGCCACCCTTGCCTTGGGGGGCAAGGCACCCCCTTGGCCGGCGCCCCCCTAGGAGATTGGATCTCCTAGGGCCGGCGCCCCCCCTAGGCACCCTATATATAGTGGGGGGGAGGGCAGCTGCACCCAAGCCCCTGGCCTCTCCCTCTCCCTCCCGTGACACTCCTCCGTCTCCCTGCGCTTGGCGAAGCCCTGCCGAGATCACCGTTGCTTCCACCACCACGCTGTCGTGCTGCTGGATCTTCATCAACCTCTCCTTCCCCCTTGCTGGATCAAGTTGGAGGAGACATCTTCCCAACCGTGCGTGTGTTGAACGCAGAGGTGTCGTCTGTTCGGCACTTGGTCATCGGTGATTTGGATCACATCGAGTACGACTCCATCAACCCCGTTCTGTTGAACGCTTCCGCGCGCGATCTACAAGGGTATGTAGATGCACTCCTCTCTCCCTCGTTGCTAGATGACTCCATAGATTGATCTTGGCGATGCAAAGAAAATTTTAAAATTCTGCTACGTTCCCCAACAGTGGCATCATGAGCTAGGTCTATGTGTAGTTACTATGCACGAGTAGAACACAAAGCAGTTGTGGGCGTCGAAATTGTCAATTTGCTTGCCGTTACTAGTCTTATCTTTATTCGGCAGCATTGTGGGATGAAGTGGCCCGGACCGACCTTACACGTACGCTTACGTGAGACCGGTTCCACCGACTGACATGCACTAGTTGCATAAGGTGGCTGGCGGGTGTCTGTCTCTCCCACTTTAGTCGGATCGGATTCGATGAACAGGGTCTTTATGAAGGGTAAATAGAAATTGGCAATTCACGTTGTTGTTTTGGCGTAGGTAAGAAACATTCTTGCTAGAAACCTATAGCAGCCACGTAAAAACTTGCAACAACAATTAGAGGACGTCTATCTTGTTTTTGCAGCAAGTGTTTTGTGATGTGATATGGCCAAAGGATGTGATGAATGATATATGTGATGTATGAGATGATCATGTTCTTGTAATAGGAATCACGACTTGGATGTTGATGAGTATGACAACCGGCAGGAGCCATAGGAGTTGTCTTTATTTATTCATGACCTGCGTGTCAAAATAAATGTCATGTAATTACTTTACTTTATTGCTAAAGCGTTAGCCATAGTAGTAGAAGTAATAGATGATGAGACAACTTCAAGAAGACACGATGATGGAGATCATGGTGTCATGCCGGTGACAACGATGATCATGGAGCCCCGAAGATGGAGATCAAAAGGAGCAAATGATATTGGCCATATCATGTCACTATTTGATTGCATGTGATGTTTATCATGTTTTACATCTTATTTGCTTAGAACGACGGTAGCTTAAATAAGATGATCCCTCGCAATAATTTCAAGAAAGTGTTCCCCCTAACTATCCACCGTTGCGAAGGTTCATTGTTTCGAAGCACCACGTGATGATCGGGTGTGATAGATTCTAACGTTCGAATACAACGGGTGTAAGCCAGATTTACACACGCAATACACTTAAGTTGACTTGACGAGCCTAGCATGTACAGACATGGCCTCGGAACACGGATGACCGAAAGGTCGAGCATGAGTCGTATAGAAGATACGATCAACATGAAGATGTTCACCGATGTTGGCTAGTCCGTCTCACGTGATGATCGGACACAGCCTAGTCGATTCGGATCACGTTTCACTTAGATGACTAGAGGGATGTCTATCTGAGTGGGAGTTCATTAAATAATTTGATTAGATGAACTCAATTATCATGAACATAGTCTAAATTGTCTTTGCAAATATGTTGTAGATAAATAGCTCACATTGTAGCTCCCTGTTTCAATACATTCCTAGAGAAATATTAAGTTGAAAGATATTGTAAGCAATGATGCGGACTGGGTCCGTAGTCCGAGGAGTGTCCTGACTGCTACATAGAAGGCTTACGTCTTTGATGCACCGCTTGATGTGCAAACCCCTACAACATCGTCTGTGGATGTTGTGAACACCTGACAGACACATCCTGATGACTACTTGATAGTTTAGTGCACCATACTTTACGGCTTAGAATCGGGATTCAAATGACATTTTGAATGCCATAAGACATATGAGATGTTCCAAGAGCTGAAATTGGGATTTCAGGCTCATGCCCGTGTTGAGAGGTATGAGACCTCTAACAAGTTCTTTTGCCAACAAGATGGAGGAGAATAGCTCAGCTAGTGAGCATGTGCTCAGAATGTCTGGGTTCTACAATCACTTAAATCAAGTGGGAGTTAAACATCCAGATAAGATAGTGATTGATAGAGTTCTCTAGCCACTATCACTAAGCTACTAGATCTTCATGATGAACTATGACATGCAAGGGATGGAGTTGATCCCGAAGCTGTTCGCGGTGCTTAAGACCGCAAAAGGTAGAAATCAAGAAGGAGCATCAAGTGTTGATGGTTTAACAAGACCACTGGTTTCAAGAAGGGTAAGGGCTAGAAGGGAAACTTCATGGATGGCAAACCAGTTGCCGCTCCAGTGAAAGAACCCAAGGTTGAACCCAAACCCGAGACTAAGTGCTTCTATTGTAAGGGGAGCGGTCACTGGTAGCGGAAATACCCCAAATGCATGGTAGATAAGAAGGCTGGCAACTTCAACAAAGTATATACGTGTTATTAATGTGTACCTCATTAGTACTCCTGGTAGCACCTGGGTATTGGATACCGGTTCAGTTACTATTATTGGTGAATTGAATCAAAAGCTACGGACTAAACGGAGACTGGCTAAGGGCGAGGTGACGATGTGTGTTGGAAGTGTTTCCAAAGTTGATGAGATCACCATCGCACGCTCCATCTGCCTTCGGGATTAGTATTGAACCTAGATAAATGTTATCAGGTGTCTACGTTGAGCATGAATATGATTAGATCATGTTCATTGCAATACGGTCATTCATTTAAGTTAGAGAATAATGGTTATTCTTTTTACATGAATGATACCTTTCATGGTCATGCACCCTATGTGAATGGTTCATTGAATCTCGGTCGTGGTAATACACATGTTCACGCCAAAAGATGTAGAGTTAATAATGATAGTACCACTTTCTCGTGGCACTGCCACTTAGGTCATATTGGCGTAAGATGCATGAAGAAACTCCATGTCGATGGATGTTTGGAGTCACTTGATTTTGAATCACTTGACACATGCGAGCCATGCCTCATGGGCAGGATGACTAAGACCCCATTTTCAGGTACAATGAAACGGGCAAGTGACTTGTTGGAAATCATGCATGCTGATGCGTGTGATCCAATGAGAATTGAAGCGTGCGGTGGATATCGCTATTTTCTCATCTTCACTGACGATTTGGGTAGATATAGGTATATCTACTTAATGAAGCACGAGTCTGAAACGTTTGAAAAGTTCAAGCGATTTCAGAGTGAAGTTAAGAATCATCATAACAATAAGATCATGTTCCTACGATCTGATCAAAAGGGGATTTTCTGAGTTATGAGTTTGGCAATCACTTAAGACATTGTGGTATTGTTTCACAGTTGAAGCCACCTGGAACACCACAAGGTAATGGTGTGTCCGGACGTCGTAATCGAACACTATGAGATATGGTGCGACCTATGATATCTCTTACCAATCTACTATTTTATTTTGAGGTTATGCATTAAAGACAGTTGCATTCACTTTAGATAGGACACCATATAAGTCTGTTGAGACGATGCTGTATGAACATTGGTTTGGCAAGAATCCAAAGTTGTCGTTTCTTAATGTTTGGGGCTGCGATGCTTAAGGCTTCAGCCGGAGAAGCTCGAACCCAAAGCGGACAAACACATCTTCATAGGATACCCAAAGGTGACAGGTGGGTATACCTTCTATCTCAGATCCGAGGGCAAATTGTTTGTCGCTAAGAACGGGTCCTTTCTCGAGAAGGATTTTCTCTCGAAAGAATTGAGTGGGAGGAAGATAGAACTTGATGAGGTTGTCGAACCTTTACTTCAACCAGAGAGTGATGCAACACAGAAAGATGTTTTCTGTGGCGCCTACGTCTGTTGAATAGGAAGTTAATGATAGTGATCATGAAGCTTCGGATCAAGTTGCTATCGAACCTCGTAGGTCGACAAGGATATGTACTACTCCTGAGTGGTACGGTAATCCTGTCTTGGATATCATGTTGTTAGACAACATTGAACCTATGAGCTATGGAGAAGTTATGGTGGGCCCGTATTTCGACAGATGGTTAGAAGCCATGAAATCCAAGACAGGATCCATGTATCAGAACAAAGTATGGACTTTGGTGGACTTGTCCGATGATCGGCAAGCCATTGAGATAAATGGATCTTTAAGAAGAAGACGGACGTGGGAGGTAATGTTACCATCCATGAAGGTCGACTTGTGGGAAAGAGTCCTTTCACAAGTTCAAGGAGTTGACTACGATGAGAATTTCTCACCCGTAGCGATGCTTAAGTCCGTCGGAATCATGTTAGCATTAGCTGTGTTTTTCGATTATGAAATCTGATAGATGGATGTCAAAACAAGTTTTCTTACCAGTTTTCATAAGAAAAAGTTGTATGTGATACAATAAACGGTTTTGTCGGTCCTAAAGATGCTAAAAGGTATGCTGGCTCCAGCAATCCTTCTATGGACTAGAACAAGCATCTCGGAATCGGAATATATGCTTTGATGGAGTGATCAAAGCTTTTAGGTTTATACAATGTTTGCTAGAAACTTGTATTTACAAGAAAGTGAGTGGGAGCACTACAACATTTCTGATAAGTATATGTGGATGACATATTGTTGATTCGAAATAATGTAGAATTTCTGGAAAGCATAAACGGTTGTTTGAAGAGTGATTTTCAAAGGAAGACCTGGATAAAGCTGCTTACATATTGGGCTTCAAGATCTATATAAATAGATCAAGATGCCTGATGATACTTTCAAAGAACGCACACCTTGACATGTTTTTGAAGGAGTTCAAAATAGATCAGTCAAAGAAGGGGTTCTTACCTGAGTTGTAAGGTGTGAAGTTGAGTAAGACTCAAAGCCTGACCACGGCAGAAGAAAGAGGAAGGACGAAGGTCGTCCCCTATGCTTTTGTCATAGGCTCTATACGGTATGCCATGTTGAGTACCGCACCTGATGTGTGCCTTGCCACATGTCTGGCAAGAGGGTACAAAGGTGACCTAGGAGTGGATCACCAGATAGCTGTCAAAATTATCCTTAGAGGAATAAGGAAATGTTTCTCGGTTATGGAGGTGATAAAGAGTTCAACGTAAAGAGTTACGTCGATGCAAGCTTAACACCTATCCGGATAGCTCTGAGTAGAGATACCGGATACGTATAATGGAGCAACAATTTGGAATAGCTCCAAGTGGAACGTGGTAGCAGCATCTACGATATGACATAAAGTTTTGCGAAATACATAGGGATCTGAATATTGCAGACCCGTTGACTACAACCTCTCTCCTAGAGCAAAACATGATCAACACCAGAACTGCATGGGTGTTAGATTCATCAGAATGTAACTAGACTACTGACTCTAGTGCAAGTGGGAGACTGTTGGAAATATGCCCTGGAGGCAATAATAAAATGGTTATTATTATATTTCTTTGTTCATGATAATTTTCTATTATTCATGCTATAATTGTGTTATCCGGAAATCGTAATACATGTGTGAATACATAGACCACAACACGTCCCTAGTGAGCCTCTAGTTGACTAGATCGTTGATCAAAAGATAGTCATGGTTTCCTGACTATGGACATTGGATGTCATTGATAACGGGATCACATCATTAGGAGAATGATGTGATGGACAAGACCCAATCCTAAACATAGCTCAAAGATCGTGTAGTTCGTTTGTTGTAGCTTTTCTGAATGTCAAGTATCATTTCCTTAGACCATGAGATTATGCAACTCCCGGATACCGTAGGAGTGCCTTGGGTGTGCCAAACGTCACAACGTAACTGGGTGACTATAAAGGTACATTACAGGTATCTCCGAAAGTGTTTGTTGGCTTGGCATGAATCGAGACTGGGATTTGTCACTCCGTATGACGGAGAGGTATCTCTGGGCACACTCGGTAATGCATCATCATAATGAGCTCAATGTGACCAAGTGGTTGATCACGGGATCATGCATTACGGCACGAGTGAAGTGACTTGCCGGTAACGAGATTGAACTAGGTATTGGGATACCGACGATCGAGTCTCGGGCAAGTAACGTACCGATTGACAAAGGGAATTGTATACGGATTGATTGAATCCTCGACATCGTGGTTCATCCAATGAGATCATCGTGGAGCATGTGGGAGCCAACATGGGTATCCAGATCCCGCTGTTGGTTATTGACCAGAGAGGCGTGTCGGTCATGTGTGCATGTCTCCCGAACCCGTAGGGTCTACACACTTAAGGTTCGGTGACGCTAGGGTTGTAGAGATATTAGCATATGGTAACCCAAAAGTTGTTCGGAGTCCCATATGAGATCCCGGACATCACGAGGAGTTCCGGAATGGTCCGAAGGTGAAGATTTATATATAGGAAGTCAAGTATCGACCATCGGGAAAGTTTCGGGGGTAATCGGTATTGTACCGGGACCACCGGAAGGGTCCCGGGGGTCCAGCGGGTGGGGCCACCTATCCCGGAGGGCCCCACGGGCTAAAGTGGGAGGGGAACCAGCCCCTAGTGGGCTGGTGCACCCCCCTTGGGCCTCCCCCTGCGCCTAGGGTTGGAAACCCTAGGGGTGGGGGCGCCACCCTTGCCTTGGGGGGCAAGGCACCCCCTTGGCCGCCGCCCCCCTAGGAGATTGGATCTCCTAGGGCCGGCGCCCCCCCTAGGCACCTTATATATAGTGGGGGGGAGGGAGGGCAGCCGCACCCAAGCCCCTGGCCTCTCCCTCTCGCTCCCGTGACAGTCCTCCGTCTCCCTGCGCTTGGTGAAGCCCTGCCGAGATCACCGTTGCTTCCACCACCACGCCGTCGTGCTGCTGGATCTTCATCAACCTCTCCTTCCCCCTTGCTGGATCAAGTTGGAGGAGACGTCTTCCCAACCGTACGTGTGTTGAACGCGGAGGTGTCGTCCGTTCGGCACTTGGTCATCGGTGATTTGGATCACATCGAGTACGACTCCATCAACCCCGTTCTCTTGAACGCTTCCGCGCGCGATCTACAAGGGTATGTAGATGCACTCTTCTCTCCCTCGTTGCTAGATGACTCCATAGATTGATCTTGGTGATGCGTAGAAAATTTTAAAATTCTGCTACGTTCCCCAACACAAGGTTTAACAATTCTAGCAGTCTCGTCAAGGAAATGAATAACATGTCCATCAATATCATCACACAAGAGATCTTTAACAATAGCAATATCAGGTTCAACATTAATTTTCTCAGGAGGTGTATAAGTTTTAATATTGCTTTTACGAACCATAGTTGAAGCTTTAGCATGATCCTTTATCCTAACAGGGAAAGGTGCTTTCTCAACATAAGAAGTAGGAACAATAGGATCATTATGAGTGATAGTCTTTTCTTCAACTTTAATAGGTGCAACTACTTTTACTTCTATGGGAGGATGATATTTAAACCACTTCTCCTTGGGGAGATCAACATAAGTATCAAAAGATTCACAGAAAGAAGCTACTATCTCAGAGTCAAGTCCATATTTAGTGCTAAACTTACGGAAAACATCGGTATCCATAAAAGATTTAACACACTCAAACTTAGGTGCCATACCTGACTCCTTACCTTCGTCGAGGTCCCAATCTTCAGAGTAGCATTTAATCCATTCCAATAAATCCCATTTTAATTCAATAGTCTTCATCATAAAAGAGCTAGCACAAGAAGTATCGAGCATGGTGCGATTGTTATCAGAAAGCCGAGGATATAAATTTTGAATAGTCATCTCTCTTGAGAGCTCATGATTGGGGCATGAATATAACATTGATTTAAGCCTCCCCCAAGCTTGAGCGATGCTTTCTCCTTCTCAAGGCCAAAAATTATATATATAATTGCGATCACGATGAACAAGATGCATAGGATAAAACTTCTGATGAAATTCCAATTTCAATCGTTTGTAGTTCCATGACCTCATATCATCACATACCCTATACCATGTCAATGCATCTTCCCTCAAAGATAAAGGGAAGACCTTCTTCTTAACAACATCTCTGGGTACACCTGCAAGCTTAAATAATCCACAAACTTCATCAACATATATTAGGTGCTCATTAGGATGCATTGTTCCATCTCCTGCAGAAGGATTAGCTAGCAGTTTTTCTGACATACCCGAAGGAAATTCAAAGCAGACATTTTCATTTTCATTTTCAGTTGGTTGAGGAGCAACTCTTTGCTCTACTGGTCAAGGTGAAGATACCCCGAACAAGCCCCTCAGAGGATTACCTTCCATAGTAACAAGTGACAGTAAATTTCAGCACACTATATAAATTTTTCCATACCAAATTCCACCTACCAAAGGCGCTTCACTCCCCGGCAACAACGCCAGAAAAGAGTCTTGATGACCCACAAGTATAGGGGATCTATCGTAGTCCTTTCGATTAGTAAGAGTGTCGAACCCAATGAGGAGAAGAAGGAAATGATAAGCGGTTTCCAGCAAGGTATTCTCTGCAAGTACTGAAATAAGTGGTAACAGATAGTTTTGTGATAGGATAATTTGTAACGAGAAACAAGTAACAAAAGTAAATAAAGTGCAGCAAGATGGCCCAATCCTTTTTGTAGCAAAGGACAAGACTGGACAAACTCTTATATAGAGAAAAGCGCTCCCGAGGACACATGGGAATATCGTCAAGCTAGTTTTCATCACGTTCATATGATTCGCGTTCGGTACTTTGATAATCTGATATGTGGGTGGACCGGTGCTTGGGTATTGTCCTTACTTGGACAAGCATCCCACTTATGATTAACCTCTATTGCAAGCATCCAACTACAACAAAAGTATTAAGGTAAACCTAACCATAGCATGAAACATATGGATCCAAATCAACCCCTTATGAAGCAACGCATAAACTAGGGTTTAAGATTCTGTCACTCTAGCAACCCATCATCTACTTATTACTCCCCAATGCCTTCCTCTAGGCCCAAAAAATGGTGAAGTGTCATGTAGTCGACATTCACATGACACCACTAGAGGAGAGACAACATACATCTCATCAAAATATCGAACGAAGACCAAATTCACATGACTACTAATAGCAAGACTTCTCCCATGTCCTCAGGAACAAACGTAACTACTCACAAAGCATATTCATGTTCATAATCAGAGGGGTATTAATATGCATATATGATCTGAACATATAATCTTCCACCAAATAAACCATCTAGAATCAACTACAAGGAGTAATTAACACTACTAGCAACCCACAGGTACCAATCCCGGACTTGGAGACAAGAATTGGATATAAGAGATGAACTAGGGTTTTGAGAGGAGATGGTGCTGGTGAAGATGTTGATGGAGATTGCCCTCTCCTGATGAGAGGAGCGTTGGTGATGACGATGATTTCCCCCTCCCGGAGGGAAGTTTCCCCGGCAAAACAGCTCCGCCAGAGCCCTAGATTGGTTCCGTCAAGGTTCCGCCTGGTGGCTGCGGAGTTTCGTCTGAGAAGATGGCTTCTTATTTTTTCCTCATCGAAAGACTTCATATAGCAGAAGATGGACATCGGAGGGCCACCATGGGGCCCACGAGGTAGGGGGCGTGCCCAGGGGGGTAGGGCGCGCCCCCCACCCTCGTGGGCAGGTTGTGGCCCCCTGGTGAACTTCTTGCACTCAATATTTATTATATATTCTGAAATTGACTTCAGTGAAGTTTCAGAATTTTTGGAGTTGTGCAGAATAGGTCTCTAATATTTGCTCCTTTTCCAACCCAGAATCCCAGCTGCCGGCATTCTCCCTCTTTATGGAAACCTTGTAAAATAAGAGAGAATAGGCATAAGTACTGTGACATAATGTGTAATAACAGTCCATAATGCAATAAATATCGATATAAAAGCATGATGCAAAATGGACGTATTAGCCGACAGGCCGCCTCCGCCGCTCGCGGGTCCTACCGGTTACGGATTACTGTAGCCGTGTTGCTAATGACATGTGCTCGATCAGGGAGGCGTGGCTACAGTCCCGCCGCCTGGTGGGAGATCACTGTAGCCACTCTGCATCTTATCTGGTTAATGGTGTGTGGGCCCTGAGGAAGGACCGGGCCGGTTGTTGCGAGCCGGACTCCCTCGGGTCCGACTGGTGTGGCTCCCGCTGTCTTTCGGGCTCTCACTGACCGGTAGGGCCCGCCGTCCTTGGGCCGTACCGACAGGCGGTCGTGGGAGCGGGGCTTTGCCTGTCAGGAGTGACGTCAAGGGCGAAGTGGCAACAATGCCGCACCGAGCGGAGATCTCCGCTGGCACGAGGCACTATGGCCACGCCCGGCCCCGGATTCGGGGGGGATGGGCTACACTGTTGCCTCACACTGTCCTATCTTCTTTAATGAGGGTGCAGACTTCGAGGGCATCATGGGCCGACTGCTACGAGCCGGCATCTCTAGAGGCCACCTGCCAGGAGTCGGCCTGTCTTGGAGCCGCCTTCCTGAGCATGGCCGCCTTCTAGTAGTCGGCCGCTCAGCCAGCTGGCCGCCATAAGGCGGCGCTTCCTCTTGACGTCTTGAGGGGCGCAGCCGGCGCGATGTCTTGAAAGGCTCCGGGACTCGGGTTTAGGCTACCCGTGGCCCATTACTCCGATAGTAGTCCCCGAAGCTAGTGAGGCGCTGCGGTTGATGTGCCAAGGAGCCTCAACAGTTTCCTCCTTTGGGTGCTCTGAAAGAAACCTCGTCCGACTCCCGGGAAGCCGGTTGGCGGGATTCGGATATGTCTAGTCGGATCTTCCTGGAATTTGAATGCATCGGCGGGAACCAGGTGGCATGCTGGCTAAGCCTCTCGATCAGCCGCCCGTCGTGGGCATGCCACATGGTGCCAGCCGGCCGAGCCAGCCTATGAGCCCACGCGCATGATGGGACACCTCAGCAGGCTGGGCCCACCACCACCGGTTTCGTTTGCCCGTGCAGTTACTGCGTGCAGTAATTTTGCGCGATAAAGGTGGGGTCGTGGGCACAGTTAATCCCATGATCTCATGCCCGCCCCCTCGGCTTCATAGCCCGCAGGCTATAAGTAGGGGAGGAGAAAGAGCGGCGGAGCACTTGCGCCCCTCTACCCCGCCATTGCCTCCTTCTTCTTCCTTTCACCGCAGCGCCCCCCGAGCTACGCCGGAGTGCTACTGCAGTTCGTCTCCGTCGAGCCCGTTTGCCCGAGCCTCCTTGCTCCGCCCCACTCTCAGCTTCCTCACCACGCCTTTCTTCGTCGAGCTCTCCATGGCGCGCGAGCGAGGAGGAAACTGGGACGGATCCAGCATCAACGAGGATCGCATAACCTTCCTCCGCGAGACGCGGCGTCTCCCCGGCGCAGGCCACGTGAAGGCGCGCGTGCCGCCGGAGGGAGAGATCTCGCCGGCGCCGGGTGAGGGCGAGCGGGTCGTCTTCTGCTCGCACTTCATCCGGGGCTTCGGCCTGCTGGCGAGCGACTTCCTTCGCTCATTCCTCGAATTCTACCACCTCCAGCCCCATCACATCACGCCCGACACCGTGATGCTCCTGGCCGATTTCATCTTGATGTGCGAAGGATACCTCGGCATTCTCACCACCATCAAGCTGTGGGGAGCCTTCTTCTAGACCAAACTGGGCACCTCCGTCCAGGAGGTTGCTGCCCAGTGCGGTGCCTTCGTTGCAGTTCACTGACCATCGCCAGAAAACGCCTTCCCCGTCATCAAGCTGCCGCAGTCGGTCAAGATGTGGCAGCAATC
This sequence comes from Triticum dicoccoides, assembly GCF_002162155.2. Taxonomy (NCBI): domain Eukaryota; kingdom Viridiplantae; phylum Streptophyta; class Magnoliopsida; order Poales; family Poaceae; genus Triticum; species Triticum dicoccoides. Next base: position 153,477,920 of record NC_041388.1, read on the forward strand.
CTACTTCTACGTGGAGAACATAGACCCGGCGGCCGACTTCCTCAACCTGACGGCTTACGAAGCCGGCCCGCCTGCCGAGCCCCGGGCTAGCTGGGGCTACAAACCGAAGCCGGTGTCGGCAGATGGCGCCGCCACCATCCAACGGCTAATGGAGCTGATCAACACCGAAGGCCTCAGGGCGTCTGACTTGCTGGTCGCCTTCATTGAGCGTCGGGTTCTCCAGCTCCAAAGCCGAACGCACTTGATCAGCCAGATGAGCGGGCACCGCGACTCGTGCCGGCTGAGCACCAAAGGAGATGCCGGCCGCCAAAGTCGCGAACTTGGTGAACAAGATCTTCGGCCTCAGGCTGGAGGGGTCTTGGAGTTTCGGCAAGCGGCCATTCTCTCGTGCCGACCCGCCGCCTGCGGTAAGTTTTCCAATTCTCTTTCTGTGATACTTGCCCTAGTCTTCATTTTGGTCTTGATCAGCCGGCCTCCCATTGTCTCAAACAGATCTACATGTCGAATACGACGGCCGCGGTCGTAGGGGCGGGTGGTGACTACCAGCCGGACCAGGCGGTGAGCGACGTGGACGACCCCGACTTCAGGGCAGCCGCCTTGGAGGACACCGCAATGGGCGGCGTCTACGAGGAAGGCGGCTCCGAAGAAGAGGGCATCAAGACCTGTCCTGATGATGATGAAGACGAAGAAGATCCGCGCCCTGCGCGAGGTGCTGGCAAGGCGGACGCAGGCCCCTCCAGCGAGTCGACTGCCCGAGGTGGCACGCGTAAGCGTAAGCAAGGCGCCGCCTTGTTCGGCAGTGCGCTGAAGAAGCCCAAGAATCCAAACGCCGCGACCAGGCGGAAGGAGGCCGCAGCGAAGGTGGCTAAGTACCAAAAGCTCCCCAAGGCGCCCCCTATGGTGTCGGCATAAGTTTCTTTCCCTTGTGCTTTCTTTCTTATTGATTATTTCTGAACTTCCTTTGCTTTATTTTCTTGATTTTAGGGCTCCGCTCTCTCTCGAGAAGTCGGCCGCCGCCTCCATCGTGAGGTCGGCGGAGACCTCCACCACCACCCGGCGGATCGATCCGGCCGCCGACCTCCGGGAGGCGACGGAGCGGAACGCGCGGGAGGCACGTGAGGAGCAGGAAGCCGCCCGCCTGAAGAAGGCAGAAGCTGACAAGGTGGAGGCCGCCGCCTTGAAGAAGCTGGCGGAGGCCGAGGCTGCCGACGCGGCGAAGAAGCATGCTGAAGAAGACGCGCATCGTCAGTCGGCGATGTTTGTTGTCCCTCTGAACTCTGCACCGCCACCACCGGAGTTTGTGGCACAGACTGGGGAAGCCGGCGGCGAGCACCCTATTATGGAAAGGGACAGCGGCGACGTCGTCACGCCGGATGTAATCGTGCCCCCGCCACCTCCTTCTGAGGAGGCGCAAGACAAGTAGCCGGCCGACCCGCCGGCACCACTAGCCAAAAATGAGATGGTGACGGGCCTGACTCCCGGGGTCCGCACATCCTTACGCTGCTGGCTCGCGAAGGCGGCTTCGGCGCCACGCCCGTTGGAGACCGGCACCGCAAACTCCTTGATCCTAGACACCGAGGCCACCAGCGCCGCGCTGACTGGGTGGGTGCGGGGAGGCGGAACGGGTCCTCTGAACAAGGTGATTCTGGACATTCAAGCCAAACTCCGCGCCGAGGCCGACGCTCTCAAGCTCTACAACAAGGCGTTCCTGGAGTCGCGAGAGGCCATCTGGGTATACTTCTGGCTCCTTTGTTTTTAATTCTTGTACTTCTTCGTGGGGGCGCGCTGGCGAAGCACTGGGTGTAGTCCCCGAGTTTCAGGCCGGCTGCTGAGCAGAACGGTATCGGCGCAATAACATTGCAACCTTCAAAATAGAGGATGGTTCAATCATTGACAGTCACGATGGAAAAGAAGCACTCCTGTTTCGTACATACACTGATCGCCTGGGTACTTCGCGGCCTGCACAAATGAAATTTAACTTGCCTAATATTCTGCAGCACCATGATGACCTTGACCAGCTGACTATGCCTTTTACCCATGAGGAGATTGATGTTGTTATCAAAGAAATGCCAGTCGATCGTGCTCCCGGCCCGGATGGATTCAGTGGTGCATTCCTTAAAGCTTGCTGGCCTATTATCAAACACGATTTTTATAACCTCTGTGAAGCATTCCACCAAGGAGACTTGGACCTCTCCAGTATAAATGATGGCCTCATCACACTGATTCCTAAGATCACCTCACCAGAAACTGTTAATGATTACCGCCCGATCACCCTTCTCAATTGCTGTCTTAAGCTAATTACAAAGCTGCTAGCTAATCGTCTGCAATGAGTGATCTTAAAGGTTATCCACAAGAACCAATATGGTTTCATAAAAGGGAGGACGATACAGGATTGCCTGGCCTGGGCATTTCAATATATACATCAATGCCATGCATCGAAGAAGCAGATTATCTTGTTGAAACTGGATTTCGCTAAAGCCTTTGATACAATCGAACACGCTCCCATGATCACCATCATGAAACACCTGGGATTTAACGACAAGTGGTTGTCTTGGATTAATTGCATCTTCTCGACAGGGCGATCATCAGTTCTACTGAATGGTGTCCCCGGCCGACAATTCCACTGCCGCACAGGTGTACGCCAGGGGGACCCTCTCTCCCCATTGATCTTCGTCATTGCGGCTGATCTCCTACAAGCTGCTATTAATGACGCCTTTAGAGAAGGGAAAGTCCAACTGCCCTTTCCCTGCATCGGCCAAACGGACTACCCAGTAATCCAATACGCCGACGACACCATCTTGGCCATGCCTGCATGCCCTCAGCAAGTTGCAGTCATCAAACAAATCCTTGTGGACTATGCTTCTTCCATCGGCCTCCGAATTAATTTCCACAAGTCAACACTAATCCCAATCAACATGACTCAAGAGGCTGCCTTGGCGCTTGCGACCTTCTTTGGATGCTCAGTCGGATCCATGCCCTTTACCTATCTTGGATTGCCTCTCGGCACGTCTAAACCGACCATCCTTGATCTGATGCCCGTAGTCTGCAGTGCTGAATGACGACTCACCTCCACGATCTCAATGATGTCCTACGGGGGCAAACTCTCGTGGCTAAACGCTACCGTCACATCTCTACTCATCTACGCCATGTGCACTCTCAAATTTCCGCCCCAGTTAATTGAGATGCTCGACAAAATCAGAAGGAGATGTCTCTGGACCAAAAAGACGGAACATGGGGACAAGTGCAACTCCCTTGCCGCGTGGGAGATGGTGTGCAAACCCAAAAAACATGGCGGCCTTGGGGTTATCAACATTAAGGTGCAGAATGATGCCCTACTCATGAAATTTTTACACAAGTTTTACAACAAGCTTGATGTCCCCTGGGTACAGCTCATTTGGAACACATACTATACCGATAAGGTTCCTCACGCCACTGACCCTGTGGGCTCTTTCTGGTGGCGCCAAATCCTCAAACTTACGCCTGTATTTCGAGGGATTTCGCAGGTCCGAATCGTATCGGGTGACACTGTTCTGGTTTGGAAAGATCTCTGGGCGCCAGATATTTTGCAGGCTTCTCATCCCCATGCATTCTCCTTCGCCATGCACGAGGACGAGACTGTCAAGGATTTCTTGGAGAGCACGGCATTATCGGAAACCTTTCACCTACCACTCTCCCCGCAGGCCCTGGACGAAGTTCGAGACATCCAGCAGATCTCAACGCACACCCATCCGTCCGCGTCTGTTAATGATATTTGGTACTATACCTGGGGGAAATCTATTTACCGGCCGGCTGACTACTACAAATTCTTCTTCCGAGACGCCAACGCCCACCCAGCCTTCTCCTTGCTCTGGCGCTCTCGTTGCATCATGCGGATCAAAGTCTTCGGTTGGCTGCTGATGGTCGACCGTCTAAACACACGTGACATGCTCAAGCATCGACATTTTGACATAGGTGACGACCACAGCTGCCTCCTCTGCGGCAATCATGACGAATAAACTGTGGATCATATGATATTTACTTGCACATTCAGTCAAGCTTGCTGGCGTAAACTTGGGATCAGCTGGCCACCCTTCACCTGCCGCCTACAACTACTTCAACAGGCTAAACACTCCTGGGGACGTCCATTATTCTTTGAAACCTTCCTGGTGGCAGCCTGGAGTCTCTGGAAAGAAAGAAACAACAAACATTTCAGGTGGATTACGCCAACTGTCGGTGGGTGGCTGAATAGATTCAAGGAAGACTTTAGTCTCCTCCAACATAGGACTAGGGGGAGTCATCCTGCTTTTATTTCTTCTTTTGTTTCTGAATTGAACTAATAACACCACTCCTCGACCACCTGCCCCCTCTGGAAGGGCAGCATGGCAAATAGGGCAACTACATATGTACTAACCCTTGTAACACCCTGTCTATATATACATATATGAAAACACAGTAGGAGCCTTTCCTACTGTTTACCTTTCGAAAAAAAATATATATTTGCTGCAGGATTATCATAACCTCCGTGCGGCCGCCTTCAACTCCAGAGTCCAGGAGTTGGATCAATGTGCCGCCGACTTGTCGGAAAGCCGGAGTAAGTCTCCTTCTTTCTCTGCGGGGCACGCTGGCGCACCCGTGGGCTGTAGTCCCCGAGATTCGGGCTGATTGCTGAGCGGTCGGGCCGGATCTTCCTGGCAACTTCATCTTTCTTTGCTAACTGTTGTCGTCTCTTTTTTTCTACTTTTTGCAGAGGCCAACGCCACCCTTCAATAGCAACTGGACGAAGCCAACGCCGCGCTTCATGCCAAGGAGGTGGACTGTAGCAAACTGGCTCAAGAGCGCGACCGGCTTGTCGCGCAACTGGCGGAACAGAAGGAGCTCCTCAAGAAGGCCCAGGAGGAGACAGAGGACAAGGAGACCAGACTCATTGCTGAGTTTGCGATCGAGCGCTCCGCCTGGACCGACAAGGAGGCAATGCTGACTTCTGGCTTTCACGCGATCGAGGACATAGTCGATGGTGAGCTTCCCTCTTTTTCCTTCTTTCAGCTACCGACTGTTGGTTGAGCCGGCTTCTCATCTTTACCTTTGGCTTTTTGCTTTCTGTCTTGGCAGGCTTCTTCCCTGGTCACTCGGATGCCGCCAACCAAGCCATTGAAGCTGATCATGAAGGACGGAGGGCAGACGGTGCGCAGATCACCGCCAACGCCCCCCGAACCCTTAATGAGCAGATCCTGAGCATCCAGGCCCGTCTTCGGCCGCTTACCGGATGCTGCGCTGGCTTCAGCGTGTGGGTGCCCAGGCGATCGCCGCCCTGTGGCCTGACATGCCGGCACCGCACACTCCCAGCCGGCCTGCCGACTGGCTGGAGGTGGCGGCTGGCCGTCTTGAGGCCTGGAAGGGCTCCTCGGCCCGGGCTAGAGCGCGTCGGGCCTTGGATTCGTCAAGGCGTGGTACCCTGGGCTGAGTCTAGCCACGCTAGCCACATTCCGGCTGGAGGCTCAGGAGGAATTGGCGGTCGTGGAAGATGAACTCGTCAAGCGCGCGGCGTCAACCGCTGAGTACGTCGACACCAGCATCTTCGTCCCGGAGCGGGTTGAGGACAGCACCGAGGCGCCGCCGGAATGGTTCGGGGTGAACCCGGAAGACGGCGAGGACTCGGCGGACGTGATCGATTCCAGCGGTGAGGAAGAGGGCGAGGCGGAGGAGGAAGGCGAAGAGGAGGCACCAGAGGTCGGAGCGGGCGGCCAGCCCCAGCTCAACCGCGCCTCAAGCAACGAGCCACGCCCAACCGAGCCGGCTACTGCCAGAGGCGACCAAGCGGAGACTGACCAGCTGGACGCTCCACCAACCGGCGCCGCCAATTCCTCCGATCCACCGAACCCTTTGGCCGCTTCCTAGGCCGCCAGTTTATCTTTTGCTTTACCTGTCTATTAGTCTCGACGAACTTATTAATTTGCACAATTCCACCTGCGGGGTGTATCTTAAACTTGTGTTTTGAAGATCGGCCAAGGGCCTTTGTTATGTAAATATTTTTCTGAGTTCTATCTTTTCTTGCTTGCTGCTCTTTGGCTTTTTCCTTTGCTGCCTTCCCTTGGTTGCCGTCTTGCCAGCCGAACAGCCGCTCTACAGACTGTGGCTGGGTCAAGTACTAAGCTACTTCCGAGAAGGCAAGTACATAGCTGTTTTTAGAACATTCTAGCAAGTTAAGTAGAAGTCGGCAGGCCGGATGGTGAGGCGAGAAGCCGGCTTGGACTATGCACGTGCTTTGTGTCCTTAGCCATTTTTCATGTGGGCACCCTTTCTGCCTTCCTCCTGCCCACCAGACAGTCGCTCTGCAAGCTGCGGCTTCTGGCAGGAGACGGCTTAAGTGCCAACACATTACTTGTCCGGCTGCAGGAAGCACTTCATAGCACAAGGCGGCAAGTCCCCGGGCCGACTAGTCGGACCCGGTGCCGAGCGGCATAAAGAAAATGACATGCTCATAGGCATAATTCTTATCATATAAATGAAAGAGGGCAGTCCCCGAGCTCTTCTCGGGGGACCGGAGTCTTCGTGCTTTAATACAAAAGGTAGCATGGTACATACTGCATTAACTGTAAAATTTTCGAAGGAGATTTGCATTTCATGGCTACTCTGTCTCTTTGCCGGAGTCATCCCTCTTGTGTGCTCGAGGCTTCTGAGCGTCGATCAGGTAGTAGGAGTCATTGCCCAACACTTTGCTGATGATGAAGGGACCTTCCCAAGGCACTGAGAGCTTGTGCTGGCCGACTGTCCACTGGATCAGCCGGAGCACAAGGTCTCCTTCTTGGAAAGATCTCGGCTTGACCTTCCGGCTATAGTATCGGCGCAGGCTTTGCTGGTAGATGCTGGACCGGCTGAGTGCCAACAGCCGGCCCTCTTCCAGCAGATCGACGCCGTCTTGATGAGCTTCTTCCGCCTCCTCCTCGGTGTACATGGTGACTCGAGGGCAGTCGAATTCTATGTCCGTTGGGATGACGACTTTGGCACCGTAGACGAGGAAGAAGGGCGTGAAGCCGTTTGACTTGTTCAGAGTTGTGCACAGACTCCAGAGGACAGCCGGTAGCTCGTCGAGCCAGCAGCTGGCCGAACGTTCCAAAGGCTCGACCAGTCGGGGCTTGATGCCGGACAAAATGAGGCCGTTTGCTCGCTCCACCTGGCCGTTTGACTGCGGATGAGCAAGTCCAGTCGGATGCCCTGCATCGCGCAGAAACGGGCCAAAGCACCTTTGGCAAAGTTCATGCCGTTGTCAGTGATGATGCTATGGGGTATGCCGTACCGAACGGTGATGTCGGAGATGAAAGTCACAGCAGTCGGACCATTCAACTTCTTGATTGGTTTTGCTTCTATCCACTTGGTGAACTTGTCCACCGCGACAAGCAGATGAGTCAAGCCACCTCTTGCCGTCTTGAACGGTCCCACCATATCCAGGCCCTAGACGTCAAAGGGCCAGGCTATGGGAATAGTCCTGAGTGCAGAGGCTGGCTGATGAGGCTTTGAACGAAACTTCTGGCACCCTTTGCATTTCTGGACCAAGCTCTTGGCGTCTTCCAGGGCAGTTGGCCAGAAAAAACTGTGGCGGAAAGCCTTGGTGACAAGTGCTCTTGAAGCCGCATGGTGTCCACATTCGCCTTGATGGATGTCTTTGAGGATTGCTTGGCCTTGCTCCGGCTCGACGCAGCGCTGGTAGACATCGGTGACACTGCGGCTCACCAGCTCTCTGTTGACTATGGTGTATGCTGCTGCCCGGCGTTGTACTTGCCTGGCCGAGATCTCATCAGTTGGCAACTCTTTGTTTACCAGGAAGTTGAGGATGGGCTGGGCCCATGAAGGTGCTGCGATTTCTTCGACTGTCAGGACTTCAACTTGGACGAGGGCGGTTGGGCCAGGAGGCGGCGGGTTGGAGTCGGCTGCTGCTTGTTGGGTCGATGAAGTCTCCGGGCTGACCGCTGCAGTTCCCAGGCCGGGCTCTGAAGTCTCTAGGCCGGGTGCGACTGCCACGGCCCCCGGGCCACCTACCAGAATTCCTGTGCCGACTGCTGGAGCTCTTAAGTCGGATCCGACCGCTTCAGGAGGATCCGGCACGAAGATAGAATCCGAATCTAGCGATGGCTTGACAGACGGCTTGAGGAGGCGTTGTAGGGTGACGCCGGTCGGTGTTGCTTGACGGGTGGAGCCAATTCGCGCCAAGGCGTCTGCTTGCTCATTATCGTTTCTTGGTACATGGAGAAACTCGCACCCATCAAAATACTCACTGAGTTGCTGTACGAGGAAACGATAGCTCGCCATGTTTGCATCCTTGGCGTCCCAGTCGCCTGACGACTGCTGGACTACCAAGTCAAAGTCAGCATAGCACATGGTCCGGCGAATGTCGAGCTCTTTGGCAAGCCGGAGCCCGTGAATGAGTGCCTCATATTCAGTGACGTTGTTGGAAGCGGCAAAATGGATTTGCATCACATATATGAGCTTGTCGCCTTTGGGAGAGGTGAGGACGATGCTGGCTCCCAAACCGGTGCGCATCTTGGAACCATCAAAGTGCATCCGCCAATGGGTGGAGTCCGGCGCCGTGGCAGGTACTGGGTCTCGGCCCAGTCGACGAGGAAGTCGGCTAGTGCCTGTGACTTGATGGCGGTGCGAGGCTGGTAGTAGATGGTGTAGGGGGACAAATCTATGGCCCATTTGGCCACTCGGCCGGAGGCATCTCGGCTTCCAATGATCTCGGCAAACGGAGCCGTGCAGATAACAGTGATTGGGTGCTCTTGAAAGTATGGCTTCAATTTTTTCGCGGCAAAGTGCACGCCGTAGCACATCTTCTGATAGTGGGGGTAGTTTTGCTTGGAGGCTGACAGCACTTCACTTAGGTAATACACCGGTCTCTGGACTGGTAGCGCCTTTCCTTCCTCCTTGTGTTCTACCACTATGACTGTGCTGACCACTCGGCTGGTGGCGGGGATGTAGAGGAGCATGGGCTCCTTAGGAGTCGGAGCCGCCAGGACAGGCGGAGTAGTCAACATCTTCTTGAGCTGGAGAAAAGCTTCATCCGCCATGTCGTTCCATTTGAAAAAAGTGGTCTTCTTCATGAGCTGGTACAGGGGAAGGGCCTTCTCTCCCAGCCGACTGATGAAATGGCTAATGGACGCCAAACAGCCGGTGAACTTATGCACATCCCGCAGTCAGGTGGGTAGTCCCATCCTCTCGATGGCCTTGATCTTCACAGGGTTGCATTCTATGCCGCGCTCTAAGACCAGGAATCCAAGAAGCTGGCCGGCTGGTACTCTGAAGACGCATTTCTCTGGGTTGAGCTTGATTTGAAACCGGCGTAGGTTAGCAAAGGTCTCTTTGAGGTCTTCTAGCAGTGTTCCACGCTTCTCCGTCTTCACCACGACATCGTCCACGTAAACGTGGGCGTTTCTGTCGAGTTGTTTGAAGAGGCACTTCTGCATGCAATGTTGAAATGTGGCGCCGGCATTCCTCAAGCCGAACGTCATGGTTAAGTAGCAGAAGGCTCCAAATGGCGTGATGAAGGCGCTCTTCAGTCGATCGGTCGTGTTCAGCTTGATCTGGTGATATCCTGAGTATGCATCCAAAAAACTCAACAGCTCTCATCCGGCTGTGGAGTCTATCACTTGGTCAATTCTCGGCAAAGCAAACGGGTTTTTCTTCAGCACAAGGACTGGGTTGGCATCCACTCCGGAAAGAACACTTCCATGATGAAGCCGGCTGCCAGCAGCCGGGTTATCTCTTCTCCGATGACTCTTCCCTTCTCCTCTGACAGGCGGCGCAAGGGCTGCCTGGCTAGCTTGGCATCAGACCAGACATGTAACTTGTGCTTGGCAAAATTCATCGGAACACCCGACATGTCTTTAGGTGACCATGCAAAGACGTCCCGATTCTCACGGAGGAAATCGACGAGCTCGCCTTCCTATTTGCTATCGAGGTTTGCACCTATGACAGTGTACTTCTCCGAGTGCTCCGGGTCCAAGGGTATCTTCTTTGTCTCCTTGGCCGGCTTGAACGAGCCCTGGGCTTCCGACTCCTTGTGGTGGGGTGGCATGTCCGACTCCTTGCCTGCCATTGCCACAACTCGGTCAAGGAGCCGCTTCTCGGCCGCGATCACGAGGGACTCGGTCATCCGACTGCTCTCAGCCGCACAAGCGGACGACTTCTTGTAGTCCCCTGCTATGGCCAGAATTCCCTTAGAACTCGGGATCTTCATTTTGAGGTAAGCGTAGTGGGGGACCGCCATGAACTTGGCCAGTGCAGGTCGGCCAAGTAGCGCATGGTAGGGGCTCTCGAGGTCCACCACCTTGAACCAGACTGGCTCTTGTCGGAAGTGATCCTTGTCTCCAAAGAGGACGTTTATCTGGATCATTCCGATTGCTGAGCAGGAAAGGCCAGGAACTATGCCATGGAATACAGTCCGACTGAGCTGAAGCTGTCTTTCTCTGATTCCTAACTTCTCCATGGTATCTTTGTACATAATGTTGATGCTGCTGCCGCCATCTATCAGAACTCGGGAAAACCGAGCAGCTCTCCTATCAGTGGCAAAGGTGGCATCCAGAACCAGGGCGTAGGAACCGGGATTGGGCATCACCTCCGGGTGGTCGGCTCTGCTCTAGTTGATGGGATTCTCGGACCAATGCATGAACTCGAGGGTCTCCGATGCTACTGCATTCACTTCTTGCTGTTGTTGCCGTCTGTTGTGCCTATCGTCGGCCACGCTGGTGAACACGACATAAGCTCCGTGCTCTTCGGGGTATTCGTCTTGTATGGCTCCGACTGGTCAAACGGCCGGCTGCTGAGGGGGAGGGGGCGGCTGCCCAGCAGGCGGAGGAGGCAGAAGGCCGTCTCCCTTGGTGATCCTGGTGAGCCAATGGCATTTCCGAGTGGTGTGATTGGACGGCTTCGCACCACTATGGAATTTACAGGGTGTGTCAAGAGTCTGATCATATGAGAAAGCCGGTAGCCAATTGGTCTTGCCGCCCTTCAGGCGTTTGGACGGAGGCTGCCCATCTGGCTGCTGTTCTTTGATTGTCACCACCTGCTGGCTCGTGGAAGCCAGCTGCATGGCCTTGCGCTTGTTGTTGCTTGGTTGCTGGCGCCGACTGGTGTCGCCAGCCGGGGTTCGAGGAGCTTGAGGGGCTACTTTGCCAGACACATCAACTTAGATTTTTGCCTTCATGGAGGAGTCGGCCATGGCATATTTATCTGCTATGATCAGCAGCTCGTCGAGGGTCGCCGGCTCATCGCAGAGGAGTCGGTGCTTGAGGAGGGTGCCCTCTCGGCACCCAGCGGTGAAGTACTCGATAGCCTACTCATTGTGCATGCCTTCGCAAGAGTTGCGGAGCTCGGCCCAGCGCATGAGGTAGTCGCGGGTCGACTTGTTGGGGCCTTGTACGCACAAGGAGAGCTGGCGAGGCTTCGGCGGCCGCTTATACGTGCTGGTGAAGTTGAGGATGAAGGATTTGGTGAAGTCAACCGAGCTGTTGATGCTGCGGGGCTTCAGACTGTTCAGCCATGTCCGGGTTGTGCCCTGGAGCATGAGCGGAACGTACATCATGGTAACGCGCTTGTTGCCATTTGCTATGCTAACGGCTGTGGAGTAGTCAACCAGCCAGTCCTCTGACTTCATGGAGCCGGTGTATTTGGGCGTGTCTCTTGGGAGCGTGAACCCTTTGGGGAAGGGCTCGTCTCGAATGCGGGGGCCGAAACAGGGCGGACCCAATTCATCTTCCTCTCGGTGGCCGAGGCAGTCGATCCGGTGGTGGGCATCGTTCTCTCGGTGGCCGAGGCGGTCGCCAAGTGTCGGGTGATCAATAGGCGGCGGGGAGACGCACCTTTCCCTGCGAGGGGGAGGAGGCAGACAGTCATCCCGTCGTTCCACTCCTCTTGGGCGCCTGTCTTGGTCGCGCTCAATGGATGCGATTCCGGCTGCGGCTGGCAGCCGGCTCCTTGTCTCTTCTTCCGCGGACGTCACCAGTCGGCGTCCGAGATGATGCGCCTTGATCTCGGCGGGGAGGCGGATCATCATTTTGCCGGTGTGGCGCCTCAGTGCGGCAACCGGCCTTTTGCTGCTCAGCAGCCGCATCGAGGAGCCGCTGGACGCGCTCCGCCATCTCGCGACATTCTTCGCCCTCGAACTTGTCTAGCTCTTCTGCTGCCGCCTGGGCAGCTCAGATATTTTCCGCAGGCGTGGCGTAGACGGGGCGATCTGCCCCGAGGAGGTTGGCGATGGCCACGCCACGCTGCTGGACCGTGGCAAGGTGGTTGGGCCCTGCGGGAGCCGGCATGCCGTCCACAGCGCGGTCCATCTCATGCTGGTAGGCTTCCGACAAGCGTCTCATGCTAGCTAGCTTCTTGGCGCCCTCGACGAGCTGGAGGTGGCGTGCTTCCAGCGTCTCGGCATCGGCATCTTTTGGGATGGGCGCCGTCAGGTCTTGTAGTGCCGCGTTGAGAGGATTGTGAGCACCTCCGCTAGAGTGCTCACTGTGGCCGATGACAAGCACCTCCATGATGGCACTTTCGCCGCTCTCCGCATGAGGAGGTGGCTCATCATAGTCCACCACGTTGGTGGGGAACGTGTCAAGCGACGCAGTGTCGGAATCGACAAGCATCGGGTCGGTGGAGCCAACGGATTCCAAATCCACAGCGGGCTCGCTGGCTACATGGAGCTGATCGAGGAGGCTGACGAGGCGGCTCTCAGGGCCATCATTGCCCGCATCAGACGCCGGCTCGTCGGAGAGGCGAACCTCGCCAACAAGGTCAGCAAGGCAGCTCGCTGCGCAGGCGAGCTCCGCGCCACGCAGCGCGTCGGCACAGACTCCGTCTGGTGTGTCGGGCTGGCTACGCTCGCCAGGGAGGAAAAGGGTTCCCGTCCAGAACAGGTCTCCGGACGACAGTGCACCTGGCCCCACGGTGGGCGCCAAATGTCGGGGGTTGGGTGCGACATATGCCAATGTATGTCTTATCATGGTGGGAGCGAGTAGAACGTCGCCGGTGCCTGGAAGCGGGATGAGGCGTAGACACGTACGCTGACGAACTTTACCCAGGTTCGGGTCTCTCCTAGGAGATAACACCCCTAGTCCTGCTCTTCGGGGTCTCCACATGATCACTAAGGCGCAAGTGAGTACAATGGTGCTCCTCGAGCTGTATGCTAGAGGTGGGAGAAGGCAAGGCTCGCTCTCTCCTTCCCTAGGTATGAATCTAGTCCTAACTGGGTGGGAACCCTTTGCATGGGTGCCCTGGGGGGTTTATATAGGCCTACCCCCCAGGGGTACAATGGTAATCTGGCCGGGCGTAGGGCCCGGCCGTCAGTCTCTCTGGTCGCCGGCTTCTCCGCTGAGTGCTGGGGCTCGCCGCCTGGTGGGCCCCGCCGGCTGGTCTGGTACAGAGCCGACATGCCGCCTCCGCCGCTCGCGGGTCCTGCCGGTTACGGATTACTGCAGCCGTGTTGCTAATGACATGTGCTCGGTCGAGGAGGCGTTGCTACAGCCCCGCCGCCTGGTGGGAGTTCACTATAGCCACTCTGCATCTTATCTGGTTACTGGTGTGTGGGCCCTGAGGAAGGACCGGGCCGGCTGCTGGGAGCCGACCTCCCTCGGGTCCGACTGGTGTGGCTCCCCCTGTCTTCCGGGCTCTCGCTGACCGGTAGGGCCCGCCGTCCTTGGGCCGTACCAATAAGCGGTCGTGGGAGCAGGGCTTTGCCTGTCAGGAGTAACGTCATGGGCGAAGTGGCAACAGTGTCGCGCCGAGCGGAGATCTCCGCTGGCACGAGGCACTGTGGCCACGCCTGGCACCGGATTCAGGGGGATGGGCTACACTGTTGCCTCACCATGTCCTTTCTTATTTAATGGGGGTGCAGACTTTGAGGGCACCATGGGCCGACTACTGGGAGCCGGCCTCTCTGGAGGCCACCTGCCAGGAGTCGGCCTGTCTTGGAGCCACCTTCCTGAGCATGGCCGCCTTCTGGCAGTTGGCCGCTCAGCCAGCGGGCCGCCAGAAGGCGGCACTTCCTCTTGACGTCTTGAGGGGTGCAGCCGGCCCGATGTCTTGAAAGGCTTTGGGACTCAGGTTTAGGCTACCCGTGGCCCATTACTCCGACAGGTGTAATTTTTAGTGACATGCATTGGCATTTTCTTACATAAATATATGGTCAAAATTTTATACTAAATAAGAGGTAGTACAGAAGTGTGCTATAATGGCCCTCCACTATGTAGCCCAAAACACGTGCCAAATTCACTTGTGATGCATCTAGCATCGATGCCCCTCCATTGCTCACCTGGTGCCCCAATCTGGATCACCTACTCTACTCCGGTGCCAAATTAACTCACGCAATGAAAAAACACTTGCGTGGGAGAGAGACAGGACTGAGGCAATAAAAAACACTTGTTTGGGAGAGTGAGAGGCTGGTGTAGTTGGTTTGATTGATTTGTTTATACATGTGGGTCTATGTGAACAACGGTGCCAACTCTCTCACATCGGGAGAGCGGTGCCAAAATCTTTTGATTTGACATCGATGCGTATTATGGCATCGGCCACATAGTGGAATGCAACAAATGCCCAAGCTCTTCACGTACTCCTAGGTAAATGAGAGGAAAGAGAAAGAGAGAGAGAGATTGAAAAAATATCACTAGCCAGCCAACCCTATCGTATGAGCGAATGATATTGGTACCTCTTGATGACACGGCAATCTTATACAGCCAGCTTCTCTAATATGATCTCTTCTTTTGCAGATAAAAAAAGACCCGAAAGTGAAAAATGTGCTGCACTATAACAATCTCATAGAATGCCTTGATCTCCATCTTACAGAAATTGATTTGACCGACTACCGAGGCAACACATCTGAGATTAAATTGGCCAGGTTCTTTGTTCTGGAGGCAAGTGTGCTCAAGGTAATGAGGTTTGGCGTTCTCTGGCACAACAATGAATGGTGTGCTGATCACCGCAAGCGTCTAAGCCTAAATGACAAAGTCTCCACAGAAGCTGAATTTGTTTTTGAAACATCAAGTGGCCAGAGACTCGAAAACTTATTTGCCCATTAGTGACTTGTCAAGGCGGTGGATTTTAGTTTGTACGATAATGCTGCATCCACCTATAGTAACGAAAGTTCTTACGTAAACTTCCTAGTAATTCCCTCTTCTTAGGTGCAGCATTACTCCTAACATTTGTAATATCAGTTTGAAACTTGTAATATTGTCGTGTCCTATTACTTTGTTTTCAAAATCCTGCGAATCAAAGAGGTCCTGAGTTGGTGATGATGTTGTGCCTGCCATCTTTCACTAATAGCCGTCGGATCTAGATCTGACGCATACAAACCAAACTTCTCTAGTTTTGCAAAAACATGCCCGCACTTGTTCCCTATTTACAAACAACTCCTTGTCCCTCACAATCAGCCTTATCTCCTTCCCACCACATCTAGAAGGCCATGGAAAAATCTGGCGCGATGGCCGCTGCTGGCGTCGTGCACCCCCCAATCTTGGTGTTCCGTGCAATGCACGGGCATCTACACACGCGAAATTATGTCGAACACGGCTAGTTGTAAGCAGGCTAGGTCTACAGCCATGATGATAGTGAATGCAGACGGTGAGGCTAACTATGGTATGCCGAACATGGCGCCTATACTTAGGTGTCATCTCCGGCGTAGGGTCTTGTCACTTCACTGTGAGGAGCAGCACGTAATAATTTGACCAACGGGTAGTACAGTGCTACTACATTGGTTGTACTACTACTACTAGTACTAGCACCACCGTCTGGATTTAGTAGTACTACCACGTCCATCTGGATTTAGTATTTGACTAGCAATATCTAGTAATGCATGTCACAAAAAATGTACTACTCCCTCTGTAAATAAATACCTGGTGTATTGTTTTATTCCTATCGGCGAGGTAACTTAATGTCTTTTTGCTAGTTAATAGGATTACATGCAATGAACTAACCACTTCATGTGATGTTTGGTACTCTCAAGTCATTGAAAGCATGCACGGGCACGGAGGGGGACACAGCTTCATTGACTTACTGCACCTGCCTTTGGGTGTATGACACATGGGCCCAACGGGTGGCTGGCCAACCTGTCATATAGCCAAGGGCAGGTGTAGTTGAGGGCAAGGAGTAGATGGCCAAGACGCACGTGAATTCGACGCAGTCTGCACTTCTCATATAAAGGATCCCGCCAGTCCAATCTACGAAATCCTACACACCTATGCACCCAAGGTCAAGTGTGATCACTCCAATCGCAATATCAGTTGACTACAAGCTAGACCCATGGAGGCGATGAGCGCAAGCATCAGCTGGCTGTGCCAGATGGTCCATGACGCCAGCCTGCAGCCTGGCACCGAGGAACATCTCCAGGTAGTGCTTGAGGCCGCCAGGGCGAGGGGCCGCTTGGACGACAGCTTCGTCTCCTTGTTCGACAAGGTCCTCGTCGGCTTCCTCGACAAGTTCACCGTCGTCAAGAAGCTCGCGAACGACCTTGACGTACGCCTCCAGCCCACGTGCCCAGGCTCTGCGATGCCTGGCACCCTCAAAGGTCTCTATGGTGACAACCTCTTCGACGCACTGGTGGCCCTACGACTGACCGTTGTCGCGCCGGAGAATGTCCACCTCGAGGTCGCGCTTGCCGCGCAGCGCCTGGCGCAACAAGACACCATCGACATAATCACCCACGTCTACGTGCAAATCGTCGACAAGGACTACTACATGCAAGAGGAGGACGATAGGACGTTGGACTTCTTGGACCGCAGGGCAACCATGGACGGCATTGTTCAAAAGCACGTTGAGCTTGCCGCCAACGCCGCTGCTCCTCACACGTCGGTTGGTGACCCGGTGCACTAGGGCGTGAGGATGTCGTTGATGGAACCGCATGTATCTTTATCTTTCGATCAAATCCATGTAGTAGTATATGGTACTACTTGTAATTATCTTACCTTTCACATCAACTTCATAATTTTCCTACGTACTCCATGCATGAACCGCACTAGAACCAAACTTCTCATTACTCTAGGGAAAATCATTATTTCTATCTATCGGTCGCACCATGGAGCAGAACCAAATTTTACAAGTTACAAGTTCAAAAGGAAAAGCATGTCATGTTCGTGTTGCACCCCCACACGGTTTGTCTGGCACGTCGCTCAAGGGGGAATGCATGCTGTGTTGCATTTTCACTTACAAGTGGGACCGCAGTTGACCAAACCGACTATCGGCAAACCCCCACCCCGCCCACCGCGCGATGGCTGAGAAAACGGGAGGGGGAAGGGATGGTTGTAGCTAGCACAGACTCCAAGAAAATTGGTGTCGGATGGGACTCGTGTAGGTGGCGTGTGCTGTACTGCTAGACATGAATGCTAGTTATGGCCCATGCCACCCCACTATATCGAGGTGCTGGTTACGAAGAACAAATTTCCTGGAGTCCGTGCTCAGCCCTCCCCTATCTCTCTTCTCAGCCAGCCAGCAGACGCGCGGAGCCCATCATCTGTTTGCTCATATGCGGTCCCACATGTCAGTGAAAACGCAAGAGGACCCACTGAACATACACCTCTTTCACCTCGACATGCTGGTGATGAAAAAAAATCCAATAAAGATCTTCGGTGGCCGCTTTTGGAGTTACTCAAGAATAGTAAGATTCTATTTACAGTTTAACCCAAGATGCACATCACGTGGCTTCACCTATCACTCTATTTTCTTGCATGACATGACCTGGATGCTGGATGCCCCACGTGTCGGCAAAAGCAGGAAGAGCTCGACCAAATCTTCAGTTGTGCTCTCGGATTAGACTAGTTGTGCTAACTTAAAATTTTATTCTGTAGAATGGATGCAAGTTTTGGTATTGGGAAGAAGAGTACAACGATATATTGATAGACCGCAATTTAGTAGATGTTCTAGCACTTCTAGCTAGCATAGAGGCTTAGAGATGAGACTAGTGCCCTTGTTGATAGAATAGAGGCTAGACACGTCTACTTCTTTACACTCGAAGAAGAAAGAAGCACGCAGGATCGAGCCTCCGCAGATCAACAATGAATGCATCGAGAAGGCACTAATCCAACTTATAGGTGCAGTTATGGAAGTTGGATATCTTCTAAAATGTATTCTTGTGGTTCTTGTTTTTCTAGTCAAAATTTTGGTGATGTATTTCCATGTACCGAAAAATCAATGATGAAAAAAGATATGTGTTTGCAAAGAAAAATGTTCGCGGCCGGGATGCGTCGGCGCGTTCGGCGCACGGCCACCGCATCTGAGAAATGGCCCAGACACGACCCCATTGCCCTACCCAAACGGACAGAATCTGGGCAAAACGGAGGTCCGTTTGGGGTCATGTGTTGGAGTTGGCCTTACAAGTGGGACCGTAGTTGAGGAAACCGACTATCGGCAAACCCCCACCTCGCCCGCCGTGTGATGGATGAGTTAGACAAATGACAAGGTTGAAGAGATTGATGTAGCATGCACTCCAACAAATATGGTGTCAAATGGAAGTCATGCTGGTGGCGTGTGCCGTACTCCTAGACGTGAATGCTTGTTCTGGCCCATGCCACCCTACTACTTCTACTACTTATAGTAGTAGTATCGAGGATTCGAGGTGCTGGTTACATACAGCGAACGCATTAACATATGGCCCACCTCACACTGTGGCCAAATTTCTTGGAGTGTGTGCTAGGTTAAAAAGTGTTCTTTGTGAGGATGGGTGGCTAGTCTCAAGTTTAAAACTTGTTGTATAACGTACGTGGACGTAGAGATAGTGCAGCATGTGAAGCTAGTACAAATAGTGTACTATTGTTGATTGGCCTCATCCGATAACCTGTTGCAATGCACGTATAATTATGTATTCGGAAAATATATTTTTTGCCTCGTCGCAACACCCACTCAGAGAAGCGAATCGAAAGCCATTCATAAATTTAGTAAGTTTATGACAGGCATATCGTTTTATTACATACAACAGGACATCAACCCACAACGACAACGAGGATACATTATAAATACTAAAGTTTTCATCACACAACAAATAACAAACAATGAAATGAACTTCAACTCAACCAATCCTCGGCATTGGAAACACTTGCTTTGAACCACAAGTGATTCTCTGGGAATGGCCAGCTACTGTCAATCTCGAGACCAACGCAGGACTGATCATCCATCCTGAAGCGGCCTACTATATCACAACCAGGGTAGGGAACCACCGCAATGTCCGACCTATAGATACAGTTGCTTCTCATAAATGGTAGTAATGTTGTGTCAACAGCAGTTGGATCGCCTTTCACCATCATTGGATAGTTTTGTCCAAGGAAGAGTGAGTTTGCTCCAGGACTATCAATACGGTACCAGGGAGAAGGTGTTGGCGCTAGCACAATAGTATCCATCTCGAACCATACAACGGGTGTTGAAATAGGTTAGGAGAGTGCGACCATGGGAGACAACGCCTGCTTCCTTAGTAGTAACATCAGCAGTGGGCTGTATACAGATAAGAAGGAGTGATCCATCGGAAGTTGCCACGTGCCACTGAGTATATCGGCCCTCCTCGTCCTCATCTCCCCCTTGGTTATAAAACATTTCAAGTATAGGTGGTGGAATCTCCACAGGACCTTGGAAACACAAGAAGAAGGTTAATTAGTAGAGAAGGGAAATTTGCTAACTTGCATGCATGTGGATGAAACAATTATAATTACGGTAGAAGACAAATGTATTGAAACTACGAGGAGCCCATGCAAAAATAGTGCCACGAGTGGTGGCAGCAAACACAAGAACCTCGTATTCAATTGCATCACAGTACACATCCGTGTATAGAAACTGATCTTTGAGCAATATCCATCCAGTTGAACCACGACGGACGGCAACAAACTTTTCGAAGATAGCAACAACTTGATAGTTCTTGTAATTCCATGAGCAGTTGGGAACTCGAGAAATTGCTATCTTCCATAGACGACAGTCACCATTATCATTTTTGAACGTACGTAGATCATCTGTGTGCTCAACCTCAGGGCACTCAAAGATTTTTGTATGTGGAATCCGCTGACGAGTGTACACATTCACGAGTGCCCTCTCGCAATTGTACCCAATATAAACAACCCAATCTCCATTTGCGCCTGCCCAAGCCTTGCCCCTCAAGCGATGGCATCTTAACATCATACATATCATTATCAAGCGGCATCAACTTGCACAAGGCGAGGCTTCCCTCGTCCCCGCGCCAGTCAGCAGGGTCACGGCGAAGAAGATAGGGGAGATCAAACCGCTCCTGGACCCTTGGGTTCCTTGTAATGATGTTATTAGTTGAGTCGAGAATGTTCTTGAACGACCTGCCATGCTAGCCGAGGTGATGACGTCGCACCGATCAAGTTCCCCCACCACGTCATCTTTCTGATCAGGGCAAGTATAACGGGGTCATTTTCGGCTTGTTCCCTCCATGGAGAAGACGGTCGAACAATGGCAGAAGGAAAGGTGAAGGAAAATGGAGGAGGGAGGAAGAGCATGCGACAGCAGTTCCAAATCGAGAGGGAAAGGTGAAGAGTCGGTGGATGGTTGCCAGTTTGCCACGGTACATGAAGAGGCGCCCCGGCCTACACGTCCTTTCGAAAATTGTACAAAAGGACTCGTCGTCGTCTCACTGACATGTTGGAACGGGAGCACATGTCAACGAAACATGGTGTGTAATTTCTCGTGCAAAATGTGATCTGGCCGCGTTGGCCCGAGGTGCCGCATTAGTTATCGACCTTTATTTGTTTAACATACAATCTGAGTCGATAGCTCCTGTGGCCATCACACATGAGCGGATATATAGGTGAGCTAGGTGGGCAGGCGGCAACAATCTAAGTGCTAAAAGAGTTGATCTCAAAAAAAGAGTTGATCCAATGCTTGGTTTTGTTTGGACTTTCCAACTATGACCATTGGATAGAGTGAATCAATGGCTTACGTTCAAAATTATTCTCATAGTACTATAGAATGGTATAGGAACGTGGAGAGATTTGGTTGATTTTATATCGTTGAATAATATAAAATATTATGAGTGCAAACGCTCCACCCCGAGGTTTGTAGCTCCTTCCCGGTCGTCGGGAATCTATGTTCTTCCACTCTTTCGTTTAAGACATGTGCTTTGTTTATCCTGTTGCCGGCACGTGGGACATCTATATGCCTCCATTTTACAAAATCATATTATATGCCTCCATGACACGCGGGACATCTAGCATCAAGGTGGCGTGTCATGCAAGAAAATGGAGATATGTAGTGCGTAAGTAAGTCGTGCACTTCGATGGCACCTAGTACTACGCAATATTTTTTCTCCTCGATGGCACGTGAATAGTGCACATACTCAATGACAGAGCATAGGATGGTAGCCATGGACATGGTCGGCCCTTTTTGAAGAGAGTACTAATAAATAACTTTGATGTGTCCCGTCAACTCGCAAAACGACGAGAAGCTTGCTTACTACGGCTTATCCATCGCCAACGCGTGCGCGGTGGCTCGCAGCACGAGGAGAAACTTTTGCTTACAAGCGGTGGACGTGCAGCAGTTCATTTGGTGTCAGATTGCCAGAAGTACTACTGTAGTACCATCATTATTGTTCGACTTCCGGAAGAGGAGAAGAGCCAAGCGCAAGGTCACCTACTAACCTAGTACAGTACTACTATAGCCAAAGCTGGTCCACATTTTTAGAGCATGGTTAATTAATATAGGCGGCTCTTGCAGCGGCACATCATTTAGAGCAAGTACTCTCTTCTAGGAACAAAGGAAGTGAAACAAAAGTTGGAGTGGATTCTAGATTGCCAATTAAAACATGATTACATAGGAAAAAATATCCTATAGCATTCTATCCTATGAATCAAACGACCAATGTAGAAAAATTATGAGGGGGGTCTCTCCAACAGTGTTCCTTGGCTCGCACCTAGCATCACGATGGTCGAACTTGGAGTCATTCATCTGGTACACCTGGCATCTCAGATCTGGACACAAGGTGACGCGACCTCTCACTTCCTCTCCCATTTGAAGCGGCGCGCTGGTGGAGGGCTAGCATACTCCAATATTAGGTAGGCTGTATGTGATGTGGCAACTTCATATACTAACCGGATGTTGGCTATACTACTATGGTACTCACACTCCAAGAAGTGACTCGAAAATCATTCATAAATTGAGTCTATGACATGCATTTGCAGCTGAAATGTACCATTCATTAAATACAACAAGTCATCAACACACAACGACAACGAGGATACATGTTGGATTATAGATTATTTCCAAAAAAACATTCTAGCAAATACTAAAGTTTTCATCACACAACAAATAACAAGCAATGAAATGAACTTCAACTCAACCAATCCTCGGCGTTGGAAACGCTTGCTTTGAACCATAGGTGCTCTGGGAAGGGCCAGTTATTGTCAATATAGAGAGGAACGCAGGACTGATCATCCAGGCTGAAGCGGCATATATCTGGACCAGGGTAGGGAACCACCGAAATGTCCGACGTATAGATACAGTTGCTTCTCATAAATGGTAGTAACGTTGTGTCAACAGCAGCTGGATCGCGTTTCACCATCATTGGATAGTTTGGTCCAAGGAAGAGCGAGTTTGCTCCAAGACTATCAATACTGAACCAGGGAGAAGGCGTTGGTGCTAGCACACTAGTATCCGTCCTGAATACCATGCAACGGTTGTTGTAATAGGTCAGGAGAGGGCGGCCATGGGAGACAACACCTGCTTCCTCAGTAGTAACAGTTTGAGTGCACTGTATACAGACAAGAAGAGGTGATCCATTGGAATTAGTTGCCAGGCACCACTGAGTATATAAGTTCTGCTCCTCCTCATGCTCGTGCTCATCACCATCGTCATCTCCCCCTTTCTTATAAAAATTTTCAAGTATAGGTGGTGGAATGTTCACAGGACCTTGGAAATACAAGAAGAAGGTTAATTAGTAAAGGGAAACTTGCTTACCCGCATGCATGTGGATGAAACAATTATAATTACAGTTGAAGACAAACATAGTGAAACTATGAGGATCCCATGTAAAAATAGTGCCACGAGTGGTGGCAACAAACACAAGATCCTCATATTCAATTGCATCACAGTACACATCCATGTATAGAAACTGATTTTGGAGCAATATCCATCCAGTTGAACCATAAAGGACGGCAACAAGCTTGTCGAAGATAGCAACAACTTGATAGTTCTTGTAATTCCATGAGCGGTTGGGAACTCGACAAATTGCTATCTTCAGTAGACGATAGTCACCATGATCGTATTTGAACGTACGTAGATCATCTATGTGCTCAACCTCAGGGCACTCTGAGATTTTTGGAAGTGGAATCCGCTGATGAGTGTACACATTCACAAGTTCCCACTCGCAATTGTACCCAATATAAACAACCCAATCTCCATTTGCGCCAGCCACAGACTTACCCTTAAGCGATGGCATCTTGACATCACATGTATCATTATCAAGCGGCATCAACTTGCACAAGGCGAGGCCTCCGTCGTCTGCGCCCATGCAAACATGCTTATAGCGAAGAAGATAAGGGAGATCAAACCGCTCCTGGACCCTTGGATTCATTGTAATGATGTTATTAGTTGAGTCGAGAATGGGCTTGAACGAACCTGCCATGCTAGCCGAGGTGATGACTACGCACCGATCAATGAGTTCCCCCACCACGTCATCTTTCAGATCGGGGCAAGAATAATGGGGTCGTTTCCGGCTTTTTCCCTCCATGGAGAAGACGATCAAACAATGGCATAAGGAAGGGTGAAGGAAAATGGAGGAGGGAGGAAGAGCGTGCGACAGCAGTTCCAAATCGAGAGGGAAAGGTGAACAGTCGGTGGATGGTTGCCAGTTTGCCATGGTACACGAAGAGGCGCCACGGGCTACACGTCCTTTTGGAAATTGTACAAAAGGACTCGCCGTCATCTCACTGACATGTTGGAACGGGACCACATGTCAACGAAACATGGTGTGTAATTTCTCATGCAAAATGCGATCTGGCCGTGTTGGCCCGAGGTGCCACATAATTTCTCGACTTTATTTTTTAATGGTGTGCCGTTCAGTTTTGAAGCACGAATAACTGATACTATTTGCAGAGAAAATATAAAGTACTCTACCACTACTCCACCTCTAGTACTAGTAGTATAAAAAAGATATATAGGTTGGAGCTTCAGAGCTTTCTTGCTAAGGGCTGCCCACTTGCTTCTCACACTATCACCCTCTCTCCAGATCTAAAAAAGACGGCCTCTCTCTCCCTCCTCACCGGTGGTCATAGATCGGACGGGGAAGAAAAGGACGTGCAGCGTTGACGCACTCGTCGTCGGCGAGCGAGGTCACGCACTGACGACAAGGTCATCCTCTCAGACCTAGCGCCCGCGCAGGATGGCCTCCGTCCCCAAGCTCGCTGCCGTAGTGCATGCGGAGGACGATGACCACAAGCGAAGCCACTTCCCGCCGACCCTCAGGTATGCTACCTCTTTTCAAACCATACCCTTGTTCTATTGCCCCATCTGCCATGTCGCTGCATGTGGATCTTTTTCCACTCCACCATCTTCCCAATTTGCTATCCTCTGCTCTGCTGGTCACGCAGACGAAAACCTTAATTTGCACTATTAAAGGAAACCCTACTTCATGCAGACTAATCCATGTCTGGGTTGGATAAGGAAAGGAAGGGAGACTGTACTGTCCAAGAGAGTAGGCATGGAACCCGCATCTAGGTTGAAAAGGGGAAAATCAGTAGCTAAGGAAGGAGTCTCGTGTCTCTTGGTTGAAGAAGGGTAGAAAGGCATGACAATGCAATAGAGAATGACCAGGTCGATCGGTTTGTTGTCCTCACATAGGAAAAGGTGGCTAAACATAACAAAAATGGGACGTAATCCACATATGCTGCCTGTATATTTGTTGCTCTGGGCAACCATACCTCCCTCACCACTCTATGCGTCCGTGGAGGTACATCGTACTGGTGCGCCCACTGTCCGAATGGGCCTCCCATGCTCTTAGGGTCACTTTTTTGCTGTTAGTATAACGCTAGCAGTCAAGTCAAGCAATGCTACTGCTAAAGTGATGCCACATTTAACTAATGCCGCACTCAGTCTAATGCCACCGATAAATTTAAGCAATGCCATTTAATGTCACTGGATCATTTCAGGGTTAGCTGTTGATTGTGGATGTATTAAAGATTTCAGCTAAGGCATTCCAATGCTGGTGCACAGCCAGTATACCAATGATGAAACTTGTTACTACCTTTAGATTTTTGCACTGTTAACGCTTATAGGTTACATGCCGCACTTTCATGAGATAAGTTAATTTTTTTGTACAGTGTCACCAAAATGCCAAGGCGCAGATCTCATTTTATTTTGGTTAAACTGCACAAAAAATATGAAGACCAGAGGAAAGGTCAAGAGTGGGCACCTCCTCCTCTAGCAGTTCTCTTGATTCGTTCGATCAAGTTTTTATGTTTGATCGATTATCAAGATTGGGATAGCAATTTTTAAGGTCCCCCGAGTTCGAAATGATATTTACCTTAGAGGTACATGGTTTGCAATCTTTTTATACTATCATTAGTTAATAATGCTAGTTACCTTCAGACTTTTGTATTTGATTTAATGCTCATGCACAACTTGTATACCAATGCTGAAACATGTTACCTTTACATTTTGTATTGTTAATTCTTATAGAAATATTGCAGTGCCAGATTTTATTGAAATCTGTTCAGTAAAACCATTGTACTATACCCTGTAATAAAAATAACTACTCTACTGTTGCACTAACCATTGGATTAGTGTATATTTGTAGTATTCAAAATTTTGAATGGTGTTGCATTAGCGTATGGACATAAATAAAGTGTGGCAAGCTTTCCCAGATATGTGCTCAAGAAAACTACTACCTGTTTTTCTAAATACTAGTAGACGTTTGGGTACTTTAAACTGAACCGCGAAAACGTCTTATATTAAGGAACAGAGGGTGTAGAGTTCACTCAAATTATCCCAGTAAAGCTAGTCACACCTTTGTTAAAATTAATGTTCATTATGTTATCGGAGGATGTCTGTAAGTTTGTCTCTAATGCCTGTCGACTAAATACCTCACATCATGATGTAATGTTAAGTCATTTCCTTTTGTACAGTGTCACTGAATTGTCAAGGCGGTGATGGCATTTTATTTTAGACGAACTGCACAAAATATGCTTAAAAGAAGAGGAAAGGTCAGGAATCGATCATTCTTTCAGAAAGAACTATATATGTCTTTTTGACATCAGCCTTTGTTGCCTTATTTATTCCTTCGAACAGGTGGTTAGAAATAGTCTTGCTACCATTTCCCATTAAGAAATTGGAATGCTTATATTTGTGAGTCTATGCTTCAACTAGTGCCACTTTTATAGTAATCACACTTTCAATATCTATGCAAACCGGGATGCTCTGTTTTAGTGGAACTGCACAAAAAGTCCAATTGGTTCAACATTAGGAGCATGTTTTCTTCCAAACCTTTATATCCAATTGGTGGCACTATGAGCTATTCATTAAGAAGGTACATGGTTTGCTACTATCTTGCTACTCTTTTTGTACTTTCATTAGATAGTAATACTAGTGGTTTGCATGTGAATTTATTGGCAGGGTGGACCTACATGGAGGTGCAGGACAGGATTCAATGATTGGATGCTCAACTTCGGTTGTATCGATTTCACCTCTTCCATCACTATGAACATGGATAGGCGCTATATTTCTGCTCTGAACAAGCAAATCAATTTAGTATGAAATTGTCTAGGGCAAAACATGACTGTATCAAATTGTCCAGTGCAAAACATGACATATGCTAAGCGGAAGAGACATGTTTAAACCAAAAATACAAGATAGGGTATATGTTTACTAGATGCTTGATATTTGTGCAGACAGAGATGTCTGCCCGTTGCTATTTGGCAAACACACAAAGTGACCGCAATTTTGGTTGAACTGCACAAGAGAATAGCATAGTCACTGCATGCAGTGCCATTTGAAAATAGACACAGAAAGATTGGATAGTCACTTCATGGACTGCAGAAAAGTAGTATTGTACTATTTATTGTCCAACACTAGGTGCTTCATTGCTTTGGTCTGATTATACAATGGGCATCATTTTGCCTAAGTTAAAGTTTGTATTCCGAAAATAGTCTCGCCTTGTGATCAAGAG
Source organism: Triticum dicoccoides (assembly GCF_002162155.2). Taxonomy (NCBI): domain Eukaryota; kingdom Viridiplantae; phylum Streptophyta; class Magnoliopsida; order Poales; family Poaceae; genus Triticum; species Triticum dicoccoides. The sequence goes on from NC_041388.1 coordinate 153,505,023, forward strand.
AAGACCAAATCATATTGCAGTGGATGTTCCTCCATCATGTGTGGTTTATTCTCATGGTTCCAGCTGTTGGTGAAACCACTTACGTTTGCAATAGGAATTGTAGACTTCACAAACAAATTTGTCTTTCAGTCTGTACTGAATGTTGTCCAAGAGAAGCATCCATGTTAGTAGGAAGAACATATGTTTTTCTAGATCTTTGCTTTTGGAGCTACATATTTGTATATGATCTGTGAATCATTGATATACATTAACATGTTGATCTTATGTATGGGAATCGTACTAGTTGGTTTTAGTTGTGGCTGATCTTTGCATTGGGAGCTACATATTTGTATATGATCTGTGAATCATTGAGATGCATTAACAGTTCCTTATATCTGTTCGCTCAGTGTTTACAGGTTACTGGTCGTTCACTAGCTAGCCTACTAATGCGCTCCTGGCTGTTTTAGTTGCGAGGCAAGATCCGAAGTGGCAGTTTTTTGAATAAAAATGCCTACCTCTGAAGAAACTAACAAGCTTCTCTGAAGAAAATGCCATGCGAATCTGAAGAAATTGCCAGCGAAAACGTTCGCAAATGCCTTATCTCCCAGCTAAAGTTCATCAACTAATGCCCTCGGCTGCGACTCATTGCATGCTGCTCCGCGTACTGGCTGTGAGCGATTTTGAGTGCCTGCATGTAGCCGGCCGTAATTAAGGCAGCTAACTGATGCGAAAAAAGATGCGCTTTAATTGTTGAGGGCCTTTTAAATCCGTGGAATCATTATTGACAAGGAGGGAGATGATTTGAGTGCACTCATTTGACCGTCATGCTGGCGTGCGACCCAGCATGGACGGGACGGGACGGCATAGTCGGAATTTCAGTTTCTCAAGTTTTCCATGGCAACCTGGCGCACTAAGCAATGCCTGCTTAATTGTGCATTGAATTCCGATGATCGTCGCGCTACCTTCCGCCTATAAGTACGGTTTCCCGACCTTCTATGGTGGCACTGTGACCCAACTCGCCCTATCCTAATAAGCCCCTACCGTCCCGATGTCGCTCGCACTTATCCTTGCTCTCACCACGTCTGCCATGCCCCCGCCCGTCCGTGATAGGCGTGGCCGGAGGCGGTTACCGCCGGAACTAGTGTTCAGTTTTTCACTGGAAGGCAGATGGAGGGACGAGGCAATCTATCGATCTTTAGATGGAAATGCGGAGATCGAGGACTTGTTGGAGCGCGACCACCTGGCGGAGGAGCAGGAGTTGTTGGAGCGCGACCGCTTGGCGGAGGAGGAGCGTATCGTCGATTTGCACCGCCAACGGGACATGGAGCAGCTGCGCACCGACACTCTGAGTCGCGAGTAGAGCGCCCGCACCCGGGCCAACTACGTGGAGGCTGGTGCCTGGCAAATAGCCCTGGAGGTTGTCGGGCACACACGTGTTCGCAACGCCGATTTTACCTACCAGCTTGTCAAGTGGGTTTCCCGCTTAGAAGCTGAAGCTTCGGTGGAACACGCCAGCATGGAAAGGGCCAACGCGCGTGAGCAACGCACCCTATCGCACCTCTGGCAAGTCTGAGGCGAGGCTGAGGACGCCGGTGCCGGCGTTTAGCGTGTACTGCAGATGGCGGACGGCATCGTCTAGTTAGCTAAGAGTAAGTTAGTACTTGTACGCTACTAGTGTATTAGTGGGAGTAGATAGTTAACTTGGCTATGATGGTTGTCAACGTGGAAGTTCAGTACTCTATATGTGGATTAGACCTGTTACTTTGCTCTGAATGTTGAACTTTTCGTTTGAACGTATGGAATGGGCTGTTATTTTTTTAAATGGATTGTATTTGTCCTCCACGGGTTTAGAGGCTGACTTGTGGGCTTACCAAGTTGATGCGTACACAATCATGAGATGATTGTACGTGGAGAGGATGACAGCAGGGACCCGCCAAGGTCATGGCAGTATGCAAGAAAGTGCCTCCTTATTTCAATCCAATAAAAAATGGCTCCTCCTAATGGATTTCTGACATCTGGGTCCCATGCCATTGTCAATGTAGTCAATAAACGAGAGAGTTGCACAACGAGCGGCTGACACCAAGGACCTAGCAGCTCGCCCAGTTATTGTTGTTTTGGGCTAATTTGATAAATGCCACTGCAAATCTGGTGTTTCTGAGAAATGCCACTGCAATTTCCAAACTTTGAAAAATGCCATTTCATGCCATTTCCAGGGCATTTTTCGAAGTCTGGAGTGGCGTTTTTCAAAGTTTGCAAATTGTAGTGGTGTTTTCCAAAGTTTACAAAATTTGAAGTGGCATTTTTCAAAGTTTGAAAATTGCAGTGGCATTTTGATGAATCGCCATATTAGTTGTGGCATTTATCTAATTTGTTTTTGGGACGAAAGCAGGGTGTCAACTGGGCTGTGCGGGGCACTCTGACCTATCTAGACAACCTTCTCTTTTATGTTTACCACAGACCAGCCCAGTAGTTTTTTTTCTTTCTGAAAATGGCTAGCCCAGGCTTTTTGTGATTTGCCAAGTAAGTCTCTTTGTCAGGCCTGTTGGACTACAAATCTTTCAAGATGAGGACAGCTTCATTCGGCTGGACGAGAAAATGGCCTATCAGTACTGAGAAAAATGGGATGTACATTTTTAAAACACATCAAACCGGCAATTACTTTCAAATTTCTTTTTTCATTTCAAGATTCTAAATTGCATTAATTTTTATGCGTGGACAATTTGTTGGATTTTATATTGATATACATTTATTTTTAAAATCAATTCGAACGTGACTCGAAATTTTGGGATTAAAAACAGTTCGGACCACACAGAAATATGCAACATTTCGTATAATTTTTTAACCGTGGCCACAATATGGGATGTAATTCTAACAAAAAGAATATGGGCTCCAAAAAAACCTTAAGAATTAGCAAATGGGTTGTAAATTATTAGAAATAATGGCTGATGGGTTGTATGCTGTTTTCCACAGATTTGAGGCTTTCCTAAAAAAAGGTTGACGCACAAGCAGTGACTGTTGGATGTCCATCCAACGGCCGTCGTGCTTCTTCAATCTCTGCTCTTCCTGCTCCAGCCGATCAAACAAGCGCCGTCGGGACTGCCTGCTCCCTCCTCCCCGCGGCCGGCTGTGCTGCCGCGCATGCCTCACCGCCCCATCATACTCCCATCGCTGGCCTAGCCATCCCTCTACTCACCCACACCTGTTGTTATTCTCCGGCGATGGCAAACAAACCAATAAACCCTTGTACAGTTGTACTCCCCTCCGCATGGGAAACAACTACCGAGTCTTCCCTGCCTCCGTGTCATTCCTTTCCTAGGCCTTGCCGTCGTCCACCACCCTGGTGCTCTCGGCGAAGCCTGGTCAATGTGGTCAACGACCGACATGCATCTGAAGTGGACTGTACGTGGAGAGGCTGACAGCTGGGTCCATGGCCGCACGCAAGGAAATGCCTCCTTATTACGCGCAAAATAATGATTCCTCCACCTGACATCTGGGACCCACCGGAAGGGCCTCTGTATTTCATGAAAAAAATGTTACCGCCACTGACAGCTCGGACCCACCAGCTATATCTTCGCACACAAGGAAGTGCGTCCTTATTACACACACAAAAATGAACACTCCCCCTGCTAGCTAGGACCCAGTATAGTGGCAGGCTGACTTGTGGGCCTACTAAGTTGACGGGGACAGAGGGCTTTGTCAACTTAGTCAATATGCACGATTCTAGTTCCAGTGACCATACGATGTCCATCCAACGGCCGTACTGCTTCTTCAACCAATGGTCTTCTTGCTCCAGCCGCCCAAACGAGCGTCGGTCGTGCCTCGTGCTCCTGTTTCCCGTGGCCGGCTGCGATGCGGTGGAGGCCTCACCACCCCTACTACTCCCACCGTTGGCCAGGCCATCCCTGTACTCACCCACACCCCCTGTTATCCTGCAGCGACGGCGGCCTCACACCGCAGCGAACCAGTGAACCGTCATACTCCTCTACGCGTGGGCATCCAAAGCCGCATCTTCCCCACCTCTGTGTCGTCCCCTTCCTAGGCCTCGCCGTCGTCCACCGCCCTGGTGCTCTCGGCGCGGTGTGGTCAACATGGTCAAGGAATGACTTCCATCGGAAGAGTACTGTACGTGGAGAGGCTGACAGCTGGGTCCACGGCAGCCGCAAGGAAGTGCTTCCTTATTATGCGGAAAATAATTATTCCTCCACCTGACAGCAGGGACCCACCGGACTGACCATCGTATTTGGCGAAAAAACGTTTCCCCCTGACTGCTAGGACCCACCGGACGGGCCACCGTATTTCGCAAAAAAAATGTTCCCCCCGCTATCAGCTCGGACCCACCGAAAGTGTCGCCTTATTACGCACAAAAAAAATGAATACTCCCCCTACTAGTTGGGACCCATCTTGGTGGGTGGCTGACTTGTGGGCCTACTAAGTTGACGGGGAGGAGTGCTTTGTCAACTTAGTCAATATGAACGATTCTAGCTCCAGTGACTGTACGATGTCCATCCAACGGCCGTTGTGCTTCTTCAACCTCTGGTCTTCTTGCTCCAGCCGCCCAAAGCAGCGCCGGTCATGCCGCATGCTCCTGCCTCCCGTGGCCGACTGTGCTGCCGCGGAGGCCTCACTACCCCCTACTATTCCCACCTCTGGCCAGGCCTTGCGGCGACGGCAGCCTCACGCCGCAGCCGAACCAGTGAACCCTCGTACTCCTCTCCGCACGGGCTTCCGCTGCCGTGTCTTCCCCGGCTCCGTATCGTCCCCTTCCTAGGCCTCGCCGTCGTCCACCGCCCTGGTGCTCTCGGCACAGCATGGTCAACATGGTCAAGCAACGGCTTCCATCGGACGTGGACTATACGTGGAGAGGCTGACAGCTGGGTCCATGGCCGCAACAAGGAAGTGCCTCCTTATTACGCGCAAAATAATTATTCCTCCACCTGACAGCGGGGACCCACCAGATGGGCTACCGTATTTCGTGAAAAAAATGTTTCCCCCTGACTACTGGGACCCACCAGCTACATCTTCGCACGCAAGGAAGTGCGTCCGGGCAAAAAAAAAAGATTCGCCCCCCTGACTGCTGGGACCCACCAGCTACATCTTCGCATGCAAGGAAGTGCCTGACAGTCGGGACCCACCTGGTCGAAGCGTACGTAGCGTTGTCATTCTGGTCGCGAACATGTACGTACATACTGGTCGATGTAGAGGCACGCACATGTCGTAGTAGAGGCGCGCACGTAGCATGTACACGTATGTACAGCGGCCAGTGTGCAAGAAAGAAAATACGGCCATGTAAGTACATACGAGCAGGGTCACGAACGCCTACTCGGGCATACGTATGGCTAGGGCTCGTGTACATGGCTGGGTCGGAATGGAGAAATAGCATCGTCGTCGTGTTCATGGTGAGCCAATCGGCTGGTTCGGAATGGAATGTGTCGTCGTGTTCATCGGCAGGGCTTGGACGGAACAGCCGATGGAAACGAGGCCTGGCGTACCGTGGAACGAAGGAAACGGCCTTGTATTCTACTGGCCACGTTCAAAACGGGATCCTGTTTATCGGGAGCGGTCTGGCGTACCACAAAACAGAGGAAACGGACCTCCTATGGTCGAAACGGGGGTCTTGTTGATTGGGAGGGGTGTGGTGTACTGCAAAACAGAGGAAACGGACTTGTGTTGGAGCACTACGGTCAAAACGGGGGTCCTATTCATCGGGAGGGGTGTGGCGTACCGCAAAACGGGACTCCACGGGATACTGTTCATCTCCACTGTCGACCCCTCCAGCCTCCACGGGATACTGTTCATCCATCGTCGACCTCCTTCAGCCTCCACCTGCGATTGTTCATCCATGAGCTCCTGTTCATCCAGCCTCCACCGCGCGCTACTCCACCGGCTACTGTTCAACCAGCACTCTCCACGGGTTCCTGTTCAACCACCCCTCCATGGGCTACTGTTCATCCTGCCCTACACAATCTACTGTTCATTCTGCCCTCCACGGGGTGGTCCTGTTCATCTTGCCCTCCACGGGGTCCTGTTCATCCAGCCCCAACCTGCTCGATCGATCGGGGTACTATTCATCCAGAGGCAACACCACAGGGTCCTGTTCATCCACCCCACTGGGAACTGTTCATCCACCCCCCCCCCCGCAATGCTCATAGTTCATCCAGAGGCAGTATCGATCAGCTTCAGTTAGTAGCAATAGCGAAGGAATCGCTCAATCGGGTTCAGTTAACAGCCATCGATTGATCGCTCGGGTTTAGTAACGCTTAGCTTGCAGTGCAATTGCTCGGGTTCAGTTAGAGCCCAACGCCTCGCTCGGGTTCAGTTAGAGCCCAATGCCTCGTAGACACGCGCGTACGTACGAGAGAAATGTGAATCGCTCGGCCCTCGACCACCTGTCGTAACCGAGGACTCCCTGATATTTTCCGCGCCCTCGCTTCTACCATGGTTTTTTCCGTCATGGACGGCCCAAAGAATGTCATGCAGCTGCGTCTTTGGCCCGCCCAGGACGAAAAGCCCATTTTCTATCATGATTTTTTGTCATAGAAGTAGGACCCCACCACATCTATGATGATATCGGGTTTTGTCACAATTATCGTCATAGAAGTGTCATAAGTATGACAGAAAAAAATCGTTCGGCCCAAAATGTCACGAATGTGTCTTTTTTGTAGTGCATCACTGTAATTGCTCGCTTCTTTATCCTCCCTTTGCTTGAAATTATAAGATCTATATTTACTCTTAGATAAATGTAGAATTAACACAATGATTATGAAGTTTTGGATTGCTCATGTAAGTACTTGTTGTCATGTACTCCCTCTGTATCGAATTAATTGTTGATTAATTGGATGTATTTAGAACTTAATAGTGCTAGATACATCTATTTGAGTGACAAGTAATAACGGACGGTGGTGGTATTACTGTACATGCAATGCAAGATAGTTGATTGTCTAGCATTACTCTGCATCTTATCTGCCCTGCCCTCCACTTTCTCCAAATTATCATATCTACATTTACTCTTACCAAAATGTTGAATAAAGCCAATGCCACTGCACATGTTGATGTCTGCATTCCTCTTGTCAGTACCTTTTGCCATGTAACGCTGTACCTAAATAATTTCTATTTGATTATGTATCATCAGTGTGTCACCCCGGCTTTGAGAAAACCGGAACGCCCCATATTCCAGCCCAGAGATCGAGGTGAAGTCTTCTGGAATACGGCACTGCTTAGCATAGAACAAACCAGCTCTCTATTACAACACGAATATGATTACACGGGTTCCGATATTACAATGAATAACACCGGCACGGTGACACTACGCCAACCACGGTTGCTCTATACAAGCAACATAATACTTGAAGCAGCAGAACAACTACTGGCAGCAGAACAACGAACGACGATGATGGACTCCAATCTGCACGGACTCTGGCTGGAATATTTATCCTAGCTCGCGAACACAGGAACAACACCAAACAAGCAAGCATCCAGGCATGACCTGCAAGCTGGCATGACATGCCAGGTCAGTACATTGAATGTACTTGCAAGCTCACAATAACCAGAAGCATTCAAGACAAACAACAACATGGCAATTACAGGTTAAACAGGAATTAACATGAGATCATTATAACAACATGACATGAGCACATGATATCCAAAGTGATACTCCAAATAATACCAGATACCATCATGAAAATAGCCACTAAGAATCCAAAGGCAGTATGAACCTGATACAGCTAGAACAATATGAGCATGACATAAACATATAACTCTGACGATACTAGCATGCAACATGATGAAACTATATGCACCAATTATTCTGCTCGGGTTATATCGTAACCATCACACGCATCACTTACCCACCTCGGACATTACACGATCATCTCAGGATCAAATCAAGCCTGGTATAAACAATACCGTAGTAATCATTAAATGACCACAAGGAGCTTGATCTTTACCCTTGATTTCTCGCACAACATCACGAATATCCAACAACTCGGTATCCTCGATACCACGGTGATCATTATGATGATCACAACCAAAGTAACTCATGATCCTTAAGGCGATCATCACCAAAGTAACTCGTGATCCTTACGGCGATCACCACCAAAGTAACTCGTGATCCTCACGGCGATCACCACCAACTTATTTCATCACCGAACCGGGGTTGTCATTAATCAAGTTATTATTAAAACTGTTGACTCACGGTGGGACCAACACGAACTGGGCCCTTATCCGCGGGCGCGGCTATCGATAGATTTAATATACACTCTATAGCGGTAGCACACTGTACCCACACAACGGAACCCATGGCCTCGCACTCCCATTCGGGTGGACCAACGGTGTTCTGACAAAACCGATCTATTGTCATGACACTCTCCCGGCCACTCCGACCCACTCCCAATTGGGCTAGTCCTGGGTGGCCCCGTGTCTACCAAAGACACCTCGACCACCGTCGTGGTCAAAACTCCCTCACGGGGACCGGATCCATAAAAACAAAAACAACAGGCACACAAGGTTATGTCTGCTTACCGGGCCAGGGTAACGCACGCCCATAACCTTCCCTAGTTGGAGGCACCGGCGAGATGCACGACAATAGACCCAATTAGGACCTTACCCAAACGGTAAGTGTGGTTGCACTGGTCAGTTTCGATCTGGTGGCACCATGACTCAGCCAACAGTTATTCAAGTTCTATTAAATCTGGTTAAACTTGAATGCAATATGCTGAGCCATGATAAAATAACATGATGCAATGACAATGCATGAGCATAATATCAACATAAGCACGGGATGCAACATAACTGTCCATCATATCAACTATAAAATAATCTCCAACTGAACATGGCATAATGATGAGCATAAATATTACAAGTGCAACACTACTCAAAGTATAACATAACATGACCACTAGCATCAACCATAAATAACATGCAAGAACTCATCAATAACATTACCGAGTGAACACTTAACCAACTAGTAGTAAAGGAACAATGCATATTAACAATACTCGATAACCGATGTTAGTCATGCACCAAAGAACATGACCAACCCAACATGTACTACTATCAAGCATGGCAATATGAAAGTAATACTAGCAACTAGCAGGGCATGATAAATAGGTGCATCACAACATAGGAAGCAAGTAAGCACTAACCCAGAAACATTACCAAAACAACGATAACCATAGTTTATACCAGCAAACATTTAGTAAATATTCAAGTTGAAAAACATGGCTACTGCATGACTATCATGAAAGTGGGTATTGTGGCTTGCCTGGGGTGACGGAGTGAGGGAGTCCTGGATTAGGGGGTCTCCGGACAGCTGGACTATATCCTTCGGCCGGACTGTTGGACTATGAAGATACAAGATTGAAGACTTCGTCCTGTGTCCGGATGGAACTCTCCTTGGCGTGCAAGGCAAGCTAGGCAATACGGATATGTGTATCTCCTCCTTTGTAACCAACCTTGTGTAACCCTAGCCCTTTCCGGTGTCTATATAAACCGGAGGGTTTTAGTTCGTAGGACAACATACAATCATACCATAGGCTAGCTTCTAGGGTTTAGCCTCTCTGATCTCGTGGTAGATCCACTCTTGTACTACCCATATCATCAATATTAATCAAGCAGGACGTAGGGTTTTACCTCCATCAAGAGGGCCCGAACCTGGGTAAAACATCGTGTCCCGGGCCTCCTGTTACCATCCGCCTTAAACGCACAGTTCGGGACCCCCTACCCGAGATCCGCCGGTTTTGACACCGACATTGGTGCTTTCATTGAGAGTTCCTCTGTGTCGTCGCCGTTAGGCTTGATGGCTCCTACGATCATCGATAGCGATGTAGTCCAGGGTGAGACTTTTCTCCCCGGACAGATCTTTGTGTTCGGCGGCTTCGCGTTGTGGGCCAACTCACTTGGCCATCTAGAGCAGATCGAAAGTTACGCCCCTAGCCACCAGGTCAGGTTTGGAAGCTTAAACTACAGGACTGATATCCGTGGAGACTTGATCTTCAACGGATTCGAGCCCCTGCCTTGTGCGTCACACGGTCATGATGATTACGATTTAGCTCTACCATCAAACAGTGTTCAGGAGATCGCATCGGCAGCCGCTACGACCCTCAAGTCGGAGCCAGTTGTGCCATCCATGGATGGGTGGATGGACCCTGCCACGGAGGCCTTATCCTCAGCGGCGATCGAGCCGAACATCGACCTTACCCTGCATGAGAGCCGTGTTGTCAAACTGCCGGATCCTTCTCTGGCCACGGACTCCGAACCGCCTGCGCCCGTTCCTAGCGAATCCGATTGGGCGCCGATCATGGAGTTTACCTCCGCGGATATTTTTCACCACTCGCCCTTTGGCGACATACTGAACTCATTAAGGTCTCTCTCCTTGTCAGGAGGTTCCTGGCTGAACTACGTCTGGCAGGATTGGGATGCGGATGACGAAGAAATTCGCCGCCCATCCACCACCCACTTAGTAGCCACTGTCGACGACTTAACCGACATGCTAGACTTCGACTCTGAAGACATCGACGGTATGGACGACGATGCGGGAGACGAAGAGGAACCACTGCCCACAGGGCACTGGACAGCCACCTCATCATACGATATATACATGGTGGACACACCCAAAGAAGGCAATGGCAACGAGACTGCAGAGGATGACCCCTCCAAGAAGCAACCCAAGCACCGACGTCAGCAGCGCCGCTCTAAGTCCTGCCAAAGCAAAAGTGGTGATACCAGCACTGGAGATAATAGCACTCTGGATAGTGCCGAAGATGGCAATAATCCCCTCCAGCACGATTTAGGGCAGGAGGATGGAGAGGCCAGCCCTCCTGAGAGAGCGGCAGATGAGGAGGATGATAATTACACGCCTCCCTCCAAAGACGAGGCAAGCCTTAACGATGACGAATTCATCATGCCAGAGGATCCCGTCGAACAAGAGCGCTTCAAGCACCGGCTTATAGCCACGGCAAATAGCCTTAAGAAAAAGCAGCAGCAGCTTCAAGCTGATCAAGATCTGCTAGCTGATAGATGGACTGAAGTCCTGGCGGACGAGGAATATAAACTCGAACGCCCCTCCAAGAGTTACCCAAAATGCAGGTGGCTACCCCGACTGGAGGAGGAAGCGTATGATGCGGCTCATCGGCCACCCCGTGGCCGTGACAAAGAGGCACTCCAGCCAAAAGCTCAATCCACACCCCGACGCCATTCAAATAAAAAGGCATGGGGAAATACGCCAAACCTGCGAGACGTATTGGAGGACAAAGAAAAACATGCAAGATTGATCTACGGATCACGAGGGCGCACCACTACGCGAGACAATAATCGTCACGCCGGATACAGTAAAAGTAAATCCGGCAGGGCCGAGCACAGCGGGCAAGACTCATTGGAGCTGCGTCGCGATATAGCCCAGTACAGAGGTGCCGCACACCCCTTATGCTTCACAGACGAAGTAATGGATCATCAAATCCCAGAGGGATTCAAACCCGTAAATATAGAATCATACGATGACACAACAGATCCTGCGGTATGGATCGAGGATTTGCTCCCGCATATCCACATGGCACGTGGTGATCTACACGCCATTAAATACCTCCCACTCAAACTCAAAGGACCAGCTCGGCATTGGCTCAATAGCTTGCCAGCAGAATCCATTGGCTGTTGGGAAAATCTGGAAGCCGCATTCCTCGACAACTTTTAGGGCACTTATGTGCGACCACCAGATGCCGATGACTTGAGCCACATAATTCAGCAGCCAGAGGAATCGGCCAGGCAATTCTGGACACGGTTCCTAACAAAGAAAAATCAAATCGTCGACTGTCCGGATGCAGAGGCCCTAGCAGCTTTCAAGCACAACATCGCGACGAGTGGCTAGCCCGACACCTTGGTCAGGAAAAGCCGAAATCAATGCAGCCCTCACGACACTCATGAACCGCTTTTGTGCGGGAGAAGACAGCTGGCTGGCTCGCAGTAATACCATATCAAAGAACCATGGTACTTTAGATACCAAGGACGGCAATAGCAGGTCACGTCGCAACAAACATAAGCACCGCATTAACAGCGATAATACTGAGGATACGACAGTCAATGCCGGATTCAAAGGCTCTAAACCCGGTCAGCGGAAAAAGCCATTCAAACAAAGCACTCCGGGCCCGTCTAGTTTGGACCGTATACTCGATCGCTCGTGTCAAATACACGGCACCCCCGACAAGCCAGCCAACCACACCAACAGGGATTGTTGGGTGTTCAAGAAGGCCGGCAAGTTAATTGCCGAAAACAAAAATAAGGGGCCACATAGAGATGACGAGGAGGAGCCCCAGCAGCCGAAAACCGAATGACAGAAGAGGTCCCCCCCACAAGTGCGGACGGTGAACATGATATACGCAGCCCACATCCCCAAGAGGGAGCGGAAGCGTACGCTCAGGGACGTATATGCGTTGGAGCCAGTCGCCCCAAAGTTCAATCCATGGTCCTCCTGTCCGATCACCTTCGATCGCAGGGACCACCCCACTAGTATCCGTCATGGCGGATTTTCCGTACTGGTCCTAGACCCAATCATTGACGGATTTCACCTCACTCGAGTCCTTATGGATGGCGGCAGCAGCCTCAACCTGCTTTACCAGGACACATTGCGCAAAATGGGTATAGACCCCTCAAGGATCAAACCCACAAAAACGACCTTTAAAGGCGTCATTCCAGGTGTAGAAGCCCATTGCACAGGCTCAATTACACTGGAAGTGGTCTTCAGATCCCCGGATAACTTCCGAAGCGAAGAATTAATCTTCGATATAGTTCCGTTCCACAGCGGCTATCATGCACTGCTCGGGCGAACCACATTTGCGAGATTCAATGTGGTACCGCATTATGCATACCTCAAGCTCAAGATGCCAGGACCTCGGGGGGTCATCACAGTTAATGGAAACACAGAGCACTCTCTCCGCATGGAGGAGCACACTGCTGCCCTCGCAGCAAAAGCGCAAAGCAGCCTCTCAAGGCAATCCAACAGTTCGGCGTTTCAAGACCCGGACACCTTCAAGCGCGCTCGGAGTAATCGGCAACTAGACCGCCTGGCACGATCTGAGCTCACGTAGCAATGTGGCCCCCACCCCAGTCCCAGCCAAACAGCGAAATCCGTGCCATGCGTACATAATTACGCATTAAAAATACCATGGACACAGGAGGGGAGGGGGCACAACTACGGCACGCCCCAAGACGCGGCTTAAACCGCACTAGGGGCTTCCGGCTTTGTTATCTTTTCTCTTTTCAGGACTTTAATCTCTAAAAACCCTATCCGGCAGCATGATTGCCGAACACATGACACAGCAACCAAGGAGGCAGAAAGCTACGTCACACCACGGAACTCCCAGGTGGATTACGATAACGAGTGAAATATTTGCTTTAATACTATTCCTCAGCTTGCCCTTGGAAGGGACATAGTCCTACTTTTTTCTTATCGCACTATCTGTGTCATTCTGCTTTAACGCACCTTTTTGAATAAACAATGCATAGCATTAAGACTATTATTGCATTCTTCCTTTTTTATATATATGTGTTCATTAATGACGCCTTGCAACCGTACACTTTGGTATGGACAATACACCAGGAGCTTAAATACCCCACAATATGGTGTGAGAAGTCCGAACACTTTCACAAGTGCGGCACCCCGAACTTATAGCATTATATGCATCAGCTCCAAATCATGTCTTTGGTCAAATGTTGGGTTTGCCCGGCTCCTATGTTTTGGTACCTTACGTTCCGCTCTATCGGCTAAGGTAGCACTAGGAGAACTACTACGATTGTGCCCCAGTTCTGTTGGGCTAAGCACCTCAGTAGAGAAAGCTAAAACTGACTGTCATGATAAGGTGAGAGACTGGTCGCTGTTCGGTGAGGTTTCAAGTCCCTAAAGACTTATGCCGCTTAGAGCGAGGAGCCAGTCCTGTCCGGCTTAAAGGCGTGTATCGCGCCCCGAATTCGGCCTTCTGAATACTAGGGGCTTTGCTGAAATTTAAAATTATAGAATTCTATGGGTAAGTGAGAGTGATAAAGCATTATTAGTCCAGTTGCCTTGTTCACTGTGCTGAGCACCTCCCTCGAAGGACCCAAAAATGGGAACAAGAGTGCTCAGGTTTATCCCGAACACCCCAGCACTCGCGGCATGGGGGCAGAAGCCGAGGGCTAGCCATCTCTCAAATTGGATAAACAGCCAAACAGAAGGTAATATTTTAAATTCAAATAAGCGTTGCATAGCGCATATGAAACAAGTTTTCATCATACAGGAACACACGAGCAAGTTTACTCAAATATTACATCCTTTGGACATTCGTCCGCTACAAGACGGGCACCCTTCAGGACACCCTCATAATAAATTTCGGGGGTGCGATGCTCCTTGCCCTGCGGCGGTCCTTCCTTGATCAGCTTCACGGCGTCTAGCTTGGCCAATTGCACCTTCACACGGGCGAAAGCCCGGCGTGCATCTTCGATGCAGATGGACCGCTTGACGACTTCCAGCCATGGGCAGGCATCCACAAGCCGACTCACCAGGCCGAAGTAGCTTTTCGGAAGGGCGTCGTCAGGCCACAGCCGGACTATAAGGCCCTTCATGGCCTGTTTGGCCGCCTTGTGTAGCTCGACCAGCTGCTTTAGCTGGTCGCTCAAAGGCATCGGGTGTTCGGTCCCAGTATACTGAGACCAGAACAACTTCTCTGTTGAGCTTCCCTCCTCGGTCTGGTAAAATTGTGCGGCATCCAACACACTGCGGGGCAAATCTGCGTATGCTCCTGGAGAGCTCCGGATTCGGGTAAGTAATAGGTAATTTACTCTCACATGCTTGCTTTGCATATAGAATGCCTTACCCGCCGCTATTTTCTTCATCGCGTCAATCTCTTGGAGGGCCTTTTGGGCTTCGGCCTTGGCATTCTTTGCGCTCTCGAGGGCCGCGACAAGCTCAGACTCTCGCGTCTTCGAGTCAAGCTCCAACGCCTCGTGCTTCATCACGAGAGCCTGGAGCTCTTGCTGCACCTCGCCCACCCGAGCCTCTTGCCTTTCCCGCTCAGTGCGCTCCTTGGCCGCTTTATCTTCGGCCTCGGACATCGCTTGCTTTAGGGTCGCCACTTCGGCCGTGGCCCCTGGCAAATTCATGATGATCCTGTCATTTTGCAATCGCATTCCTTTTATACATATCCATAGACTAGGTACTACTTACCTTTGTTCTCCTCGAGCTGCCTCTTGGCAAGGCCAAGCTCTTCCTTGGACCCTTTTAGGTCCTGCTTCAGTACGGCGACCTCCACAGTCAGTGCGGTAGTGGCCAGCAGCGAAGCCTGCATACGCATATAGACATACTTATATTAGACTCCTGCGATATTGTTTGTGTCGGATTTCGGGTTCCGGCAGACCCTTGAGGTTCGAACACTAGGGTGCGCGCGGAGATTTTGCCTCCTACCTACCTGCACACCCCCGCCTCGCTAAGATCTAAGCTATGCGAAGAACAACACAAGAGACACAGGGTTTATACTAGTTTGGGCCACCGTTGTGGTGTAATACCCTACTCCAGTGTGTGGTGTGGTGGATTGCCTCTTGGGATAATGATGATGAGGAATACAAGGAAGAACAGCCTCGCGAGGGTCTGTTCTTGGCTGGGGCGATGAACTGCTGGGAGGAGTTCAGTCACCCTTCTCTCTCTCTCTCTTCACAATTGTTGATCTGATTCGATCTCCTCTCTAATCGATCGTTGGTCTCGATCCCCAACCTCTCGATGCTTGGTCTCCATCTCCTCTCTACTCGATCGTTGATGCCTTTTTCCCAACCTTCTCCTTCCTGTGGGTGGCTGGTCCTATTTATAGAGGCCCTGGTCCTCTTCCCAAATATCGAGCGGGAAGGGAGCCAACAATGGCGGGCTAATTTAAAGGGGGACAGCTAGTACCAGCTATCCTAACAAAAGTAGTCTTCGCCTGCACAAAGCTCTGGTGGTGACGCCGTCTTGGGCTCCACAATGACCTCCATCTTGCAGTCCTCCTGGTCTTGGTCTTGTTGCACCGAAATGGCAACCTTTGCCTGATGCCTCGGTACTCCGCGGCTGCGCTTGCCCCCTTTGCACCAAAGAGGAAAGGAGGACACTGCGCGGGCTGGCACCCGCCTGGCGCCCTTGGTCGTCATGGCTTGCGTCACGGGCACCTCGTGAGGTACCCCGCCTTGATCTCTCCGCCTCCTCGCGAGCCAGCCTGGTGAGGCCATGCCTGAGGAAGCTCCGCGTCGTCCACCCCGCGATGCTTGGCCCCTCGCGAGGGTCTTGGGTCTGTGTTGGTGAAGATGTGCCGTGCTGGGCCCCCCTTTGAGCCACGCCGCAGGCTACAGGCACGCATGTCTGGGGACCCCCGTTCCCAGAGCGCCGACAGTAGCCCCCGGGCCCAAGGCGCGCCCGGACTTGGCCATGCAGGGAGGCGGAAGGGCAAGAGCGAAGCGCCGCGGGCCCTAACAGCCTGCGGCCTTAGGCGCCGCGTGGCGGTTGATTGGATGTGAGCGCCTTAGCAACCGCGCGAGTTGATAAAGGAGCGGCATCCGCCTGGGCTTTGCTTTTTGCTTTCTCCGGTTGCTAATCAGATCCCTTTTCTTGCGCCTCTCCTTCCTTCCTCCAAAATTTCCAGATCTACTCCGACCGTGTGACCTAGGAAGCCATGGCGCGCTGGAGCAGGAGTTGGGGCGAGGAAGGCCGAGCTAGACGACAAGGCCCTGGTTCTTGCCGAGGACCGCGTGGCCTTCATGGAAATGGAGGCGAAGGCTCGCTCCTCGCTGAGGACGCTTTACGACAGCGGCCTGGAGAGCCTGCTGGCTGGCGCCGAGGATGGCCCTGCCAAGCTGCTTCCCTTCCTGGTTCGTGCTCTTGAAGATGTCGCCCTTGGCCTTGGCCCCATGTCCGAGGCCGAGGCGTGTGTCCTGTCTTCTGCAGCACTGACGCGGGTCCTCACCCACATCTACCTTCGCGATCCCGGCGTCGACCTCGACAGCCTGCTGGAGCCAGTAAGCGGCGAGCGTGCCGCTGTTGCTGCTGAGGCCGTGAAGGGTCACGCGGAGGCTCTGCTGGGGAAGTTTCGGGCCTTCAGCACCAAGCTGAAGCAAGGCGCTGCCAACCCCACTACTCCATGAGGCGAACCCACTCCACGCTGCTCCACCGCCGACAAGTGACTCCGTTGTGGCTCCTGTCCTGCCTTTAATTCCTGCACATGTATCATGCCTTGGGGAGGTGTTTAAACTTGCATTTGGCATTGAGATAACAGTGTGGACTATAATATTTGCTTTTGAATTCCTTGAAATTTGCGCTTTTCCTTCCTACTTGCTTATGTTCTACGCCGGCAGAGCCCGGCCCCGCGCATGCCTCACCCAGCGTTAGTCCCGACCGGAAACCAGGACGGGGCCAAGGAGTGAGGGGCTACGTGACAAGTTAGGCTCCTGAGTCACGATGCTCAGGACTCCCCCTTGACGCACGAACAGCAAGTAGGGAGGTGTGATGTGGGTGGATCTACCGTTCTACGTCTGTAGAGCCCGACCGCGCGCATACGTCAACCGTCGTTAGCCTTTCGGAACTAAGGAGTGAGGGGCTACGTGACCAGTTAGGATCCGGAGTCGCGATGCTCAGGAGTCCCCCTTGACGCTCAAACGGCCTTCGTACCTTGGCTCCGCTCGGGGAGAGACGCGCGACGAACCAGGCTCGGGGGGACCCGGCTGGGCGGCGTGCGTCTGGGTGTGACCTAGGCGCAGCCCCCATGCCCAACCCCCTCGCGCGGCACTCCCGAGGGGAGGCATTATGATGAGGCTAGACATTGAGCTCTAGGCTCCCTGAGGTTGATGCGGCCCGGGGGCCACCCTCAGTTGTTTATCACCAGCGCGGAGCATAGCGCTTCCGTATGTGTACGGGCATAGCCGCTCCTCGGCAGTGTCGTCAGCCAGCGCGGAGCATGGTGCTTCCACTGGTACGTGGGAGGGGGGCCCCCTCCGGGAGGAGCCCCCGGGGCGTGTACAGCCCCGCCCTGACACGTGGCTGGCATGGTAGGGCCTAGCGAGGTGTATCTGGGCACCCGTGAGCCAGCGCGGGACTCACGGGGCCCTACCTCTAGGCGGGTTGCGCCTGGCACTGGGCCTTATCTTGTGATGTGTCCCTGCAAATTTGGTTAGATGCCGGCACTCTACGTCCTCGGGTCCCAGCCCTTGAGCTGGTCTCAGCCGTCGTTGGTATGCCAGGTCGCGATGCCGTGGACAAGGCCAGAGGGTGAGGGCTGGAGAGCCAGTAAGATCCCTGAGTCGCGATGCTCATGTACCCCCCCTTTAACATGCAAGTGGTCGACATGGAGAAGAAGAGGTGCCGTGAACCGGCATCAAATAATCAAGCATGGTGGGTCAAATGCATAACCGGAAATAAACGCAAAAGGGATACATGCCGCTGGGTCTGGCCCGAGCGTCCTGGGGATGATGCAGCCCGAGGGGCGCCCCCAACAAGGTAAGCTAACAACATGAAACAAAAGGGATACACGATGCAGGGACGGACCCACGCGGCCTGGGAATAATGCAGCCCTGGGGGGCGCTCCCAGCTGGAAGTGAAACTTGAAAGATGTCACCTGATGATGTTGAGGACGAAGGAGCGTTGGCTTAGCAGACTCGGTGGGCTGCGGAAGCCGATCCTCATGAGCCCCCAGGCCCAGGGGCCTCGGGAGGCTCCGGAGGCGCTGGTGGCTCCTCGCAGACCATCTCCATCTCTGCCAGGGCTGCGGAACGCCTGGCCTCTTGTGCCTCCATGATGCCCCTCATGAGGCGCTGATACGTGGCAACCGCGTTCGGCAAGCCGTAAGGCATGCGAACGTAGCTGTGGGGTGGACCTCCGCAGCGCCCCACTCGCGAGAGCCAGAGGCGCTCTAGAGAGGCGACTCGATTGAGCCCTGGTATGTCGATGCAGACGCACAGCCCACCATCCTCGCCTGGATGGGGAGCCACTGCTGGTAGGCGGCGGCCGCCTTTCATGACTCTTGACTCCTGTATCTCCTGAATAGCCTTGCTGACGAACTCCTGAGGGTCTGGCTCTCCTTGCCTTACTCCTTCTTGAGGGAAATGTGCTTCGAAACACGCCTCCATGTGGTGCCCAAGCGCCTCCCTCGTGACCTTAGCCAGGTCGGTGGCCCTCCAGGGGAGAGCCCCCGAGCCTTGCCTGAGGAGGGCGCCGGGCTTGCATTCCTATGCGATGGAAGGAGGTTCCCCCTGGGCAGGCGCGGGCCCAGAGGGGCCTACCTCCTGAGGGGCCGAGCCGGACGATGTCTTCTTCTTCTTGGGGGCGGTCTCGGGAAGCCTCCTGCTTCTGCAATCCGGGTCTTCCAGTGACGCGGCCTGAAAGGCTCGTTCCAGGGAACACACCGCGTCCTTCTCTTCACAGGGCACCGTGATGACTCCGCCACTTCCTGGCATCTTGAGGACGTTGTAGTTGTGGTGAGTTAAGGCCATGAACTTGGCCAGCACTGGGTACCCAAGGATGGCGTTGTACGGCAGGCGAATGTGAGCGACGTCGAAGTCGATGAGCTCGGTGTGGTAGTTGTCGCGTGCCCCGAAGGTGACAGGGAGGCGGACCTGCCCAATCGGGACCGTGGAGCCGTCGGTGATTCCGGAGAAAGGCTTGGTTGGCTGAAGCTGATTGTTGAATGTTTCCACGGACAGGACGTTGAGCCCTGCCCCGCCATCGATGAGGGTCCTGGTGACCACCACGTTGCTGATGATTGGGGAACAAAGCATCGGGAGGACTCCGGCTGTAGCCGCACACTTGAGCTGATCTGCTGAGATGAACGTGATGGCGCACGCCGACCACCTGAGAGGGCGCGTGGCTTCGATCTTGGGAAGGACTACATTCACTTCGCGGGCGAACTCCTTGAAGATGCGTTGAGAGGCTGGGGCTTGAGCCCCGCCCAGGATGCAGGCGATTGCGCGCGGCTCCTGGAAGCCCCCAGCCCCCTCATCCTGGTGGCGGTCCTCGTTTCTCCTTGGCTGCGGCGGCAGCGGAGGGAGGCCTGCGTTGCCTTGCGGGCGATCCCCGCGAGGCTGATCCCTCCAGTCTCCCTCGTGAGGCGGGTCTTGCCAGCGATCCTCGCGAGGTTGATCGCGCCACCCTTGGCGCAGGCCACGGTCTTCCCAGCGTCCTGCATTCCTTCCTCCTCCTCGACCGTAGCCCCGGTCACCGCGGTCGGGGCGACGGCCGATCCTTCCTTCTCGCACAGCTCGGAGCTCTTGACATTCGTTGGCGTTGTGGGTGTGGAGGTCGTGGTACACACAGTACCAACTGCCCTTGGAAGGTTCGGGCTGATCTCTGCCCCGCTTGGTGTCTGGTTCTGCCACGAGCACGACAGCCCCCTTGCGCTTCACATCCTTGGCCTTGGGCTTCTTCTCTTCTGGGTCTATGGCAGGCAGCTCGAGGAGGGAGAGACGCCCTTCCTCAGCCCTGGCGCACTTGGTTGCCAAGTTGAAGAGCTACAAGGAAGTGCATAGGTCTTCATGCATCGCCAGCTCCTCCTTCATCTTGACATCGCGCACGCCGTCGGAGAAGGCTGAGATGATGGCCTCCTCAGTCACCCTGGGAATCTTGAGGCGTGCGTTGTTGAAGCGCTGGATGTACTTCTGCAGGGTCTCCCCCGGTTGTTGCTTGATGCGGCGCATGTCGCTCACGGCGGGTGGCCAGTCGCGAGTACCTTGGAAGTTTGCGATGAAGCGGGTGCGCATCTCGTACCAGGAGGAGATCGTGCCTGGAGCCAGGTTCAGGAGCCAGGTGCGGGCCCCGTCCTTGAGCGCCATGGGAAACCAGTTCGCCATGACCTTCTCGTCTCCGTTGGCAGCTTCGATGCCCAGCTCGTAGAGCTGGAGGAACTCCGCAGGGTCAGCCGTGCCGTCGTAACGAGGAGGCAGGTCTGGCTTGAACTTGCCGGGCCACGCGACGCTGCGTAGCTCGGTGGTGAAGGCATGGCAGCCTGCTGTGGCCACGGGAGGCCTTGGGTGACGGAGAGCTTGGTCTTGCATGTCCCCACGCGCTGCAGCTGGGAGCAGCGCGGGGTCTTGACGTGCGGGAGCAGGAGCATGGTCGCGACGTGCTGGAGCAGGGAGTGCCCGGGCAGCTTCTTACGGGTGAGGGACTTCCTGGCATCTCTGCTCTTGCCGCGCTGGCACCTGACGGAGCGGGTTCCGCCCGGGGGCCACGCGCCTTGGAGCCATGGCGCCTTCTTGAGGAGGAGGCGGCCGGGGCGCCGCCGGAGCTTCGTCGCCCGCGCGGGGTGGGGTGCGGTGCAGCGGAACGAACGGCGCAGGAGAGCCCCCTGCGGCGCGGACGAGCTCAGTGACGCGGTCGAGCCATTCTTCGTAGACGTCGTCGACGGGACGGTAGCGCAGGAGCTCGTTTTCCGCAATGAGCGCAGCTCGAGCCTCCATGGGTGCGCGGAGCGCGCGGGACGAAGAACCAGCTGGGGTGAGCGAGGGAGTTGCGGTGCGGCCATCTTGCCTCACGGACGGATGCTGAAACGATGCTTGCTGCTCGTTCCCCGCCGGGCCGGTGGCGGCGTTGACGGCAGGTGACGGGGAACGGCGAGGACGCCCGCCGACAGGAGCCGTCTGGGCGACGCGGGAAGCGAGAGCGGCCCGGCGCTCGGCGCGGGCCCGACGAGCGTCAGACATGGGCGCGATGGTCGGGGGTGAACGGGGTGGTGGAAGACGAATTCCGGCGCACCCCTACCTGGAGCGCCAAATGTCGGATTTCGGGTTCTGGCAGACCCTTGAGGTTCGAACACTGGGGTGCGCGCGG
>NC_041388.1:153526982-153541927 GCF_002162155.2 Triticum dicoccoides
CCCCCCGCCTCGCTAAGATCTAAGCTATGGAAAGAACAACACAAGAGACACAGGGTTTATACTGGTTTGGGCCACCGTTGTGGTGTAATACCCTACTCCAGTGTGAGGTGTGGTGGATTGCCTCTTGGGCCGATGATGATGAGCAATATAAGGAAGAACAGCCTCGCGAGGGTCTGTTCTTGGCTAGGGCGATGAACTGCTGGGAGGAGTTCAGTCACCCTTCTCTCTCTCTCTCTCTTCACAATTGTTGATCTGATTCGACCTCCTCTCTACTCGACCGTTGGTCTCGATCCCCAACCTCTCGATGCTTGGTCTCCATCTCCTCTCTACTCGATCGTTGATGCCTTTTTCCCAACCTTCTCCTTCCTGTGGGTGGCTGGTCCTATTTATAGAGGCCCTGGTCCTCTTCCCAAATATCGAGCGGGAAGGGAGCCAACAATGGCAGGCTAATTTGAAGGGGGACAGCTTGTACCAGCTATCCTGACAGAAGTAGTCTTCGCCTGCACAAAGCTCCGGTGGTGACGCCGTCTTGGGCTCCACAATGACCTCCGTCTTGCAGTCCTCCTGGTCTTGGTCTTGTTGCACCGAAATGGCAACCTTTGCCTGATGCCTCGGTACTCCGCGGCTGCGCTTGCCCCCTTTGCACCAAAGAGGAAAGGAGGACACTGCGCGGGCTGGCATCCGCCTGGCGCCCTTGGTCATCATGGCTTGTGTCACGGGCACCTCGTGAGGTACCCCGCCTTGATCTCTCTGCCTCCTCGCGAGCCAGCCTGGTGAGGTCGTGCCTGAGGAAGCTCCGCGTCGTCCGCCCCGCGAGGCTTGGCCCCTCGCGAGGGTCATGGGTCTATGTTGGTGAAGATGGGCCATGCTGGGCCCCCCTTTGAGCCATGCCGCAGGCCGCAGGCAGGGAAGTCTGGGGACCCCCATTCCCAGAACGCCGACAGTTTGATCCTCTGTTCGGCTTTTCTTTCTGAACACCGAACAGAGCATCAGGGGCTGCTGTCTATGCGGTAATATTTTTCGTATATTTTAAATACTTACCTCAAAGCCTGTTAGAAGGCTGGCACAGGCTTCAGTCGGTCTGCTTTTGGCAGACTAAACCTTCTCGATCACCGCACTCATAATAGTGTGGTGCTCTTCGTCGATGGAAGCGCTGCGAAGCGCTCCCAGCAGACTGTCCGGTGCCTCTGGATGGACAGAGGTCACCGCACAGGCGTCTTTCCCCTCTTGGAAGGAGGCCGCCTGCTCGAGTCCGGAACCACTCGAGGTTCCGGCGTGGTGTTCGGCCGAGGGCCGAACTCAGAGCCCTCGGGGGATTTGCTCCCTCTGTTCCTAGAGTCCGGAAGGTCGCCTTGAGGCACCTCTGGGACTGTCTCCCCTCGACCCGGTGCCTCTTGAGACAATACCTCGACGTTGTCCATAGGGCAAGGGGAGGTGGCGGTCGGAAGTGGATCGCTATCCATATCTGACGAGCCCAGGGAACCGTCCGCCGATACGTGGATACGGGTTCGTGGCGGTCTGCATAGCCATAATTCGGCGTTAGGAGAGGCAGTGCAACAAAGGTATGCTATGAGTTACTCTGGTATCCGAATACTTACGACTTCGCCAGGGGCTTGGCCCTGAGCAGCCACTCGTCTTCGCCTTCGGCGGCAGTGGTGGAGTAGTCCGGAAGGAGAGTCCTTCCCTTCTTGGACCCTTCGGCCCCCCCGGTTGGGGCGGCCTTCCTTTTCTTGTCTCCCCCGACCGGAGGGGGAGCATCTTCATCTTCCTCCTCGTCTTTGGGGGAGGAGTGCGTCGCGGAGTTATCAGACGATCAGTCCGATACTACCTGGTGCTGGGAACTCTTTCGGGTTCCCTTGGCCTTCTTGGTCTTCTCCGGCACCTTGTAAGGAGCCGGAGTCAGCATCTTCGTTAGGAGAGCATCTGCTGGGCCTTCGGGCAAAGGAGCCGGACAGTCGATCTGCCCGGCTGTCTCCTGCCAGTCCTATTGAAGGTACGGGAGCTTAGATCCCGCATAGAGTCAAACTATGAAAAACGAGTATCCTGTAAGAGGTAAAACAACTTACCGCGCTGACTTGGCACTTCGCGCTGAATCCGCAATCCTAAGTAGTGGGAGGGGGAACCTCGGTACCCTTGAATAGCACCTTCCAGGCATCCTCGTGTGTTGTGTCGAAGAGCCTATTTAGAGTTCGATGCTGGCTGGGTCGAACTCCCACAAGCTAAAAGCCCGTTGTTGACACGGGAGGATCCGGCGGATGCGCATGACCTGGACTACATTGACGAGTTTGAGCTTCTTGCTCACCATGTTTTGGATACATGTTTGGAATCCGGTCAGCTCTCCCGAATTACCCCAGGACAGGCCCTTCTCTTGCCAGGAGGTGAGCCGCGTGGGGATGCCAGATCGGAACTCGGGGGCCGCTGCCCATTTAGGGTCATGCGGCTCGGTGATGTAGAACCACCCCGATTGCCACCCCTTTATGGTCTCCACGAAGGATCCCTCGAGCCATGTGATGTTGGGCATCTTGCCCACCATGGCGCCTCCGCACTCCGCCTGGCGAGCGCTCACTACCTTCGGCTTGACATTGAAGGTCTTCAGCCATAAGCGGAAGTGGGGCTTGATGCGGATGAAGGCCTCGCACACGATGATAAACACCGAGATGTTGACGATGAAGTTCGAGGCCAGATCGTGGAAATCCATGCCATAGTAGAACATGAGCCCCCGGAAGAATGGGTGGAGAGGGAATCCCAGTCCGCGGAAGAAATGGGTAAGGAACACTACCCTCTCATGGGGCCTGGGGGTGGGGATGAGCTGCCCTTCATCTAGGAGCTGGTGCGCGATGTCATCTGGCAGGTATCCGGCTCTCCTCAGCTTCTTGATGTGTCCCTCCGTGACGGAGGAGACCATCCACCTGCCTCCCACTTCAGACATGGTTGGAGAAGGTTGAGGTGGGAAGTGCGGACTTGGGCGCTGGAGCTCGAGTGTGCGAAAATGGATGAGCAAAGGAGGAAGAAGGTGTGGATGGAAAGGTGAATCCTTATCCCTTTATATGCGGCCGAAACTATGCGCCCCCACTAGCCTGGTAAAACTCGCTTATCCCCCAAGCGCCGTAATCGATGGAGCGGTTGGGTTACCCACACCCGTATTGATGAGCATCCCGTAATAAGGGGGACATGATCTCTGCCTTGACAAGACGTGTCAAAAAAAACTGCCTCGCGTTATGTGCGGGGCTAGTTAAAGGAAACGGTTCGAATAATCACCGGGCCATGACATAATGTCATGTTGCCGAAAAAAGTCAGCAGATTAGATTTGTTAAAATATTATTCTCTCTACGGTGGAATGTGGAACTTATTTTGCAGGGTCGGACACTATCCTTGTATTCAAATTTTTCTGTGGTGTACTCGGAGGAGGAACCCTCCTTGCAATGCCAAAGACAATACTGCGCCCCGGACTCATCGTCATTGAAGCCTGGTTCAGGGGCTACTGAGGGAGTCCTGGATTAGGGGGTCTCCGGACAGCCGGACTATATCCTTTGGCCGGACTGTTGAACTATGAAGATACAAGATTGAAGACTTCGTCCCGTGTCCGGATGGAACTCTCCTTGGCGTGGAAGGCAAGCTAGGCAATACGGATATGTGTATCTCCTTCTTTGTAACCGACCTTGTGTAACCCTAGCCCTTTCCGGTGTCTATATAAATCGGAGGGTTTTAGTCCGTAGGACAACATACAATCATACCATAGGCTAGCTTCTAGGGTTTAGCCTCTCTGATCTCGTGGTAGATCCACTCTTGTACTACCCATATCATCAATATTAATCAAGCAGGACGTAGTGTTTTACCTCCATCAAGAGGGCCCGAACCTGGGTAAAACATCGTGTCCCCGGCCTCCTGTTACCATCTTCCTTAGACGCACAGTTTGGGACCCCCTACCCGAGATCCGCCGGTGTTGACACCGACACGGAGACTCCAGGAAGAAGTGTGGTGAAGCCGCGGAACGAAACATCGGACGGCTTTCTTTCGGAGGAGGCTGATTAGAGGCAAGGGCAAAATGGTCATTTTTACTATGAAACCACCTGGTGAAAATGTTACCAAAAGATAGAGCTCGACGAGACGAAGAAGTGAGCGCTGGTTTCACCTCTATCGGAGTTACGGTTAAAAAGTTGTGAAGGTTGGAAGAACAGGGACCAATCTGCGAATAAACTTCAGCAAACAGGCCCCTGAGTGGATAAGGCAGAGGCGCAAAATCAGAAGTACGCTTTCTGAACAAGAAAACGCACTTTAGAGAAAAGAAGAAGGAAATACGCTTTCCGGCAAATGAAAGCGTACTAAACGAAATACTCTTTCAAACACCTGAAAGCGGGCTCAACTGAAAGGCGCCTCCACTTATCCACGTGGCAGGCGCAGGGGTGCGATCGGGCGTGGCTTCTTCCTCCTCGCCCTTGTGCTTGCGTGAAGCAGAGCAGGGCGGGCAGGGAGGAAATGATGATGGGGCCGGCCGGCCCAAGCAAGCTCCGGCCAAGGGGAGGGCACGGGCAGCTTCGGCGGGGCCTGCCTCGCCCGTTCCCGCGGTCAACCGGCGCCGGGGCGGCCTGGAACAGCGGCGGGCAGCGGCGACCCGAGGAGGACAGAGAGGAGGACGGGCGGTGGTAGCAGGGGGCTTCTGGCGACGGGGAGGTGAGGGAGAGAGGCGGGGAGACTCGCCGGAAGGAGGGGGAGGCTATGGTGAGGTCGGGGAATCACGAGGAGGCTCGGGATGGCCGGACGAGAAGACGGCCGAATGGTGGAGGCGACGGCCGGACTAGGGAGATGCGGCCACGGGGCTCTCCGGCGAGGGGCAAGGGGTTGGGGTGAACTGAGGGGACGAGGGGAAGCTCGTGTACATGGTAGGAGGACGAGAGGAGGCTCGGGTTGGTCGGAACCAAGCCGAGGCCGAGGCGGCTATGGTTGACGGCAACGAACTCCGGCGAGATGAGGTGATTCCAGGGAGAAAATGAGGCGAGGGGGAGATGGTTGAGCTGAGGGAGAGCTCGGGGCATGCTTATATAGTTGAGGGGAGGCTTCTCGAGCTCACGGGCAAGCTCCTAACCAAGCTTTAATGGCGGGTAGAGGCAGGGCATGGCACGGGCATGGCGTTGGCGACACATTTATGCCGAATCACGACGAAGCACTGATGCAGAGCGACGCAGTCGAGCACGGGCGAGCTCCTGGACAAGGTTTGGGGTCGAGACGAGGAGGGAGGAGATGAGCATAGTGGCCGGAACAAGCCAGAGCACGCCTGCAGGCATGACGCAAGCGTGATCACTATGCGCACTGGCGCAAGAGGTCCTCTTTGGCGTGGCCAACCATGTCCGGTGAATGGACCCTGGTTCCCTCAGTCAAAATGAGGAAATAAATCGGTCCAGGGGAAAAGAAGAGATTTGCACTTAGCTCTAAAAGTAATTCAGTAACAAGGTGTTTGTAACTTTCTGTGGTTAAACCAGCAGGGTAACAAGGTAAAGGGTTTGTCTGGAGATGATCACACACTAAGGGGATGCTGATCAACAAAATTCAGACTAAGAGGAGGGGTTTAGATGGTGGTTGCAGTACAAAGTGCAAAACTGGACAGAATTGGGGATTTGGATGATGCACTCACATACTTGATATCTGTGAGCTAAAATTAGGCAGAGAGGGGTTTTATGATGATTTGAAGCTGCTGTAAAAATTTCATGCCATTTGGAAATATCAAAGTGGCACTTGCTTCACAAAGCTTTATTCTGGACAGAAATTTGGAAAAATTACACAGGGTAATTGGATCAACCAATTGAGGTAAAACTTGTTGGGAGTAGTTGATATAGGTAGAATATTGTCCTGTTAAAGTTTAAGCTCAAGTGAAGCAATATAAAATATAGTTGCTTCACAAACTGAAAATCTGACCAGAAACTAAGATTTGGATCTGGGCTCACATAAATGAGTTACATGAGCTCATATTTGGTGGAGAGTCATTATTTGACCCTAGGAAAGACCCTGAAAAATTTAAACTCATATGGATATTCCTAGAATATAGCTCCTTCACAAAGTTCCTTCCTGGACAGAAACTTTGGAAAATTGCTGAAAAATATTTACTTGGCAAATTTATCTGAAATTTGGCATGAGCCAATTATATGGACAGGAAAAGATGTCCAAGAAGTTTGGGGTCAATCAAGAAAACATAAATAGCACTTCCTTTGCAAAGTGCCATTTAGGGCAGAATAGGAAAAGAATTATTGGAGGATTATTTTTGAACATGGCAATGAAATATTTTTCCATATTTCAGGAATATGTGACCCAAAAATTTTATGAGAATTATTTGGGAATTTTAGGAGTGACAGAAATATAGGTTGCTTCACAACCTAGGGTTTTAAGGGTTATTCTTTTATCAGAAAAGGAATATTACCAATAAAAGAATTTTGGGTTAGGTCAAGGATGGAAATGAGATGATCTTGAGATGATGATGAGGGTGATAAGCCACTAGAAAACCTAGGAATACATGATCTTCCCAAGTTTCAGACCCTCGTAGCCATGGAAAAGCAAATCAAAACAGGAAATCCCAGAAAATCAAAGGAAAAAGAAAAGGGCAAAAATCCAGGTTGTTACAAACCTCCCCCCCTTAAAGAAATCTCATCCTCGAGATTTGGTTTCTCAGGGTTAAATAATATTTCTGACTTGAAGAAACCATTTCCCACTCAGGTTTCTTTTATTCGTAATATTTCCACTTAATTGTATATGACTGATTGTCTTGATCTGGGGTGGTTTGCTTCACTGGATCTGACATCCTGACAGGACATACCTTGGATGTCCCTCAAAAGTTTTCTTTGGCTGAGCTAGCATCCAAAATATTATTTTTTACGGATATACTAGTCCTTCTTGATATTGATCCTTGCTGAAAATGTTATTCTAGTATCGAGTACCGAGAACATTCCACGGAGTTGGGGAATATATCTTCCCGTGGATCAACGAACCCCTTTTATCCAGGCATCAGATTCCTCGAATATAGACATGCCTTCTGGTTCCAAAATAGTGATGTGGATCATATCTATTTTTTCTAACGGATGCTGACATCTTGCATGAGTTTCTGACTTATCTTGACTGGCTTCACAGTCTTGAGTATCCAGGTTGTTCCAAAGGTTTGACTGTCGCTTTTCGTGGTTGATCAAAAAAATGCACCATGTCCTGATGATAAGATTTGTAGACTTAACTGCCGGTGATCTTGGCAAAGAATCCCATTTACACAGGCTATTCCTTTCATTGCTTCCCCTATGCGAGAGATAACGATCCTCAACGTATATGTTTTCACACGAATTCTTCATTGTTGCCAGTATCTCTTTGGGAACAACAGTCTAGGCAAAGCTCCATCGTGGGTGTTGAGGTTAATATATATCGAGCTATCCAGTACCACAATGGAGTATACTTCTTGGGTGGATCTTTGCTTGGGTTTGCCGTGGAATAAGACGGTCTTGGGCATCCACATTTTTCACATAATAATGGGCATACATTGGTCTGGTTCAGGTTTTGAGCCTTGGTATACTTATCCGGCTCACGTGTGGTTATACAGATCTCAATCCTGTTGTGGATTGTGCCGGACAGTGACAGGGTTAATAATATCACCTTGTGAGGCAGATTTTTATAATCAATGCCAAGATTATGGTCTCAATGTGGTCTTTCCTTCAAGACTTGTTGATTATGGCATCACCCACTCATTTTTGTTTCGTAAATAACCGGTGAGGTTGTCGGATGTGTACCGTGAATTCTTCCTTGAGAGACTTGCATGGACTTGGCAGCATACTGAATGAACTAATATCTGATTCTCAAGGCATACCTTTGTTCTAACTGATTTTTGTTTCAGGCCAAACTGTTGCAGATCTGCCACTTGGAAAACACTGCTATATGCTGACAATTCATAATGTCTTGTATTAGTGTTGTACAGAAGAATACTAGGAATCTCACGTTCGGAAGCAATCGAGGTATCGTGCTGAGGAAGGTTTGGGGGCTTATGCTCGAAGCCATAGGTGGATATCTTATTGCGGAAATCGGGGTACCGTACCTTATAAGCTTTCCCCTTAAAGACTTGCTAGGGAAGACTCGGTACCTTATGCCAGAAGCTTTTGCAGTATTTTATCGAGAAGACTGAATATCTTGCATGGGAATCCATTCATACCCTATTGATGCGGACTGGGAACCTTATCTTTGTACACTTCGTCAATACATTGTGGAGAAGGATGGGACTGATTTTCTTGGTGATGGGAATGACATATATATATTTGTTAGTCCAGCAGCTGATTATTGATATGACAAAAATTGTCTGACTGTCCTTACTGAATTCACTGTGCAATTGGACTGACTTCTGGGTGTTGCAATATTTAAATTTGGACTTATGTCAGATTCAATCATTGTGCATAGCCCATACCTTTGACTTGAAATGCACTGTCGATCCAATTTTGTTCTCTTGCTGATTTAATCTTGGCTGTGCTAAAGTGCATCTCTGACAGGTACTTGTTGCTGAATGTCTGATCAAAATACAATTTGTATCCCGACGGATGTCTGCAATACAATGATGTCAGCTAAAAACCTCATTGATTTTAGCTGGCGTCCTTGGTGTATATCTGTACTGCTTACGGCTCCTTCTGATTCGGTGTTGGTCGAGGAAAAATTTCCATAAGGGGGCAACACCGAGGATTCAAAAAGAAGCATGAGAAAACAATTTATTGCAACAAAGCACATAGCAAACAAGATACAAAGCTGCTCCACACAGACACACACAAGCATGATACTACAGCGGATGCACAAGCGCTACACGAAGGACTACATCCTATGCTTGAGCAAATGCTCACGAACTAACGAGGAAGCTAAGGGAGTAGCGAGTGGAACTGCTGACTCTGAAGTTCCAGATGGACGTGGCGGAGGAGTTGGAGAAGCTGGCGGAGACTGAGGTATAGCCACACCAAGCAATCTCCTGGCCCGAATGGCGTCTCGGACTAACTCAGAAATAAGAAGGCACTCGGCCGTGGCTAGGATAGCCGGGTCGTCTTGAGGGTTGATGGAGGGAAATTGGATTCGCCTAGGATTCTCGGTGATGGTGGGATAATATTGATAAGCACGGTTCTCCTGCACCTCAAGATGGCAATGGGGCCCCGAAACCCGCGTCCCCGTGGGTTTTTACCCTATTAGGGGACGGGGATGGGCGACTTTCTATCCCCGCGGGGCTGCTCGTGGGTACATTATAAAACCCGGCATGTTTCGCGGGTTTAAACCCGTTTGAGTACTACCCGAACCCAAAACCCGACAAAACCCGTCAAAATACATTATTTAGCATGCACCGATCCATCTTGACTCAAGTGGCCCAAAGCCACAGTGCCCGAGCAGCCGAGCCCCACAACGTCGAGGCCCTGGAGTACAAACCAACCCCTCGCTCGGTCGCTGCAGTGTTGCTCGCTCTTTAGGACTCTCTCTCCCGCACAACACGACACCTAAACCTAAACCTAGGTCCCCCAGCCGTCGCCTGCTTCTGTAATATGCTCCTGTTTTTCTTCCCAATGTTGCTGTTTTTATTGACTGCTCGTGGGGACGGGTTCCCCGTGGGTTTTGAAAACCCGATGGGTTTAGGGGACGGGCAAAAATTTAAACTCGCGCGTGTTGATGGGGATGGGGACGGGTTTGCGATTTTCTCGTGGGGATGGGTTTGGGCAAGCAAAACCCGGTGGGTTTCGTCCCCGTTGCCATCTTGACCTGCACCATGCTCTCTTGGTGACGAAGACCGGTGACTCGTTCCATTGCGGCGAGCTGAACGGCACGCTCAGGAGTAGCGCCGTAACCACCATGGAGACTGTAGGTGCACTTACCGGCAGGAATCGGGGCTGACAGATGAACATGAGCAACATATTCCCGAATTCTTCCTCCAGCAGAAAACTGAAATACTTGATAATGAGGTGGATCTCTGAGGGGATAAATACTACGCCACATGTCGCCAAGGAGGGCGGCAAAGCTGAGAGGCGCAGGAGTGGGACTGAACTCAATAGGAACAACACTGGAAGCTAAGGGAAGAGCACTGAACTCATGGAAGTTGACCGCCATCTACGCATGAAACAGGGGTTAATGGTAACCGCAATAAGACTATATGCAGCAAACAAATGCAACAATCAAATGCAATAAGCAAGGGCAACAACTATACCCTATGCTACCATTTTCTAACGTTCCAGCGGACTAGGACGCTCTACAGCCAGACCTGCTCTGATACCAAGTGTTGTGGCACCCCGGCTCAGAGAAAACTGGAACACCCCGTATTCCAGCCCAGAGATCGAGGTGAAGTCTTCTTGGATACGGCAGTGCTTAGCATAGAACAAACCAGCTCTCTATTACAACACGAATATGATTACACGGGTTCCAATATTACAATGAATAACACCGGCACGGCGACACTACGCCAACCACAGTTGCTCTATACAAGCAGCATAATACTTGAAGCAGCGGAACAACTACTGGCAGTGGAACAACGAACGGCGATGATGGACTCCAATCCGCAGGGACTCTGGCTGGAACATTTATCCTAGCTCGCGAACACAGGAACAACACCAAACAAGCAAGCAATCTAGGCACGACCTGCGAGCTGGCATGACACGCCAGGTCGGTACATTGAATGTACTTGCAAGCTCACAATAACCAGAAGCATTCAAGACAAACAACAACATGGCAATTACAGGTTAAACAGGAATTAACATGAGATCATTATAACAACATGATAGGAGCACATGCTATCCAAAGTAATACTCCAAATAATACCAGATACCATCATGAAAATAGCCACTAAGAATCCAAAGGCAATATGAACCTGATACAGCTAGAACAATATGAGCATGGCATGAACATATAACTCTGACGATACTAGCATGCAACATGATGAACTATATGCACCAATTATTCTGCTTGGGTTATCTCGTAACCATCACGCGCATCACTTACCCACCTAGAACATTACACGATCGTCTCAGGATCAAATCAAGCTTGGTATAAACAATACCATAGTAATCATTAAATGACCACAAGGAGCTTGATCTTTACCCATGATTTCTCGCACAACATCATGAATATCGAACAACTCGGTATCCTCGATACCACGGTGATCATTTCGGCGATCACAACCAAAGTAACTCATGATCCTTACGGCGATCATCACCAAAGTAACTCGTGATCCTTACGGCAATCACCACCAAAGTAATTCATGATCCTTACAGCGATCACCACCAACTTATTTCATCACCGAACCGGGGGTGTCATTAATCAAGTTATTATTAATACTGTTGACTCACGGTGGGACCGACATGAACTGGGCCCTTATCCGTGGGCGCGGCTATCGATAGATTTAATATACACTCTGCAGAGGTAGCACACTGTACCCACACCACAGAACCCATGGCCTCGCACTCCCATTCGGATGGACCAACGATGTTCCGACAAAACCGATCTACTGCCGTGACACTCTCCCGGCCACTCCGACCCACTCCCAATTGGGCTAGTCCTGGGTGGCCCGTGTCTACTAAAGACTCCCTGACCACCGTCGTGGTCAAAACTCCCTCACGAGGACCGGATCCATAAAAATAAAAACAACGAACACACAAGGTTATGTCTGCTTACCGGGCCAGGGTACCGCACGCCCATAACCTTCCCTAGTTGGAGGCACCGACGAGATGCACGACAATAGACCCAGTTAGGACCTTACCCAAACGGTAAGTGTGGTTGCACTTGTCAGTTTTGATCTGGCGGCACCATGACTCAGCCAACAGTTGTTCAAGTTCAATGAAATCCGGTTAAACTTGAATGCAATATGCTAAGCCATGATAAAACAACATGATGCAATGACAATGCATGAGCATAATATCAACATAAGCAGGGGATGCAACATAACTGTCCATCATATCAACTATGAAATAATCTCCAACTGAACATGGGACAATGATGAGCATAAATATTACAAGTGCAACACTACTCAAAGTATAACATAACATGACCACTAGCATCAACCATAAATAACATGCAAGAACTCATCAATAACATTACCGAGTGAACACTTAACCAACTAGTAGTAAAGGAACAATGCATATTAACAATACTCGGTAACCGATGTTAGTCATGCACCGAAGAACATGACCAACCCAACATGTACTACTATCAAGCATGGCAATATGAAAGTAATACTAGCAACTAGCATGGCATGATAACCAGGTGCATCACAACATAGTAAGCAAGTAAGCACTAACCCAAAAACATTACCGAAACAACGATAACCATATTTTATACCAACAAACATTTAATAAATATTCAAGTTGAAAAACATGGCTACTGCATGACTATCATGCAAGTGGGTATTGTGGCTTGCCTGGGGTGACGGAGACTCCAGGAAGAAGTGTGGTGAAGCCGCAGAACGAAACGTTGGACGGTTTTCTCTCGGAGGAAGCTGATTAGAGGCAAGGGAAAAATGGTCATTTTCACTGTGAAACCACCTAGTGAATATGTTACCAAAAGATAGAGCTCGACGAGATGAAGAAGTGAGCGCTGGTTTCACCTCTATCGGAGTTACGGTTGAAAAGTTATGAAGGTTGGAAGAACGGGGACCAATCTGTGAATAAACTTCAGCAAACAAGCCCCTGAGTGGATAAGGCAGAGGCGCAAAATCAGAAGTACGCTTTCTGAACAAGAAAACAAACTTTAGAGAAAAGGAGAAGGAAATAAGCTTTCCGGCAAATGAAAGCGTACTAAGCGAAATACTCTTTCAAAGAACTGACAACACACTCACCTGAAAGGCGCCTCCACTTATCCATGTGGTAGGGCGCTGGGCCACTAGCGCGTGGGTCCCGGGCGCAGGGGTGCGATCGGGCGTGGCTTCTTCCTCCTCGCCCCTATGTTCGCGTGAAGTAGAGCAAGGCGGGCAGGGAGGAAATGATGATGGAGCCGGCCGGCCCAGGCCAGCTCCGGCCAAGGGGAGGGCACGGGCGGCTGCGGCGGGGCCTGCCTCGCCCATTCCCGCGGTCAACCGGCGCCGGGGCGGCCTGAAACAGCGGCAGACAGCGGCGACCCGAGGAGGATAGAGAGGCGGATGGGCAGTGGCGGCAAGGGGCTTCTGGCGACGGGGAGGTGAGGGAGAGAGGGCGGGGAGACTCGCCGAAAGGAGGGGGAGGCTATGGTGAGGTCGGGGAAGCACGAGGAGGCTCGGGATGGCCGGACGAGAAGACGGCCGAATGGTGGAGGCGACAGCCGGGCTAGGGAGATGCCGCCACGGGGCTCTCCAACGATGGGAAAGGGGTTGGGGTGAACTGCGGGGACGAGGGGAAGCTCGTGGACATGGTAGGAGGAGGAGAGAAGGCTCGGGTTGGTCAGAACCAAGCCGAGGCCGAGGCGACTATGGTGGACGGCGACGAACTCCGGCGAGATGAGGTGATTCCAGGGAGAAAATGAGGCGAGGGGGAGATGGTTGAGCTGCGGGAGAGCTTGGGGCATTCTTATATAGCCGAGGGGAGGCTTCTCGAGCTCACAGGCGAGCTCCCGACCAAGCTTTAATGGCGGGCAGAGGCAGGGCATGGCACGGGCATGGTGTTTGCGACGCATTGATGGTGAACCGCGATGAAGCACCGATGCAGGGTGACGCAGTCGAGCACAGGCGAGCTCTTGGACAAGGTTTGGGGTCGAGACGAGGAGGGAGGAGACTAGCATAGTGGCCGGAACAAGCCAGAGCATGCCTGCCACTACTAGGAAAAGGCCTACTAGTGGCGCACTAGTTTTGCCTACTAATGGCGCACTACTGGTGCGCCACTAGTACCACGCCACTAGTATTTTTTACTAATGGCGCACCACGCCGTGCGCCATTAGTATAGGCCGCCGTGCGCCATTAGTATCTAGCATACTAATGGCACACTGTGGGGTGATGCGCCATTAGTATGAATATTAGTTTTTTTACTTTTTTGAATTTTGCACAGGTTACAAAATATATTATTGGACAGAATATAGACAGCACCCCACAGCAAGAGCAGATTCATCGAATACAATAGAAGATTAGTCTCCGAATACAATTCATCATATTTGTCTCCGAATTCAAAAGACCGAACAAAGATAGAACATTACAAGTCTCGAGACCGCGAGTAGCGAGTTTGTCGGAAGTAATACTAAGACAGACCATTACAAGTCTCGAACCAACCCTAATTAATTGTTCTTAGCACATGATCATCAGTATTAGGCAGGACCTAAATACCCTATTTAAGGTAAAATAGCATAAAACAATATAGACCCTGACTCTCCATTATGGAGAATGGAGATCATCCTGTCTCCAATTCTTGCGCTTCGCTTCCTTTTGCTTCCAAGAACCTCCTTACGACTGTCCATACATTTTTTCCATCCTTTGATTTTCATGTCTCCACTTGTTTTAGAAATCTGGTATGGACAGTTGAGATTCGTAGGATGACCTGGCTGTATGTTCAAAACATTAAGGCTACCTTTCTGAAACATCAAATGAGGCACACAATTCTCTAGGATTATCTGTTGAAAAACATAGTAATCTACTACTCCTATAAAAGCACGAGAGGGCGGAGAACCAATTCATCTCATCCATTCAATCGAAAGATCTAACAATCCAAATCATCTGAATGTTTGGCATCAAACACCACGGTTAGCTCAGCCCACTAATCCCACGATTGACCCCCGTCATCCGTCCCCAAGGCTCGAGGAAAAAAACACGAGAGCCCCACGCTCTCCCGTCGGTTGCTCTATCCTCCTCACGCCGTCCCTGCCGCCGCCCTCCCCCCTCCCCCCTCCCCTCGCCGCCAGCCATGGCCTCCCCCTCCCCAATGCTGCCCTCCTCCCCCTCCACCCACCGCCACCAATCCTCCTCGCCCCACCTCGGCCAGCTCCACCTCCACCTCCACCACCGCCTTCTTAGCCAGAATCCCCCC
>NC_041388.1:153542697-153560241 GCF_002162155.2 Triticum dicoccoides
TCCCCGGCAACAACGGTGATGACGACGGTGGTGGCAACAACAGCGGCGGCCGCGGCCGCCGCGAAACAGGGGACGGCGGCGGCCAGTGGGGAGGCGCTATTCGTGCTGGCGCAGGCGGGGAGGAAGCTCTCCAGCCTGCCGACAGATGTCACCGCGATCGTGGAGGGCGGCCGCGTCACGGGCGACATCGTGTGGCGCTTCGCGGAGATGGAGCGATCGCCGCTGCTCCGCTGGCTGCTAGGCTTCAGAGGGTTCAGCGAGTGCCTCCTCGCCGACGACCTCTTCCTTGCCAAGCTCGCCATGGAGATGGGCGTCGGCATGATCGCCAAGGTCCGTGGGATCGACATGGATGAATCATGAATGCTTTCC
Organism: Triticum dicoccoides; assembly: GCF_002162155.2. NCBI lineage: Eukaryota > Viridiplantae > Streptophyta > Magnoliopsida > Poales > Poaceae > Triticum > Triticum dicoccoides. The sequence continues at coordinate 153,543,067 of NC_041388.1, forward strand.
AACTTATTCTTAATGAAATCGCGTTTTAATTTGTCTGACCCTTTTTTGTTGTTGCTCTGTTTATTTCATACCGCTGTCGAGTACGAGAAGAGACGGGAGAACTTCTTCAAATAAATTGGCATTGTCATCACTGATGTGGTACACCTCTTGTCGTCTGTACTGAAGACGAGCAATCTGGACGTATGTTGATATATAACCCTAACATTTTAAATCACATACAGATGGGGATAGTGTAAACCTCCAACATCCCTGCAGCGGCGTCGTGTAAACCTCCAAAAGAAGATTCCTTCAGCTGGGGATAGTGTTACCCATGATCTGGTGGCACACATACATGTTTCTTCAGTAGGGTTTGTGCAATGTACTGCTTTTAGCAACATAACCAACACACATACAGATGGTATATTCATCCACTTCATATAAGATTGTATTGTTGCACCTATTACTACTTGTTTATAAATTCAAATCCTATTTTATTGTAGGGTGTACATCTACAAGCTCCGCGAGTCATCGTCTCGAAGAAGTAAATGATGGCTGAAAATTAAGAAGTGGCACCAGTTGGTATGCCGGCCTATCCAAAGAACAGAGGGCAGAGTGCTTAAATAAGCAACGGATTGCGCGGCTAAAAGGAAAACATGCCTCAAACAAAGATAATGTTGATGTCACCCATAATTCCTCTTTTCCAATTGGTAAGATGAACTCTAAATAGGAGATACAAATGGACCATCTTCATTCTAAAATATGAGTTGGTCTACTATTCTGATGTACAGGTGCAACCTCCATGGCGTCACCCTCCATGAGGTCATCTCTTCCGGCCATGCACAGGTCTCGAGCTAGACCCCGCAGAAAATTTTAGACCATCTGTTTTACTAATAATAGTAGTAGCAGCAGCATAATAATACAGGATTGGCCACAAGGAAATGATTTTGGTCTCATATTTAACCTTTACTTTCCCTGGTAGTTTTTTCCCTCCAGGTCTTTAAAGAGGCCTTTTGTTTTCTGCCTTCCAGACTAGCTCCGGTGCATTCTGGATCCATTGTTTAGTAGTATGCTGCATTGATCACACATAAGGCTCTATTTCTAGCCTTTTTATTCATTTTGTTAATTATGAAAACACTAATGCAAGGAGCTGTATGAGTATATTGTATGTCATCGGGCGTAAATGATGAAAGATTCAAGCCTCGATTCTCACATGGCAATGAAAAACAAAGTCATCTCTGTGGCTTTTTCTTTATATTCAGAATTGAATTCTACTCGTTATGCTCGTACACATATCTTTGCTCTTGTTGCTAGGCATGTAGGAATTGTTCCCAAATTATTAGTTTCATATGAGATGACGCAATACTCTGAAATCTTAGGCCTTTGTATTTCAAACTTATTTTTTCCAGTGCATACTATCTAACCATATCTTAGGCAGTTCCATGTTAGTTAGGGAGTTGTCCAGCTTCATGTATTTTTGTGTGTCAGAGACATGAACATTCATCGTTTCATGCCATATTAATTTTTCCTATACATCACAAGAGGTGCAACCGTTTCCCAAATGAGACCGTAACATTTGTTGTTTCATGCCATGCAAAATATTCTTATAAATTTTTTATTTGAATAAGTGCCTCTTAACTACGATGAATGAGGAAATATATCTTCCAAGTGTTTATACGTGCGTTGCACATGCACGTTTACTATTCTGTAGAGAACATGTCTGATTATTATCATTTTCCCTACACATATTCTATGGATGTGAAATAGGATAATAGTAGTTAAATGATAATTGCCTTTTTTTGCTTCGTCGTTGCACTACCAGACAAATATCATCATGCAAAATAGTTCCTTTTGCATGTTGCATTGTGTGTTGCTGATAAATATCTTCACCAGAGAATAATTGTGGAAGTAGTATCAAATGTCATTCTATAATTCACAGGCTTCGTGTTGGCTTGACAGGCCTCTCTCATATTCACGTGTTGTTCTCTCCCCCTTAGGGCCTTGGTCCTGTCTTGCTGCCTACAATCTTACATAGTTTTCATATATTTGAAAAATACGCATTCTGTAAGTACATACCCCCATTAAGTTTCTTTTTATCCATTACATAAAATCTATCAGTTCTTTCTTATTTTCCATTATTTTTTTCTGTTCATTACCTTAAAGATTATTCTCATTTTGTATCTTCTAGGTTCTTTCTTATTTCCCATTTTGTGATTTGTTAGTAGAAATTCCAGTTTATACTTCATTTACATTCTTTGCTCTAAATATTAGTGGTAATATAATATTGATCCTTCACTTCAATCGATATTATCCAGGGTTGTCTATATGCAATTTTTATACAATTAATTTCTCTTTGAAGTTGTTAATCATGTTGCCTTCCATAGTATTTTAATTGAAATATAAGATGCAAACCAAATTGGTTTTGGGGAAGTGCAAAGAATTGTTATTTTTATTTCTATTGCAATGTTTATTTAGTCTGTTCCATATTTTGCTGTCAAGAGATAGACTGATAAAGTGCTTTATAGAAGAAACATTCTATTACCGGAGATGTACAAGGAACTTTGTATAGCGTCTGAGTTTCTTGAGTTACCATGGTATGAGAACATGCGGATTTGCTTTATATATGAGCTATGCATAATCTAAGAACCTGCCAATTTGTGTTTTCCATGAGCTTTTGCATAATCAGAGAACCTGCAACCTGTTCTCTGGATTATTGCATTAGCACGCACAGTTGTTGCATTTGCATCCGAGCGTGTACATATTTGCGAGCGTTTGGTGGATGTTTTCTTGTGTTCAGTCATGATTGAGATGATGGTTGGCAGATCAAGAAGTTGGATTGGGGGAAACAAGAAAAACACATGAAGGAAGGGATAAACATAGAATATTTTTTGTGTTGCCAATCTGCAGTAGTAGTAGTGCTAGAATAAATATATGTAACATGTTACAGATGCACCAACTGATCAAATATGTAGGCCCTAGGAAAGGGCTATGTATCGATGAGGTTTTCATTAGTTAGTGATAGTTGTTATGGGACAAAAAGTTAATTAGTTTTCCCTATTCTGTTTTTCTATAGGAATGGTACAATAATTACTCCCTCCGTTTCTAAATATAAGACCTTAGAGATTTCAATAGGGACTACATACAGATGTACATAGACATATTCTATAGTCTAGATTCACTCATTCTGCTTCATATGTTGTCCCTATTGAAATTTCTAATAAGTCTTATATTTAGAAACGGAGGGAGTAGAATGGAAAGTATGTCCTACAAATAATAGTTGCAAAAGTTCATTAGTGTTTTCTGTTCTGTTTTAGCTACAGTCACGTCTGGTACAATAATTAGAATAGAAACCATGTACGACAAATAATAGTTCCAGTGAAGTTGTTTTACATCCTCGAGGTTTAAAGGATTCTTGTATTGAATGTATATCACCTCAGTTGTTATTAACTCTTGAACCGGGCTATTGGAAGAGCTGACATTCTGAAACATGAATTTCTTCATTCCCAAATTAATTCTGTCCAGCAAAAGGTTGTAGAAGTACTCTACTTTATTGGTACCCATAGGAGGCTGCAGCCTTGGAGGATAGAGTTGAAGACTCGGCTAGCTTGATCTCTACAACATGAAGGTATGTAGATTTTTGCTAAAAGATTCGATGTCCGTTCTATATGTTGTGTTACAATAAGTACTAAAAAAGGGTTGTTTTGACATATTTAGTGCTTCATATTAAATCCTTGCACCAAGCCATATGAGTTGCCTTAAGTTTAGAATGGATAGCGTGTCTGTTTGGGCATCAAGAAAGTTTGCATCTGTATTATATAGTTGGGTATGGATTCTACAGGTTGGCAACATATATACCTGCTATTTTTCTTCCTGCAGGTCCTCGATGACTGTTGCATGTTGGGTTATTTTTTCCTTAGGAAGTTAGGAGTATGCTACTCATAACAGGTGTGTGATTTAATTCATTTAAGCCCTGTTTTTTTCTGCACCATGAAAATAGTTGCTGTTAAAATCCTTCTCTTCATTTCATTATCAAATTAAATGTAATGTTTTACTAAGGATTGTTTTTTGGCTTGAAGATGTTATGCAACTATGTATTACCAGATAGTGTATGTCTGAACCATAGTTGTACTCCAAGAGAAGCTGTTGTGTGAAACTGGGAATAGGGCAAAATTGTCCGAACTACCCGTGGACTCTTCCAGCTCGCTAGCAGTGCCCTCTGTTATTCCATGGACAATCTCTCGGTCATTGCTGAGCCTAAACTTCTGAAGATAACAAGCATCCCAAACCCAAGAGGGGACGGATTCAGATCTTCCAACGACCGTTATTTCTCTCTCTTTGTTCCAAGTTTGTATCTCTTACATGTTCACTTGGACAATGCTTATGTTTATCATAAGTCATATCAAGTTCATAAAGACATTCCAAAATATTCATGACATATTTAATTCCATTTTTGTTATGCACTAGGTTAAATATAATTGTCCTGGATGTGTGACATATACTGTATGATTGTGATTTTTAAATGGTATGCTCGAACTTCACATGCCATCCCCAAATAGGCAAATCGTGGGACAACAAACTGAACTGATTATTGACTGCCATAAACTGTATGATTGTGATTTCTTCTTGGACTGCATATCTTCTATTTTCCAAAGTAAAAATGGAATACAAATTCAAAATTAATACTCATGTGTTTAGTAGAGACGTGCGTTGCACGTGCACGCTTACTAGTAACTTCATAGTTAGCAATGATGTACTAGTTTTAGAAGTATGCAAAAGATGCACGGATGTCGTAATAGGAAAAATCTTACCAGGGTATCTCCATAGTAGTTACCGTAGTTGAACACATGCACTAGTGGCACGTATTTACCATAATGTTGAGGAGTTTGATTGTGGATATTGTAATTCTCAATGTCAGTACAAAATCCGACCAGATGATTTTTCTCCTTGTAAGTTGTTAATTCGGAGCCATCGGTGTCGTGGGTTTTGTCTACCATCTCCCGCACATTCTTTGAAAAATAAAAATAAGCTGTCAATGGAAATAAGTTGTCAACTATTTTGAAATAAACAATATAAATTAGCTAATAACTATGTTTGAGAAACTCACATAGCGGTAGAACTGGAGGCGTACCAACAAGGACCCAAATGTCCATATTGTCTTGGTCGATGTCAGGATTACCAAGATCCATGGTGATAAGCATACCCTCATCAAAACCATACATCTTGCAAAATGCTTCCCAATTTTTGCAACCAAAATGGGTTACTCTCTCAGAATTATACAGATTTACTTCAAAGTCCACATCGTGATGAGTCCTTAGGTGAATTTTCTTTATTTCAGAAATTTCATGGTCTTCAAAATCCATCCTCTCCAAGACATAGCGTCTTGCATGGCATGGGATAAGCTATACTCGAATTGTAAAATATGAAAATTACACGTTGAAATAGTTGAAGTCATGCTTAATTATGAAAATAACACTTGTCGTCGTTGTGTACCGTTTCAACTTCGAAGGTCTCCTCGAGCTTAATGCTGAAGCGCCGATCATCGTCCAGGTGAGGCATGTCGCACAGACCTCGATCGTCGTGGCACCAGTCGCACTCCCCCAGGAGACTTTCGTCGTCCGATGACGATGACGACATATCCTACATTCATAATTCAAAACTACCTCATTTAGGGTTTGTCGACACCGAGGCATCCTAAAAGCTAAGCTTTTATCATTTAGGGTTTGTCAACGCCGAGGCACCCTAAAAGCCTAAGCTTTCATCATTTAGGTTCTTATCGACACCGAGGCACCCTAAAAGCCAAGGTTTTATCATTTAGGGTTTGTCGACGCCGAGGCACCCTAAAAGCCTAAGCTTTCATCATTTAGGTTCTTATCAACACCGAGGCACTCGAAAACATATGGTTTAATGCAGCAAGAATAAAGGGGCAGTTGATCCTACTTAATTAAGTACTAAGATACCCCGGCCCATGCATTAGTCGCAAGTACCCCATATGTCCTATTTTTAGCAAAGTCATGCTAAAATTCACGGAAAATTTCAGCATGACCTTTGCTGAAAATAGGACATATGGAGTACCCGAATTTGCCGGAACGGAAGTTACGACATTCCGGCAAACTCAAGGGCCTCTCAGGGTACCTGCAAAATCATCACGACACAATGGTCGGAGACAAAACCCAGCAAACTAGCAAGATGATCATCATCTTTGCAAGACAGTAGCTCAAGTTTTTGACAGTAGCCTCTGAAGAAAACAGCATTGCAACATTCAAGTAGTGTTACATAATATAGGTGATCATCATCAAGTAGTTGCTAGCAGCAAAGTTACTGACGTGTTTACAGAAATTGTTTTCTGTAAAAGATGATCATCATCTTTGCAAGTCTTTCTCAATGTGATCATAAGTAATTCAGAGGCATCACAATAAAGCAACACCCTGCACTAGCCTAAAAACAAGTGAAGTTTCACCCATATAAGAACAACTTTATAAAATCAGAGAAGTTGCTAATTTTTTTGTATCCTTCATACACATTGGAGTACAATGCTTTATAATGTACAAGCTGAATATGTAAGCACACAACTATATGTGTTGTTTTGCTCTTGTACTTCTGATAATCGTAGTTTCTACCTCCTAGTTTTTCTTTAGCCATAGTTAAACTTGTAAGAAGTGTACACAACTGTAAACTATCATTAGGGCCGGCCGATTCTATGCATTTGTTTCGTTTTGCTTTTCGAATGATGACACTTAGGTCCAACAGAGCGCGCCCAACATTCCAATTGCCTTAGTTAAATCCCAAATTGCTAGCTGCCCATGTTGTACAACTACCAGTTGATCATGAACAGGTCAATGCTCTATGAATCACATGGACCAGCAATCAAGGCGCCACGAAGACTTCGAAATACAATAACAAAACTAGGGAGCAAGAAGCCTGCCGCCATGGCCCTAGGGTTTTGTAGGGACCAGACCTCAAACAGTCTGATCTCTGTGCTCCGGTGTCATCCCTTGATCAGTAATGCTGACACCACACAGTACTCGAAGGATTTATAGTAGAGTAGCAATCACACACTTATTACATCGAGTGTCTCAAAAGAGAACTTATTACAATAAATATGGCTTAAGGCCATCTAATAACGATAACAGCGGAAGGCTTGGAAGATAAGTGAGTCCATCAACTCCAACGGCATCACTGAGTATAGAACCACGACCTAAAAACTCCTTAATCGTTGTCTGAAAAGTCTACAACATTAACGTTGCAGCCCGAAAACGGGTCAGCACATGGAATATGCTAGCAATGTAACACATAGAGAATAATGGAATGAAACAGCTATACTATATGCATATTTGGCTGGTGGAAAGCTCTATGGTTACAGTTTTGCGTAAAGCCAATTTTCCCTACTTCAAAGGAATAAAATTTAATTACTATCATGGTGGTTGTTAAACATTGAGAATGGTTGACAGCATTCTCAATCCCAATTAAGCATCATCATTAAACATAACCCAACAAAATTAATTTAGAGTAACATGTTGAGATTCACATGAAAATCCAAGTACTAGATACTCAAGATGTCCATAACAGAGGACATGGCTAACCATGATTAGTTTATTACACTCTGTAGAGGTTTGCACACTTTTCCCCACAAGACTCGATCGCCTTCGTTTGGTTTCTCGCACTACATGGTGTTCGAGAAGACGGATGACCGAGACATAGTCTTTCAGAAGCGCTAGCACCTTACGATCGGGTAGACCATACCACCTACATCCCCTACATCTGCTAGTCTACCACTGTAAGAGTTCGCACAACTTAGTCAACTATGCTAGAGCCCATAATAGCTTGTGGCTGCACACGGAAGTTTCTAGTATGAATAGTCTCATGATCCCTTTGAGCCTGGGTGGCGGTCCAAAAGAAACAGGCAAGTCCTGGAATACCCAGGTGCCTCAATCCACCCAGATGTGTGTTTAAGTTGCCACCTTAAATAAACCATTAATTAACAATCTCACATCTGTCATGGATATCACTCACCCAATCCATGTCTACTAGCATAGCATGGCATAATAAGCAAATGTAGAAGTAACTCCCAAAGGTTTGGTAATAACAGGTAATAGGTACTACCTCATCTACTTCCCATCCCACAATTTAATTAGATCCTAATCATGCAATGTGTGAGGATTGATCTAATGCAATAAAACTGGGTAGTAGAAAAGGTATGATCAAAGTGTTACTTGCCTTGCTGATGATCCGCGAAACCTAACGATTCGAAGTAACAGGAGGCGCACTCCGGGTACTCTATCGCAAATAAACAAACAAGCATACAATAAGTATTCATCTAATGCACAGGTAAAACTCAAATAAGAGATCTAACTAGAAGGTTCAACTTAAGAACTCAGGTTGGCAAAAAGAATCAAATGGAACGAAGCAACGAAAGTCAAACGGCGAAAGAAAACAACTTCATTCTACTAATCTGGATCTAGGGCAAATTTTACAGTAGAAAAAACTGGTTTAATTTGGTTAAACGGATAGAGGGTTTCGAGACAAAACTCTAGGCGCTTGAATCGCCTGATTCCGATAAACGAGCGAAAATTTATACTAAAACGAAAATCGGGTCAGGAATCGTGATCAGAAAAATCGCGGATTTAATCCGAGAAAAAGAAAAACGACGAACGCCGAATTTTTTTTCTCTTTTTTTTCTTTTTTTTCGGCACGGAAATTGAGGCGCGACGAACCTCGGGCGGCGGAATCGTCGGCGGCGGCTCCGGCAGCGCGCATGGATCGAGGCGGGGCTGATGGGCTGGGGCGGCTCAGGGCGGCGCTATTTAAAGGCTGCCCCCGGGCGGTGTCCCGCTCGGGTACGGCCCGAAGTCGGTTCATTTTTTTAATTATTCCGCTCAGAAGAAAAATAAAAATAAATACTAAATGTACTCCAAAAATTCCGAAATAAATTTTCACGGGCTTCTAAAATCAAGCCGCACAAGGGGAACATTTATTTGAGCCCTAAATGCAATTTTGAAAAACGCACATTTTTCCTAAATTCAAATAAAACATAGAAAAACTCCGAAATAAAATCTTATTTGATTTTTTTATTAAATCCTCAATATTTCTTTATTTTGGGGAAGTCATTTTATTCCCTCTCTCATATTTTTGTAATAGAAATAATTGATGATAAAATAAATAAAATCAAATGATCCTATTCTCAAAATTTGAGAGAACTCAAATATGAAAATGACGAAATCCCCAACTCTCTCCATGGGTCATTGAGTTGCGTAGAATTTCTAGGATCAACCAAAATGCAAAATAAAATATGATATGCATGATGATCTAATGTATAACATTCCAAATTGGAAATTTGGGATGTTACAAACCTACCCCCCTTAAGATGAATCTCGCCCTTGAGATTCGGGTTGGCTAGAAAATAGGTGAGGGTGGTCTTTGAGCAAATCTTCCTCTCGTTCCCAGGTGGCTTCATCCTCCATGTGGTGGCTCCACTGAACCTTGCAAAACGTGATAACCTTGCTGCGAATAACTCAGCTGGCAAACTCGAGAATCTTAACTGGTTTCTCCTCGTAGGTCAAATCGTTATCCAATTGAATAGTTTCCAAAGGCACTGTGTCTCTCAACGGTATGTCAGCCATCTCCGCGTGACACTTCTTCAATTGGGAAACATGGAACACATCATGAACTCCTGACAATCCTTCAGGCAATTCCAACTTGTATGCCACTTCTCCCATACGCTCCAAAACTCGATATGGTCCTACAAATCATGGCGCTAACTTTCCCTTAACTCCAAAACGCTTTGTTCCCCGAAGTGGAGATACTCGAAGATAAGCTGTATCTCCGACTTCGTAAACTGTCTCCTTGCGTTTAGAATCCGCATAACTCTTCTGTCTAGACTGGGCTACCTTGAGCCTATCGCGAACCAACTTCACCTTCTGTTCAGACTCTCTAATCAAGTCAGGTCCAAACAACTGGCGGTCTCCAACTTCGTCCCACGACAACGGTGTCCTGCACCACCTTCTGTACAAAGCTTTGAAAGGGGCCATCTTTAAACTGGTTTGGTAACTGTTTTTGTAAGAGAACTCTGCATATGGCAAATTATCGTCCCAACTAGATCCGTAATCTAGCACACAAGCTCTCAGCATATCCTCCAAAATCTGATTGACTCTCTCGGTCTGTCCATCTGTCTGTGGATGAAAAGCTGTACTGAATTCTAACCTGGTTCCCAAAGTTTTGTGCAACTGCTTCCAGAACTTTGAGGTAAACTGGGTTCCTCTATCTGATACGATACTCCTTGGAACTCCATGCAGACATACGATCCTGGCCATGTATATCTTTGCCAACTTAGCACTAGTGTAAGTGGTCTTTACCGGGATGAAATGAGCTACTTTCGTCAATCGATCAACTACAACCCAAATCGAGTCATAGCCTGAACGAGTCCTGGGCAATCCCGTGATAAAATCCATGCCTAGCTTATCCCACTTCATTCGGGTATCGGCAATGGTTGTAACAACCCTGCTGGCTTCTGATGCTCTGCCTTTACTCTCTGACATACATCACAAACTGCTACATACTCCGCAATATCCTTCTTCATTCCGGTCCACCAGAAAATATCCTTCAAATCCAAATACATCTTGGTATTTCCTGGGTGAATCGAATACGGTGAGTCGTGTGCCTCCTGCAAAATCAACTTCCTGATCTCCGGGTTCTTGGGCACATAAACGCGGTCTTCAAACCATAGGGTGTCGTGCTCATCCTCACGAAATTCTTTAGCTTTTCCTTTGCTCAGTTTCTCCTTTATAGCGGCAATCTCTTTGTCATCTTTCTGAGCTTCTCTGATTCTATCCATCAAAGTTGACTGAATCTCCAATGCTTCTACATAGCCTCTCAGAACTATTTCCAAACATAGTTCACGAAGATTTTTGGCTAACTCCCTTGGTATTTCTCCCGTCACTAACGTATTGACATGGCTCTTGCGGCTTAATGCGTCTGCTACTACATTAGCCTTTCCAGGATGATAATGCAATTTCATATCATAATCCTTGATAAGCTCCAACCATCTCCTTTGTCTGAGATTTAACTCCTTCTGTGTGAAAATGTACTTCAAACTCTTATGATCCGTGTACACCTCACAATGATTTCCAATGAGGAAATGTCTCCATGTTTTCAAAGCATGCACTACGGCTGCTAACTCCAAATCATGCGTAGCATAATTCAACTCATGAGGCTTCAATTGTCTTGATGCATATGAAACAACTCTCCCTTCCTGCATAATCACTGCTCCAAGTCCTCGACGTGAAGCGTCGCAATACACCTCATAATCCTTGGTCCGGTCTGGCAAAATCAACACTAGTGAAGTAACCAAACCTTTCTTCGACTCCTGGAAACTAGCCTCACACTCCTCTATCCATATGAACTTGGTATCTTTCTTCAACAACTCAGTCATAGGCTTCGCAATCTTTGAGAAATTCTCAATAAATCTCCGGTAGTATCCTGCGAGTCCAAGAAAACTCCGGATCTCTCCAACTGTTGTTGGGGCTTCCCACTTGGTCACGGTTTCAACTTTAGCGAGATCTACTGCTATACCTTCTCCAGATATAACGTGTCCGAGGAATCCTACTTCCTTCAACCAAAACTCACATTTGCTGAACTTGGCATATAATTGATGTTCTCTAAGCTTTCCAAGTACCAAATGCAAATATTCCTTATGCTCCTCCTCATTCTTCGAATAAACCAGGATATCATCAATGAACACTACGACGAACTTATCCAAAAACTCCATAAACACTTTGTTCATCATGTTCATAAAATAGGCAGGTGCGTTAGTCAGACCAAATGACATAACGGTATACTCATACAGCCCATACCTGGTGGTAAAAGCTGTCTTCGGAATATCCTGTTCTCGAATCTTCAACTGGTGGTATCCTGATCGCAGATCGATCTTGGAAAATACCTTAGCTCCTTGCAATAGATCAAACAGATCATTGATCATTGGTAGTGGGTACTTGTTCTTGATCGTTACTTCATTCAATCCTCGATAATCAACAACCATCCTTAACGATCCATCTTTCTTCTCCACCAGAAGTACTGGCGATCCCCAAGGCGAAGAACTTGGGCGAATATATCCTTTATCCAGTAACTCCTTAATCTGCTTCTTAATTTCCACCAAATCCTTTGCTGGCATCCTATATGGTCTCTTTGATATTGGCCCTGTGCCTGGCAATAGCTCAATCAAAAACTCAATATCTCTATCCGGTGGCATGCCTGGCAACTCTTCTGGAAATACATCGGGAAAATCTTACCACTGGTACTTCCTCTTGCACAACTCCTGTTAGGCAATTTACTTGAGTCCTCTTTGGCGCATGCCGGGATACATACTTGATCCTTCTCCCTTCTGGGGTGGTAAGCAAAATTGTCTTACTAGCACATTCAATATTCCCTTCATACTTTGATAACCAATCCATGCCTAATATCACATCCAATCCTTGAGATTCCAATACTATTAGGTCTGAGGGAAAAACATAGTTACCAATCCTTAATGGTAACCAATCACACCATAGACTAGCCACATACTCTGCTCCGTGCGAGGTTACTAACATGGGTGACCTAAGGGCTTGGGTTGATAGGTTATACTTATCCACAAATCCCCTTGAGATGTATGAATGCGATTCTCCAGTATCAAAAAGAACGAGTGCAGTAAATGACTTAACCAAAAACTTACCTATTACTGCATCGGGCTGAGCTTCAACCTCCTCCACGCTAACGTGGTTCACCTGTCCCCTGTTAAAAGGGTTCGGCTTCTTCCCAGAACTTCCATTGCTATTTCCATTTTGTAATTCAGGACATTCATTGGCATAATGTCCGGTCTTCGAACACTTAAAGCAAGTGACTTGGCTTAAGTCCTTCTTAGCTAGGGTTGATGGGTTGGTGCGGTTCTGGCTGTTGCTTCCTCCATTGCCATTACCATTCTTGGTGCCATTGTGATTGTGCGAGCTACCTCCTCCATGGGTATGCTGAAAATGTCCTCCCGGTCTAGGGGTAAAACGTGGCTTCTGCTGAGCTCCTGAATTATACTTCCCTTGTCCATACTTCCTCTTGCAGTTCTCAATCTGCTGATGCTTCCCTTCAATCATAAGAGCACGATCTACCAACTCATGGTAGTTGTTGAAGGTGGCTACCATCAACTACATGCTCAACTCATCATTCAGTCCTTCTAAAAACTTCTCCTGCTTTGCTGCATCCGTAGCGATGTCATCTGGGGCATAACATGCTAGCTTACTAAATTCCTCCACATACTGGCCAACTGTCCGTCCTCCTTGGTGCAAGTTGCGAAACTCACGCTTCTTCATGGCCATAGCTCCTGCTGAAACATGTGCAGTATGAAAAGCCTGCTGAAACTAGTCCCATGTGACAGTGTTGACTGGGAAAGTGGCTGTGAAATTCTCCCACCATGATGCTGCGGGTCCTTCTAGCTGATGTGCGGCAAACTTCACCTTCTCCGCATCTGTGCATCCTGCTGTGGTCAACTCCCTAGCTGTCTTGTGGAGCCAATCATCTGCTACTATCGGCTCGGTGCTACTGGAAAACACCGGCGGATTCAGCCTAAGAAAACGGGCTAAGTGGTCAACAAGTGGTGGTGGTGGTGGTTTGTTGTTGTTGTTCCCCTGATTCTGATTCTGGACTAGCAACTGCATCAACGTGTTCTGCTGCTGGATCAACTGTGTGAGCTCCGGTGGAAAGGTAAATCCGGGGTCACATCTCGGAGGCATCTGAGGGTTTAGAAAAGATGAGATATAAGAATAGAGGGGGTCTAAAGAGAAAACACTACCCATATGCACATGAGGCAAAACAAACAATTCACTTCAATCAATCAAACAAGGGCATACAATCGATCTATCTATCGTAAGAAGTGCTCAGACTACTATATTTACATGGTGGACTACTACTACTAATAAGGTGGTCTACTAGAAATATTCTTCACTTGCAGACTCCATGATATCTGCTCCAGCTTCATCAACATAGTCATCATCGCTACTATCTGGTTCCTAGTCGGTGCCGGCGATGATGATGTAGTCTTCCCGGATAATCTCCTTGGGTTCTTCGTCTTCATCTACTGGCGTAGGGCCTCCCATAAATATTCCAATCTTCTTGATCAGGTTGTCATTCTTCTTCACCAATACTTCAATTTCCTCTTCATAATCTTCACATGTAGCCTTGAGTTCTTCCTCCAGTTCCTTGATTCTTGTCTTAGCCTTCTTCAGATCTATCATGTCGGCGCACATCTGGTTCTCCTGTCGTCGAATGTGCTGATTTAACTCCTGGATAAAAGCTGTGATTGACCTATCCTTCCTGGTGCTGATCATCTCCCAGTGCTCATCTCGGCGCCCACAAATCTGGTAGATAGTATCCTTGAGATCTTTGTGGTAGACTTATCCAATACGTCCCATGGCGATGTGAGCTGCCATGCTCTTTCCTAGACTCCAAGTTGGTGCATCAAAAGAAAACTCTATGGGCTCAGTGACTGGCATGAACGTCCTTCCTGGAACTTGAACTTGAATCATCCAGCGCTCTTCTTCAGGTAAAGTGGCGTTGTAGGTTCCCGTGAAGCTTGGTACTCCTATGTTCAGATATCTAGTGACTTCCTTCAAGTGTCGTCCAAAGGGTGTATCTTCATCCAGTTGTGTGAACTTGTTCCTTGCATCCGCCATCCTAAAGAGTAGAAAGGATGAGAGGTCAGAACAGAAGAGAGTGAATAGTGATTTAGGTCTTTAGCTTAGTGGTCGTGTCCTACAGTCAGCGTGTGCTCTGATACCATCTCTGTAGCGACCAGACCTCAAACAGTCTGATCTCTGTGCTCTGGTCTCATCCCTGGATCATTAATGCTGACACCACATAGTACTCGGAGGATTTATAGCAGAGTAGCAATCACACACTTATTACACCGAGTGTCTCAAAAGAGAACTTATCATAATAAATATGGCTTAAGGCCATCTAATAACGATAATAGCGGAAGGCTTGGAAGATAAGTGAGTCCATCAACTCCAAGGACATCACTGAGTATAGAACCACGACCTAAAAACTCCTTAATCATCGTCTGAAAAGTCTGCAACATTAACGTTGCAGCCCGAAAACGGGTCAGCACATGGAATATGCTCGCAATGTAACACATAGAGAATAATGGAATGAAACAGCTATACTATATGCATATTTGGCTGGTGGAAAGCTATATGGTTACAGATTTGCGTAAGGCCAATTTTTCCCTACTTCAAAGGAATAAAATTTAATTACTATCATGGTGGTTGTTAAACATTGAGAATGGTTGACAGCATTCTCAATCCCAATTAAGCATCATCATTAAACATAACCCAACAAAATTAATTTTGAGTAACATGTTGAGATTCACATGAAAATCCAAGTACTAGATACTCAAGATGTCCATAACCGGGGACACGGCTAACCATGATTAGTTTATTGTACTCTACAGAGGTTTGCACACTTTTCCCCACAAGACTCGATCGCCTCCGTTTGGTTTCTCGCAGTACATGGTGTTTGAGAAGATGGATGACCGAGACATAGTCTTTCAGAAGTGCTAGCACCTTACGATCGGGTAGACCGTACCACCTACATCCCCTACATCTGCTAGTCTACCACTGTAAGAGTTCGCACAACTTAGTGAACTATGTTAGAGCCCATAATAGCTTGTGGCTGCACACGAAAGTTTCTAGTATGAATAGTCTCATGATCCCTTTGAGCCTGGGTGGCGGTCCAAAAGAAAACAGGCAAGTCCCGGAATACCCAGGTGCCTCAATCCACCCAGATGTGTGTTTAAGTTGCCACCTTAGATAAACCATTAATTAACAATCTCACATCTGTCATAGATATCACTCACCCAATCCACGTCTACTAGCATAGCATGGCATAATAAGCAAACGTAGAAGTAACTCCCAAAGGTTTGGTAATAACAGGTAATAGGTACTACCTCATCTAGTTCCCATCCCACAATTTAATTAGATCCTAATCATGCAATGTGTGAGGATTGATCTAATGCAATAAAACTGGGTAATATAAAAGGTATGATCAAAGTGTTACTTGCCTTGCTGATGATCCACGAAACCTAACGATTCGAAGTAACAGGCGGCATACTCCGGGTACTCTATCGCAAACAAACAAACAAGCATACAATAAGTACTCATCTAATGCACAGGTAAAACTCAAATAAGAGATCTAACCAGAAGGTTCAACTTAAGAACTCCGGTTGGCAAAAAGAATCAAATCGAATGAAGCAACGAAAGTCAAACGGCGAAAGAAAACAACTTCGTTCTACTAATATGGATCTAGGGCAAATTTTACAGTAGCAAAAACTAGTTTAAGTTGGTTAAACGGATAGAGGGTTTCGAGAATAAACTCTAGGCGCTTGAATCGCCTGATTCTGATAAACGAGCGAAAAGTTATACTGAAACGAAAATCGGGTCAGGAATCGCGATCTGAAAAATCACGGATTTAATCCGAGAAAAAGAAAAACGATGAACGCCGATTTTTTTCTCTTTATTTTTCTTTTTTCGGCACGGAAATCGAGGCACGACGAACCTCGGGCGGCGGAATCGTCGTCGGCGGCGGCGGCTCCGGCGGCGCGCGCGAATTGAGGCGGGGCTGATGGGCTGGGGCGGCTCGGGGCGGCGCTATTTAAAGGCTGCCCCTGGGCGGTGTCCCGCTCGGGTACGGCCCGAAGTCGGTTCGTTTTTTTTAATTATTCCGCTCGGAAGAAAAATAAAAAGAAATACTAAACGGACTCCAAAAATTTTGAAATAAATTTTCACGGGCTTGTAAAATCAAGCCGCACAAGGTGAACATTTATTTGGGCCCTAAATGCAATTTTGAAAAACGCACATTTTGCTAAATTCAAATAAAACACCAAAAAACTCCGAAATAAAATCTTATTTGATTTTTTATTAAATCCTTAATATTTCTTTATTTTGGGAAAGTCATTTTATTCCCTCTCTCATATTTTTGTAATAGAAATAATTGATGATAAAATAAATAAAATCAAATGATCCTATTCTCAAAATTTGAGAGAACTCAATATGAAAATAACGAAATCCCCAACTCTCTACGTGGGTCATTGAGTTGCGCAGAATTTCTAGGATCAACCAAAATGCAAAATAAAATATGATATGCATGATGATCTAATGTATAACATTCCAAATTGAAAATTTGGGATGT